>NC_140170.1:90896824-90899324 GCF_963971535.1 Notolepis coatsorum | reverse complement strand
TCAATTTAAATATGGGATGAAGTTTGAATGAAAAGCCAGTCGAATCTATGAATGCTAAACTATGCAAAACCACAAAATACTTCACAATTCAGTATATATATTATGGGCAGCCTTGGGGAGAGTATAGGCACAGTGGTTGTCAACTATACTTACACTAGGTAATGTAGGGGTGTTTTTATCTAATCGAATTGGATGGTAGCCTACAAGTGAAGGGAAATGGAGGGAAAAAATATTTTGCCATATACATTTCTTTTTGTTGTTTTTGTTATGAAAGAAGCTGTATGTTATGTGTGAAGAGGTAGTTGGAGAGGAAACGTAGATATGGCTCATGAAACATGAGCCTTTTAATATGTCACATGCAAACACACTCAGAAAGTCAATATAACACTTTAGAACTGTTTTCATTTGATTGGAAACAAAGCTCAGGTAATATTTCAATTGCATTTTGATTTATGGTTTGGTAATTACAAATGTTATGTATGCCTGTCTGTCTGTCTGTCTGTCTGCCTGCTGCCTGCCTGCCTGCCTGCCTGCCTGCCTCCTGCCTGCCTGCCTGCCTGCCTGCCTGCCTGCCTGCCTGCCTGCGTCTGCCTGCCTGCCTGCCTGCCTGCCTGCCTGCCTGCCTGCCTGCCTCCTGCCTGCCTGCCTGCCTGCTGCCTGCCTGTCTGCCTGCCTGTCTGTCTGTGACGACTGCCTGTGTCTGCCTGCCTGCCTGCCTGCCTGCCTGCCTGCCTGCCTGCCTGCCTGCCTGCCTGCCTGCTGCCTGCCTGCCTGCGTGCTGCCTGCCTGCCTGCCTGCCTGCCTGCCTGCTGCCTGCCTGCCTGCCTGCTGCCTGCCTGCCTGCCGCCCTTATTGACTGCTTCCTGCTGTGGACATGGCTTCAGTGAGACTGAGGACATGGAGGGGGGGCCGCCAGAGCATTGAAGGGACACTTGTGGGAAGGAAAAGGTCTCATTGCGAGAGATCAGCTTGTGTAACAGCCAGGTTAATGAAGCTCACTGGGCCTAATCCTCAGCCCTCTTTCTCACTCTCCTTCTCCCGGGCCTCAGACTCTCTCACCCCCACCCTGCACACCCCCCCCCCTCTACACCCCACCCCCGACCCCCCTAGCCCCCCACCCCCCTACCCCGTTTTCCACCATAATCCCTCGCAGGACGGGAACTGTCAATCAAAAGGACCCCTGGGAAGGAGGGACGGAGTGTATGCGAATGAGTGTGTGTGTATGTGCGTGCGTGCGAATGTGTATGTCTGTGTGGGTGTGTGTGTGTGTATATGTGTGTGTGCGATGTGTGTGCGAATGTGTGTGTGTGTGTGTGTGTGTGTGTGTGTGTGTGTGCCTGTGCGTGTGCCTGTGAATGTGCGTGTGTGTGTGTGTGTGTGTGTGTGTGTGCGAATGTGTGTGTGTGTGTGTGTGTGTGGGTGTGTGTGTGTGTGTGTGTGTGTGTGTGTGTGTGTGTGTGTGTGTGTGTGTGTGTGTGTGTGTGTGTGTGTGTGTGTGAGTGTGTGTGAACATGCCCGTGGTTGCTCTCGTGCGCAGACTATGCGTACCTATGAGTGTCTCCACGCGAGCGTACGTGACTATATGTGCGCGCGGATGCGGGCCAGCCGGCCGGCTCGGAGTGGGGTGGATCAGGGAGGGCTCTTCAGCCAGAGAGAGACCCTCTGCTTTAAACCATATGAGGGGGACAAGGTGGAAACCCACGGTCCGGACCTGACTTTGGGGGTAATCAGCAACACATGGAGCGCACGAGGAAGGAGAGGGGAAGGAGAGGGGAAGGAGAGGGGGTTTTCCAAACTAAGCTCTCCAACACTGACATCACATGCTGCGGTGAGGCTATCAGACGAGACACGCAGAGCTCTGGAAGCTCTGTTTTCATTCCCTGAATAACAGCGTGGGACTGTAATATAGGGCCCAGCCCTGGAGGAGGTACGGCATAAGCGTCCACGTGCGTTCAGTTCTGTTCCAGAGGGCTCTGTGAATGTAAAAAATAAAAGGCATTTTAGCCAACCACATGTTATGGAATTAGATTTAATAATAAACACGACACTTGATCGTTATATTCATTGAAGTTATGGACGGTTTCAAAGCGGTGCTTCTTTCTTTTTTCCTCAGAGGAATTCTGCAGAACTATCCTTCCCAATAAAACCCAAATTGGCTGTGAAACAGTCTTGGCCTCAGGCCCTCTCAGTGTGTAAGAGGCCGTGTTACCACCTTTGTCAGTCACTTAGCCTCAGGTTCAGTAAATAGTATTAACTAAGTAATACTGATATACCTGACTGCATGCAAACCAGCTGGGTAGTGGCCAAAGAGATCCCCCATAACAGGGAGATTTGTTGTGTGTGTGTGTGTGTGTGTGTGTGTGTGTGTGTGTGTTGTGTGTGTGTGTGTGTGTGTGTGTGTGTGTGTGTGTGTGCGCGCGCGTGCATGACGTGCACGTGAATGTATAATGGATACAAATACGGTTTGTACTTCCTCCTCAGCCAACCCCTCCCTTGTAAG
>NC_140170.1:90867731-90896624 GCF_963971535.1 Notolepis coatsorum | reverse complement strand
GGCACACGCACAGAGAGAACCCACAGATGCTGAAGCATTCAGTCCGGATCCTAATTCCAACTGTTGGCCGTGTTCCAACATTAACATGGCACTGTCCTCGGCCACGTGTGGCACCATAGAGTAAGAGTCAAGTCGTCCCGCAACTCTCTTCTTCTGTGGTAAAACTGCTGTGTGCACGATCGAATCAGGCCATGGAGTGTCTCTCTCTCTCTCTCTCTCTCTCTCTCTCTCTCTCTCTCTCTCTCTCTCTCTCTCTCTCTCTCTCTCTCTCTCTCTCTCTCTCTCTCTCTCTCTCTGTCTCTCTCTGCCAACCCCCCTCTCTTCTTCAGTGGTGATGGAGCTGTGGTGACAAGGGGAGTCAGGGATGCCGGAGGCGGCCCCCTCACTTGACTGAATTATCTCACCAGGGTCCTTTTATTAGAAACTCAGCGGGATTATTATTTTTATTATTAACGGCCAGTATTTTCATCCTGGATGCCAGCCTTCCAGTGCACACAGCTGTTCCTCGTCAGGCGCCGTGTTTTCTTAACTTAAGAGGTGCTTTGGTGAAAATGCCGTCCCGATATTTTCCCTCCCGCATCCCCCCTCCTCCCCGTCTGTCTCCCTGTCTTTGGTCTGGCTTCTTTACCTCCTCCTCCTCCTCCTCCTCCTCCTCTGCTGGATTAGGCCAAGTTTAACAACCATGTCTCCAGGCTGGAGTGACAGACCAGTACAATATGTTAAATACTACTAGCCAGATAATCATTAAGTATGAAATAATAAATCCGAGAGGGCCTGCGTTGTCTCAGACAGTTATTAGTTATGTAGGAAAAATCAGCGGGGTTAAACATTCAAAGTGACGGTAAAAAAGAATACCTTTCCCTTCTATAGTATATTGTGGTTAGTACAGTTGGCCTCTTTCCAGAATAACGCAGACATTCATTATATCATAATGATGTACTAAAAAGTGAGATTAAAAATAGAACTCAGAGCAACAAGGCTAAATAGCAGCCATTACATTAAAAAAACATTACATATTGATTAAGGAACGCCCCCCTCCCACCTAGAGTTTCTGAATGTGTAAATCATCTTGTCACAGTTTGGGTGGTATTAGACCTACTCTCCTATAGTCCATCAATCTCTTCACTAGTCCACTGTCTTTTAAGACCTTTCGTGATGACGGGTCGCGAAGACGAGAGACATCAGCCCGCTATAGCTAATGACCCTGCAGTGAAGAATCTGATCAATAGGACGGCTCAGGTTTCTCAGCCATATCGCATAGATACAGAGGCAGCAGCAGCAGCAGCTGGTTAGAGGCAGAGCTATCGATAGGCTGCGCCACATTTCCACAAGTGTGGTGGTGGTGGTGGTGAGATTCCTCATTGATGATGTTTAGAAATGGCAGACCTTTTCAGCTTTTGTCCAAGCAGATGGTCACAATTCGAGCAAATGGAATCTTCACTTTGGTGAACCTCTCCTCACAATGAGGAGCTTCATTCTGCCAGTGATGCATGTCGTCGTCTTAAAGGAACAATCAGCCAAAAAATAAAGCTGATTATTATTAGGTCCATAAATTCACACATAATGCCAAAACTATAAACCTGTTATTGAGTTAAAGAGTTGGGATGTGTGATATCATTACGATGTCACATCCTCCAAAGTATTACAACTCATGATAAGATATATAAAATTTAAAAAAATACAGAATTATAATAATAATATATATATACACGCACTCTACAAAAGTTTAAAGTCAGTGAGATTATGGGTATAATAATACACAATAAAACTAGGCTGGGGGAAAGGAACTCCCCCCACCCCCCCTTCTTGAATGTTCTCTTGTGTGAAACAGCTGTTAGTCAAGAGAGAGGTGTACTGGTCAAATACAGACTGGGAATCAAACCTATGACGTGACAGTGGCACGGTGCACTGCATGCCCAGTAACAGAGCAGTCCACCAGGACACCTCCACAGACACTAGCAGTAAGACGAGTGCCTGCAAACCAATAGCACTTTGATTAAAAACCAGATTTGATGGGGACCTAAATATAATTTCTTGGAACCACACACTACTTACTATGTACTGTAGATTCCCCTAAAGGCCCACTTGCTGCCATTTATTTCCAGTTATTTTTGGGCTTTGTTCACGACGCACCTGTGTGAACAATTAGGATGTTATAAAACGGTTGTGTTACATAACTGCCGTATCTCACACGGAACTAGTTTGAAAAGCAGCGCTCGTTAACCTCTACGAGACGTCCGAGACAACAAGATGAAGATGTGTGGACTCACTGCAAGCATTTCTCACAAATGTAAACCATAACCAAAAAACTCAGATCCAATGTTCAGGAGCTGAAAATGTGATTCACACACACGTCGGGCCGGGGCAGACACCATCGGAGCAGTCGGACAGTTTTTATGGGTCCCAGAAGTCCCATTATCACAATCCGCCAGTCTGAATAGGCTTATACTCTCCCCTTGCTTTGTCATTGAGCCCAGTGAGTCAGTCTCTAGTACAGTATCCGTCTCATCCCCCATTCCCATATCGCTCCCAAATGTTCCGACATGTCAAACTCACTAGGCGGTTGTTTTGATGGAGCGCCATTTCACCGCTAGCTCTGTCTAGCGGCGAATAAAGCGGTTATTGTTGCAACGCTGCGCTGAAATAGCAAGGGAGGAAAACAGAGGATGAAAACCTTTTTTTCTTTCTTTTGGGATAAGGGAGATGAAAGGCAGATAAGGTTAAAGAAGGATGGAGCCGGTGCAGCTGGATGACGGGTCGGGCCAGCAATCTGTTGGGAATATCTCACGCTGAAAAATGACAGTTATTTTACTATAATCTAAATAAGATGCAGCTGCCTAAAACTAACGATGGTAATTCATGTTGCTGCAACTGTAACTAATTTATCATGTAGAAAGAAAGCGTCAGTACTTTAACTGGTGTGTTTTACATTGTTCAAGATAAAAATAAATAAAAAGAAGAAGAAAAAAAAGGTATTTTGTTCAAGATGCACCTTGATTAAGGCCACTATACAAAGGTTTTCCCAGTTTGCCTCAATAATATATAAAGTTTTTTATATATGAAGTTATTTTTGCCTTGGATTGCTTTTGGACCGAGACTGAAATAGTGAGGGGTAGGTCAAAATGCACTCAGCGTCCACCAGCCCCAGCCCCAAGACGGTTACTACAGCTTCCCCTCCTGCTGCTTTATCAATAAAGTGATTACCTTAATAGAAAGGACTGTGCCTTTTAAAAGCCTCTTTACTTGTCAGATAATTAAATCAGCCAATGGAGATAATGTGTTCCTGATCGGACACCTGAATTATTGATAGGCTACTGGAATCCTGGGAGGGACCCTGGGGTTATCAATAATGGATATGCTCCATCTGGATGAAGTGTCTGCGTGCACATGTGTGTGTGTGTGTGTGTGTGTGTGTGTGTGTGTGGTGTGTGTGTGTGTGTGTGTGTGTGTGTGTGTGTGTGTGTGTGTGTGTGTGTGTGTGTGTGTGTGCGTGCACGTTCAAGGGCTCTGTGGTCTTCTTAATATCTTAAGTGTTTTAATTTAACACCCACGTTTACATCTACCTTCTGTTGTATCCATCCATCCAACCATCCATCCCTTCATCCATCTGTTCATTCATCCAGTCTTCTGTTTCTCCGAGGTGTCATCCTTAATCCATCATCCCTGAATTTATATTTTATTGGCACCTACAGCAGAAACCTAGGATCTCCCTACACTCTAATCTGACCGTGACTCCAACTGGGAACGTTCTTTCTGTGCCGTGCTAACTTATTAAAACGCAACCTTGTTGTGCCTTCAGCCTTGAGTAATGACAGGGCAATGCAGTAAAGTCCCACAGTCTTGTTCTAATTAGGTGTGGTTTGCGAGCGGCGTTCCAGTGCCTGTCGACCGCTCGCAGACACGGCCGTAAACACGTTGGGACTCTGCGGCGCGAGGTTCAGAGCTCACAACCCGCAGGACAGGGATGGATCCAATAAGGCCTTCTCTCTCTCTCTCTCTCTCTCTCTCTCTCTCTCTCTCTCTCTCTCTCTCTCTCTCTCTCTCTCTCTCTCTCTCTCTCTCTCTCTCTCTCTCTCTCTCTCTCTCTCTCTCTCTCTCTCTCTCTCTCTCTCTTTCTCCCTCTCTCCCTCTCTCTGTGGTCCTTACCACCGCTGAGAGGAAAGAGAGAGAGCGCCAACAATCATAAAGGAAGGTCAGCGGAAAAACAAAGGATGGAGAGACAATGCGGAGGGAGGTGGAGACACATTATAGAGACACGTTATAGAGAAGGAGACACGAAGGAGACACGTTATAGAGAAGGAGACACGTTATAGAGAAGGAGACACGTTATAGAGAAGGAGACACGTTATAGAGAAGGAGACACATTATAGAGAAGGAGACACGTTATAGAGAAGGAGACACGTTATAGAGAAGGAGACACGTTATAGAGAAGGAGACACGTTATAGAGAAGGAGACACGTTATAGAGAAGGAGACACATTATAGAGAAGGAGACACGTTATAGAGAAGGAGACAAGTTATAGAGACACGTTATAGAGAAGGAGACACGTTATAGAGAAGGAGACACATTATAGAGAAGGAGACACGTTATAGAGAAGGAGACACGTTATAGAGAAGGAGACACGTTATAGAGAAGGAGACACGTTATAGAGAAGGAGACACGTTATAGAGACACGTTATAGAGATGGAGACACGTTATAGAGATGGAGACACGTTATAGAGAAGGAGACACGTTATAGAGAAGGAGACACGTTATAGAGAAGGAGACACATTATAGAGAAGGAGACACGTTATAGAGAAGGAGACACGTTATAGAGAAGGAGACACGTTATAGAGACACGTTATAGAGATGGAGACACGTTATAGAGATGGAGACACGTTATAGAGAAGGAGACACGTTATAGAGAAGGAGACACGTTATAGAGACACGTTATAGAGATGGAGACACGTTATAGAGGAGACACGTTATAGAGGAGACACGTTATAGAGATGGAGACACGTTATAGAGAAGGAGACACGTTATAGAGAAGGAGACACGTTATAGAGAAGGAGACACGTTATAGAGAAGGAGACACGTTATAGAGACACGTTATAGAGATGGAGACACGTTATAGAGATGGAGACACGTTATAGAGAAGGAGACATGTTATAGAGACACGTTATAGAGATGGAGACACGTTATAGAGAAGGAGACATGTTATAGAGACACGTTATAGAGATGGAGACACGTTATAGAGGAGACACGTTATAGAGATGGAGACACGTTATAGAGAAGGAGACACGTTATAGAGATGGAGACACATTATAGAGGAAGAGATGAGTATATCTGTTGGTGACCCTCCATTTGAACTGGTCTGAGCTTGCCGGAGTAGACTTTTTTTTTAAGTTTTGTACTGCCATGGTAAAAGTTATTTTGTAAAATAATACCATGATACATCACAGTATGTCCATCATTTTCTGGTCGCTGATAATCATACAGTATGTCAGACCGACACAGGAGTACTTTGTCTACTTTTTGTGGAAAACACAGATGCCGATTGCTATTGTATTTGGCCTGTATGAAAAGAACATTGTTTGAAACGTTTGTTTTGTGGTGCATCAAGTTTAGTCAAGCAACTACTTTCCAACACAAGCTACCATTGTTTGATCTGTTTCCAGGCAAGCTTCTTCAGTCTTCCCTATGGTATTTCCACATTCAGCTGCAGGATATTTCCCCGTTTCCTTACCTGGACATTTAGGAACACGCCAACATTTTGGGAAATTATACCGTCTTCTCCAGAGAGAGACAAGAAGATAGATACCGGTTTCCTCTCTGTGCGTTCAGTAGAAAGCTATCTGGCTGCACGTTAGCCTAGCTTAGCACAATGAATGGAACGGACATGGCCGGTTAGCCTAGGCATTGTCCAACTAACACCTCTCCCGAAGGCTAACCAACCATGTCAGCTTCCATTCATTGTGCTAAGCTATGACAGCCCTACCATCTACACCCTCACACAACTCTGTCGCTTTTTCGGGAGTAGGACCCTTTTTTTAGCGGGAGCGGGGAACATAGAACCCGGGGAACATAGAACCCTTTTATCTCGAGCGGGGAACATAGAACCCGGGGAACATAGAACCCGGGGAATATAGACATGCTCCCATTTCACCCCCGAAAAAACAGGAACCACAATCACAGCTCAGGGTGGACGATGTGATGCCAATCTGGTGTATACCATGAATCGCCCATGATACTTTTTTTGAAATACCATGATACTTTGTCTTAAAGGACTGACTGGATTGGTAAAGGTTTTCATGTGGTCTTCAGACAGAAAAAAATTATGAACTGCCCTTAAGCCTGGAACTGACAATATGATGAACAGTCCTTGACCAATGGATGAGTTACGACCCACGATACATTCACCATTAAGTTACATCACTGGTTATAAATGCATACAAGATGTATCAGGTCAAGTCTGACAATGGAGACGTCTGTATTATGAGTCATATATCAGAAGTAGAGAGGGAAGCACACTATTCTATTTGTAGGAAGGCAAGCAGAAGAATAATGAAATGATGTCAGTCAAATCTATAATTTCCATCGTTAAATCATTGAAGATTTTCAGCCGGTTTGCGGACCGTACAGACTCAACCACATACGTATTATATGGAATAGACCTTTTCAGTAGAGTTCGGTTGCTAGGAGAACAGCTCGCAGCAGAGTTGGGTTGCTAGGGGAACAGCTCGCAGTAGAGTTCGGTTGCTAGGAGAACAGTTCGCAGTAGAGTTGGGTTGCTAGGGGAACAGCTTGCAGTAGAGTTGGGTTGCTAGGGGAACAGCTCGCAGTAGAGTTGGGTTGCTAGGGGAACAGCTCGCAGTAGAGTTCGGTTGCTAGGGGAACAGCTCACAGTAGAGTTCGGTTGCTAGGGGAACAGCTCGCAGTAGAGTTTGGTTGCTACTAGAGAACAGCTCGGGCCCAAGTGTGTTTCCTGTCGGCTATTGTATGAGCAAATACTGCAACAGGAAATACACTTGGGCCCATTTATAATGTTTAAGTTTGAAAAGGCCTATAGACCAGAGCAACACTTCCGGTATTCTGAAATCATGGGAGAGAGAGCGGGGGTAGAAAATGAATGAATGTGGATGAGAGCCTTGACATTAAGTGGTTGTAGCTACGGCTGTGGGGGTGCCGGAGACATGATCCAATATACTTTTATACGCCTGAGTCTCCTGAACACGGAGAGACCAGTCCCAAGTTGATCGGCACTTTCTCGGCCGAGCTATAGTCACTTTTCGGCAACTACTCCCGAACTCTGCATGTGCAGATTGATAAACCTAGATCTCTAAGACAATCCAGAGAGACTCCATGGGCAATGCGCATGCGTAGTTCGGGAATACTGTAGGTGTGGAAAAGTGACTATAGCTTGGCCGAGAAAGTGCAGATCGACTTGGAACTGGTCTCTCCGTGTTCAGGAGACTCAGGCGTATATAAAAAGTCTATTGGATCATGTCTCCAGCACCGCCACAGCCGTAGCTACAACCACTTAATGTCAAGGCTCTCATCCACATTTATTCATTTTCTACCCCCGCTCTCTCTCCCATGAGCTCAATGTAACGTGGATGTGCAGTGGTCTATAATCACAAAATGATTTAATGGTGGAATCTAAATGGTCGTCACTTTGAAGCAGCCGGCCATGAAGACCATTTAGACTAAACCTTGAAAGTATGCACTCATTCCATGTCATTTGCTACGAGGTTCAGTCTAAATGGTCCTCATTTCAAATGATTGGAAATCTTACAAATAGCACAAAAGAGTCCATATTCCCCCCTACTAAAATTATGTCAGCAACACACCCTTCCTGGACAACATATTCAGAATATGCAGAATCTGCACCTGGCTCGCTGATAACAAACTATCATTACACCTGGGTAAAACAGAGTCCATTCTCTTCGGTTCAATTAACAAACTCAGCAAGACCGACGGCTTCTTGGTTACAGTGGGTGACAATATTATCACAAGGAAAGATGAAATTACATACCTGGGTTCCGTCCTAGAGGCAAATCTTTCCTGTGACAAAATGGCATCCAATCTGTAATCAAAAAAGTCAACCAACGAACTCGATTCTTGTACCGGATCTCCTCTCTGATAAACAAGAATACCCTGAAGACTCTGGCAGGAGCACTCATTCAAGGGTACTACGACTATGCTTGCACCTCAAAGGCGCTAAAAACAAAATTACAAACATCACAAAACAAACTGGTCAGACTACTGCTTGACCTTATACTCCTAGAACCCACCTCACCCCTGCCCACTTTGACAACCTAGGATGGCTTAGAGTAGACGACAGAGTACAGCAACTTGCAATGGGCCTGGTCTACAAGATACACTACACCACTAAGGTGTAGTGTACACGTGTACATGTCAAAATACTTCCCAAAGGTCAGTGAATACCACGACCACAACACCAGAGGGAGCTCCATAAATCATGTTAAAACCAGATTCGGCTCAAACAAGGGACTAAACACGTTTCGCAATTATGCCACATCAATGTGGAACGCCCTACCCACAGCTGTAAAGGAATGTGAATCACTACCGACTTTCAAAACCACTCTCAAAGAGCACCTACGGGCAGGGCCGCCTCAGGGGGTGTGCGAGCAGTGCGGTCGCACAGGGCCTCGCGGGCAGTGGTGCAGTGGTGGTCACACCCGGTTACACGCCGTGTTACCAGATCACTGAGGCAGAAGTACGCGCGATCGCGCACGGATGTGTACTCGCGTGTACGCGCACACAAAAATGCGCTGTATCCATTTGTTGTGACTAAGTACCCGGCCACCGTTTTACATAACAAAAAGCGCAGACTAAGTGTCTGGGTGTTGGCTATCTGAATGCATCTCCCCCTTCATTCTGTGTGACACAGGCAGTGGAGGTGAATACTAATGTGGCTCGGAATTCGTGATGGGGGTCTACCTGCTTATGATATTGAATCAAGCGTCTGTGCTGCGCGCCAGCTTTCCACGCGCACATTCACACAAATAGAGAGCAAGAAGAGCTTGTATGATAGAAAGATTGCACTTGCGTATATGCGCTTGTGTGTGTGTGTGTGTGTGTGTGTGTGTGTGTGTGCGTGTGTGTGTGCGTGCGTGTGTGTGTGTGTATAAATCAGTTCTGTGCGCATGCACGTACCCGCGCACACGCGTGCACGTGGCGTGGCGTGTTACCAGTTCCCATATTACGACTGCACCACTGCTCGCGGGAAGGGGGGCCTCGCACAAAAAAAAAGAAAAAAAATTATTATTTTTTTTATTATTATTTTTTATTTTTATTTTATTTTGCGAGGCCCCCCTTCCCGCGAGGCCCTTTTTCATCACAGACCTAAAATCTAGTTTTGCTTATATGCTTATATATTTCACATTAGACACGTTTGTAGAATGTTCCTGGCTCTGCGGCTCTGCACTATTCTCTATTGGAGCTCTGGGGCTCTGCAGATTGGTTTCAAGAAGGGAGGGGTTACATCATGTGTATGCCGGCGTGCGTCAGCTGCGTTTGACTATTTCGCGCGTGCAGCTTTGGAGGTTATGCTTAGTTATGCCAGCCAAAACGAAGAGGACGGTCATTCGGCAGATGGACTGAAGATGAAAGTTGTTGCATGTTAGACAGTTCAGTCAGGCTAGCCATCCCGGCTAAAGGCAGGGACAGCTAGTTAGCTTTAGCTACGTTATAATATTGAGTGCTAACGTGTGGTTCAGTCGGGATAGCCATGATGATGTCGGCTAGTAGCTAGCTTAGCTAAAGGCTAACTAGCGTTAGCTAACCTAGAGAGAGCGCGTGCAGCATTGTTATGCCAAGATGAAGAGGACGGTCATTCGGCAGATGAACTTCGTCAACTCCACGCGGTTGTCTCCATCCTCTTGGACGTTTGGTGAGTTTTTAATGCACTCTATTCTATTCCCGCCGTGGATATATCTCTCTCTCTCTCTCGGGAGCCAAACGGGCCGGCTAGCTGTTGTAGTAGCTAACGGTGTGTGGCCTGGTGTCAGCACCTGGTGCGAGGGAGGTGAGCTTGGTGTTTCATTATGAGAATATCTCCATGCTCAAGTCGGCTATAGTCCGCAAGGGACTTGTTGCCGGCACCGCTATGGTAAACACCACTCTGTAGTGGGACGTGTATTGCCTTCTTTTTCCCTTCCCTCTTCGGATGAGAAGAGGAAAACACAGCGGCTGTCTGAAGTGTTGGCCTGTATTGCTTTTCTCACGTTGTACAGTTTTTCAGTGGTAGCCGCATAGCTTGCTTCTGCGTTAGCTAGTGGTTAGCGATAGCCGGGTTGAGCTAACTGTTAGCCAGTTAGCTGTTTAGCTATGACGTTAGCTGCACGTTTTCGCTAGGCTGGGAACGTTAGCTTGATGCTATCAGTTAGCCTATAGTTAGCTGTTAGCTTGTGCTACGACCATTGACATTAGCCGTGAGAATAGCAGGCCCTGGCACTCTGACTACGACATCATCTTTGACAGAAGATGTAGTCGGGCCTGCACCATGACAAGGCTCCGGCCATAGCTTCTTTTTGTCCCGCCAGCGAGAGGCCTTTCGTCAACGTGGAGACCTGTGTTGCGGCCTTTCGCCCTGCGTTCCTTGGTGCAGGTAAGATGTCCATTGGACATTACCCCACTCTTCCTTCCTTCCCCTCCCGAATGTTTTGTTAATAACGATGTTTTTTTCCAGGCAAAACATATGTTACTTCACAACATTTGGAGATACGACATGTGCTGTGTGTGAATTGTCTTGGTCGTTTGTGTAGCTTGGGTAGCGTTGGCCAAAGCTGTGTGTGGCCTGGTGTCAGTACCTGGCTACTCTATTTGCAGTTAGCCTATTTAGCTGATGTCGGCCATTGGCTCCTTGCTACTTTGTTTTCTCTGGTCCCTCTTCTCTTTGGATTTAAGTGTTGATCTTTGTCCTTTTGGATCTATGTATATTCATGTTGCCTTTGTGAAGTTATCTTTTCCTTCTGTTTTGTTCTTCCATTAAAAGTTGAATATCCTTTAGGGGCTCATCTTTGCTTATCTCTCTCATACATGCTCTCTCTCTAACACACACACAGACATGCTCTCTCTCTCTAACACACAAACACACATGCTCTCTCTCTCTCTCTTTCTAACACACAGACATGCTCTATAACTCTCTCTAACACACAAAATGACATGCCCTCTCTCTATATATTTCTCTCTCTTTCTAACACACATATACATGCTCTCTCTCTAACTCACACACACAAACAGACATGCTCTCTCTCTATCTCTCTCTCTCTGGCCTTGCTCTGGTGGAGGGTCAGGGGCATTGCCGGGTCTGTGCAGCGATAACACTGTATATTGACTGTAGAACGGGAGCTCTCTCTCGCTCTCTCTCTTGCTATATGTTGACTGTATCATGCCCAGCCTCGGGCAGCGCTATTATTTAAGAATATGTTGACTGTATGAAAAAAAAAAGAAAAGGAAAAAAAAGTTATATATTTTTATTTAATTTTTTTTACCTTTTAGGGGGGGGGGGGCTCGCGTTTAAATCTCGCACAGGGCCTCGCATTTCTCCCAGGCGGCCCTGCCAACGGGAGACTGCAATTCGAAACTGGCCCCGGTAAATGTCCAAACCCAACCCCCTCCAATGTACAGTTTCCCCTGTACAATTGTCTGTATTGAGCTGTACTGTATTGTACCCATTCTGCAATCTGTTAATACAATTTTCAATAAATCAATAAATAAATTTTTTTGCACAATTGCGCTGTACTTCTATTCTAATTTTGTGTATATATTCTACTACAATCCTGCATAATTGTACAGCCGTGTCCTATATTATATTACATTATATTCTATTATTGTATTTATATTCTAATTTAGTTTATATATTTCACTTTTCACTGATTTTACATTTACATTTACATTTAGTCATTTAGCTGACATTTTTATCCAAAGCGACTTACAAGTTCTGTACGACAAGAAAGCAGGAAGGGTACAACTCAAGCTAGTTCATCAAACAGTGTTGAGACTTGGGTGCTACAGTCTTGAGTGCATACTAGTAAAGACATATTACTATAGCAGGTAGTAATATAGACAAGAAATATTAATACCTGATTCTGATTCTGATTTTGATATTTAGCTATGGGGTGGGAAAAAATACACCGGGTGCTGTTAAAACATTTGCAAAGAGGGCCTGGGCTGAATGCTTAGAGGCTGTTGTTGATGGTTGAGAGCTCGTTTCTTCTCCTCTGCCTTCCGCTCCGCTGTGGGAGTGGTTTTCACACACTTCACTGTGACAAGACAATGTGCAACAAGGTGAGGCCACAGTGAATATCTAGCGCCTGGGGCCGCCACACTGACTGGAGAGGAAATGAACACATCTCTCTTTTTATCCCACCTTTAGCCTCCATTTACCCCCCCCCCCCTCTCTCTCATGCACCTCAGGCATCGTTGCAGCTAATCCAAAGGTCACCTGTAGCCTCGCTCTCTCTCACCCCGCCTTTCCCACCGTCTCTCCTAATATATAAGAGAAAGAGACCAACAGGCCTCGGGGAGTTTCATCCCTGGTCGCCCGGGGGAGGGGGGCGCGGGGCGCTCTGTGGGACTTGAACAGTTGTCAGTCAGCTCTTCTCATCAACGCTTTCTCACCAAATAATTTCCTGGTGCGGTGAACACCTCTCAGTCAGATAGGAAGGTAAAAGGTAGAATTAAGAGTGACTCATCTGGCCAAAAGATGGATAGAAAAAGTATTGTACACTGTATGTATACTGCACCTGTGTATACTGTATACTTTACTTACTCGTGTATATTCAGATTCAGAAGTGTTTATTGCCCATATTTATAATATAACTGATAGGGCATACAGACCCTCATTTGCACCTTTGATTACACTGGTTACTTGCTCATATTCTTATATTCAGCGTTAATTATATTGTTTACACTGATTATTTTTCATCTTTACTACAGTTTTATTGCCTAAATTTATGTCTTCTATTATTAACACCTGTACTACCTGTCCCCCCCCCCCCCATGCCCAAATTGCCCATGCTGCTATGATGCCCAAGTTTTCCCAAGGCCAAATTGTTGTCTGATATAAAAACAGATCTGACATTCCTCATTGAAAAGTAACTTAAAAAAAGACGCAAATGGGACAGACGCAACGCAGCATGGTTACAAAACGTAATTGTGTAAGTGTTTTTATTTATACAAGGACTTCTGCTCATCTACTGAACAATAATTATGTGTGTCATATGTGCAATCACCGTTTAACCCGCTATCATCTTACGTATTGCACTCAGAATATTGATTTGCAGTGATCAATTCTCTGGCTTTGTGTAAGTTTTAGGTAGGGAAGGACTGGAGGCCAAAGGCCAGGGTCACCCTCCCCCGTTTCACATGGAGGCAATCAATGTTGAAGCCATCTAAGCAGACTAGTAAACCAATAACTGTGAGCTGTCAAACCTCTTGCTTTTGCTATCAATAACCGATAAAAACACGTGTTCCTCTGGATGAGTATTGACCATATTTCACTTATGTTTTAGTTTCATATTGCTCCAAGAGAGTTATGTTAACTATTAAGAACTTGAAAGAGGTCAACAGAGTCTCACGTTGGCTATACATGATAATTGATGTAGAGTAACAATATCTGTTATCATGACTGCACTACTACAGCAATAACTGGTATTATGTATTGTTGTGCACATATTATTATAAAGGTTCTAAGACCAGGGGTGAGCAATTCATTTTTCACAAATGTTTACAAGGGGCCACATGAGAAGCCTGAACTGTGTTGGAGGGCCGAACCAACGATAACGGCTGTGTTCTGAGTCCCCTCCTCTACTCCCTGTACACACATGACTGTGTGGCACAGCGGAACAACAACACAATCATCAAATTGGCTGACGACACAGTAGTGGTGGGCCTGATCTCTGCAAACGACGAGAGGGCTTACCTGGAAGAGGTAAAGGTTCTAGTGTGATGGTGTCAAGAGAACAGCCTCTCCCTGAACGTCAGAAAAACAAAATAGATGATTGTGGACTTTAGGAGATCGGGGGTCAGGGACTACAGCCCCCTCAGCATCGACGGGGCACCGGTTTAGAGAATGAACAGTTTTAAGTACCTCGGAGTCCACATATCCAAGGACTTGACATGGACCACACACATTGACAGTGTTGTGAAGAAGGCACGGCAACGCCTCTACTTCCTTCGGCGCCTAAGGAAGTTCCAAGTGAGCCAGAAGATCCTTAAGAACTTCTACTCATGCACAATAAAGAGCATCCTGACTGGCAATATCACCTCCTGGTTTGGGAATAGCACTGCACAAGACCGTAGCAGACTACAGAGAGTGGCCCGTTCAGCCGAACGCACAATTGGAGGGGGGCTTCCCACTCGCCAAGACATTTACAACAAGCGCTGCATGGGTAAGGCTAAGAGAATAATCAAAGACCCCAGACACCCAAACAACTGCCTCTTTGAACTGCTGCGGTCAGGCAAGCGATACCGGAGTCTCATGGCAAGCACAGAGAGACTCAGAAGGAGTTTCTATCCCCAGGCCATCAGGATGCTCAATGAACAATAACACTATGTAACAAACCATCAAATACATCCACACGTACACATGCACTTTAAATAAACAACTCACTGTAGCACCCACTTTACCCACTTCAGACACTTAACACACTTTATATGTATTGGTAAGAGATTTGAACATCATCTCATACCTCATTGCACCTCACCACCACAAGGTGGCACCACAAGCTAAGCTATACCTCACCATGTACTGTATATTGTTGTAACTCAGTTACCTTCTCTACTCTGCATTGTATATACTGTATATATATATATATGTATATTGAAAATTTTTGTTTTGTTTACACTTGTTTACGTACTTGACTTTCTATTTTATACTTATATTATACTTATTTTATACTATCTTTTTATTTGATCTAGCACACTCTCTTGAGCAAAACAGAAAGAAGCATTTCATACAAAAGTATTCTGTATTTCTGTATGACAACTAAACTTGAACTTGAAACTTGATAACTCAATATCAACGATGCTCAATATTCATTATCTCCCATTGTAAAAAGTAGTAAATTATATATTTTGATTGGCTGCTACTGGTAATCAGAAGGTTGTGGCCCCCGGGCCGTAAAATGCCCAGGTCTGTTCCAGACAAACAAAACAGTGGTCTATAACGTAAGGTTATGTATATAACCAAGTTCTGTGAGTTATGGTGACGCTCAGCATCATACTGCACTGTAATTCACTTTGTGCACGAGCACTGAAAAAAATTCCACCATGTACCTTTACATCCCAACATTCGTCTGGCCACACCCTCATCCGCTTACCTTCATAAGCAGGTGTGTGGTCACCTACTCGCCTCCTTCCCAAACTTTCACCACAAGGCGAGATCAAGGGCCGCAGCGGCGTCTGATGCTGAGCGTCACCATAATTCACAGAACTTGGTTATATACATAACCTTACGTTCTGTTTCATTATGGCTTACGCTCAGCATCATCTGCACAAGAGGAGCTGAGCGGGAGCCATAGCTCGACAAATGTACCCTGCTGAGGCCCCCCACAACCATCAGACCGGGGAGGACCGAGTCCACCGACCCTCCCTAATGGAGGATACCCTCCCTATTGGAGGCTTACGGGAGGGAGACGGATCCGACCGTGCGAAGAGGAACTCAAGCAACTCAACGCACAGGGTGAGCAGACCGTGGCTTGACCCCACGACTACGCACACGCCAGGCATCAAGACCCCACCAGGCGGTCACTTAGTGACACCGCCCCCCACATCGCCAGCGTATTCGGTTAAGGCCCCTCCAAGAGCGGGCCCTTTCCCCCCAATAGCACACTGCCTGGCACACTGACCCTGCAGAACAGGCAGTCAGCATGGCCGTAAGCACTCAAAAAGTTCAACCAACGGAAGCAGGCAGTGCACCGGGGAAACCAGGCAGCAGGCTTTAACCTGAGCCTGGAGCACTGCGGACGAGACAGGCGCCAAAGGAGTCAACTGAAAACAGCCCCCCCGGCGGAAGGGGCGTATGCTGGCGTTGTTGATCACCATGACAAAGCCTCCATTAAAAAAAACCCACCCAGAGGGGTCGAGGCATAGAAGGCTGACATGATTGGCAGACGTCATGAACATGCAGGGGCACACTCAACCGGGTAACCCGGGAGTTGACTCTGCTCCAACATACCAGGGAATCAACTACCCTCTCGGTACAGACGGTGGTTGTTCCTATAACCCCTCAAGAAAAAACTCCAAAACACACCTGCGGGTATACACCAGCTATACCGCAGTACAAGTGTTTCAGTTTCCAAAAAAAAAGGTTATCCCAGGCCTACGGTATCAACAAAACTTTACTTCGGACTGGGCCCGGCGGCCCGGGAAGCACACAGGATTACCAGAGGGGGTCCAGAAGACCACCCCAACAGCCCCCTCTTCGCCATGCGTGAGAGAAGAGCGAAAGAAGGAGAACCAGCCCCTTACAATAGTGCCAGGTACAAAAGAGTACCCAACAAAGGGTCTCCATAACGCTTAACCCTATGACACCCGGGCCGACCGGCATTTTTTCCCCCTGAAAAAAGCCCAAGTCCCTCAGGGTACCAGAACAGCAGATCTGCATCCCCGGTGGACAACGGGTTAACTGCCCTGGACCAGCGTGACCAGAACCAGTCCCGTGCCCTAACCACGCCGACATGCCTACTCCAGGAGAAGGGGCAGATATGCGTGTTGATCTAAAACATGAAAAGAGGGCGCCACCCAGACGGGCCGGTTTGAACCGTGCTCGGTGGCCCACCCCAAGGGCGTGAGACCCCTCTACCTATGTTCTGATCTATTCCGTTAATATCCCCCAGATATGAACGAGAATCCGTCGAGACCCAGTAACAGGCTCTCGGAAGAGGAAAAAAACCCCATCCCAGTTGCTTTATAAAAACGCTGTTTTAATAACAAGTAACCAAGGCGTACTAGCCACCCGCATGATTCTTATCAGAAACACCCCGAGCCAGCACTATGTATGCGTCGGGACACAAAACACATCAACGGACAGTCTAACCAGACCCCACATTGATCCCTCAAGGCGCCTGGGAGAACGACAAGAAGGGTGTGGTGCTTCATATTCTCCACACTCTTTTATTAAAAAAGAAAGAAACACCGACTGACATGAATCCCACTTGACGCAGCCGAGGATAAAAACTGTTTACATTTTTATATCCCGTCATCCCTACCACAGAGGATAGACAGAACTCCCCAGAGAGCCTCCCACGTGAGCCATAAATTGAAAAACCACGGTAACATTGAGTCATGTGACCAACCGACTCAAGTTACGCGTATATCGAGCGTAGTGGAACCTTAATTCCTACGCTCTATCCCGACACTTGACAATAACAGACCTTACATACGGGTCTAACTCACGGAAGCCATCGTCCAATAGCAACGTGCGTAGTGACGTGTGCTACAACGGGGGGAAACCCAAGACTCAACGCCTGTGATAGGTGCAGAGTCTGGGAAACCCTTCCCCCCCCCCCCCCCCTCCCTGCCAAGCCGCCTAACAGCTTGGCCCTGACTGAACTAATAAGAGAGGTAAAAAAAACCCTGACCAATCAGAAGAGGGAAGGAGGGGTTTATCCGGTACCCCCTCACAAGCCCAACCCTTGCATACAACAACAACAAATAGCCATATGATACCTTTAGTAGCAATGCTAATGAATAGCGCAAGCTAATACAATGCACGCTAACCACAGACAATCTGTGAACAGGGTTTATAACAAGACCAAGTCGTGTGTGTGTGTGAATCCTACACCCGCATCCATGTTGTAACACAGAAAAAACATTGATAGAGAGAGAGAGAACGGCTGAGCCGTGGTACGTTTTCATACGAGCATTACTGCAAACCCAACACAATAGTGTTGTAGCTCAATATCACTGTGTAAGCAACAGAGCACACAACTAGCCTCTACCATTATGTGGAGATTCAGGTCGAGGCAGAAAAAAACCTTTTTCAACCAAGTGTAGGCTGCAGGCCTTGCTTAAGCTCTAACATGAATGTAACCCTCCTATCAACCCATACTAGCGAAGATTCACACGTTGCAACCCCATCATATGTTTGGTGAATAAACACACAGTTTGTTAACAAAAAATACAGTCCCCCTTTAGAGGGGACTCTTTATTTTTGAACAAAATCATAGCGGGGCCGGGAAGGGAAACAGGGGGGGACCACAGGGGGAAAAAGTCACTGGGTCCTAGCGACGCCTGCCACGAGCCGCTTGGGATTTGCCACCTCGTGGAGCCCCGGAGGGACGGTAAACGATCTGCGGCTGGTCTCGACGATCCCTACTGTCGCCTCCGGGCGTAGATGGGCCGGCTGTTGTAGCGGAGGCGCCCTCTCTCCTCCTGGCCTTCTTCACCGAAGGTCCAGCAGTGGTGGTGGTGGCAGCGGCGGCCACGGCGGAGGATCCTCGACGACGTGGCAGCCGTCTGACTCCACCGGCGACATCGGGAGGGGGGAAATGAGGCTGGAGCACGGAGCGCTCCTCCTGCATCTCTCTGCAAGTCGAGGTCATCAATTGCAGGGCCGTCCCGAATAGTCCAGCATCGGAGAGGGATGTCGTCAGAAGTGGAACTCTCTTCTTCTCCGGCACACGAGCCTGCTCCAGCCAAAGGTGGCGCTGGATCAGAGTTGCCAGGGCGCGCACTTTCCCAGCGGCTATAGCCTGCGGCTGAGTCAGATGCAGGATGGCTCCTGCCGACTGGGCGAGCTGGTCATGTTGTACATCAGTCAGCTCCGTGCCGCCCGTCAATATCCCGGACATGAATCTCGCCAGCTGCGCGATGTTAGACGCAGCAGCTAGAGATTGTGTTCCGGTGATAAATGACTGGTCGCTCCAATATGCCAACCGCCTCGCCGATTTCCCTTGGGGAACCGGCTTCCGTAACGGCTCCCACACCACCTCCGGACAAAGGAGCGCCGCCATCGGCCTATCAAGCCGTGGCACGCCCTCCTTCATACCGTCGACCAAACCCGCCACCCGCGTGACTTGCACGTAGGCAGGAGTAAGGCCTATGATGTGGGAGACCACCTGGCCCTGACGGACATAGGCCACCATTGAGGGGAAAAATGGGTAGACAACGTCCACCCCTCTCACCGGGCGACGTTGCCATAGATGACCTATGAGATCATAAGGGACAGGAACAGGCAGTGGCTGCGGCAGCGGCACGCCGTTTGCGACTGCCGCCGCCGCCATGAGCTCGGGAAATAAAGCATGCAGTTCCCCCTGCAGACTTTCCTCCTCCGAGCCCGCATCCCTCACATACAGCAGGCTATTGGTCAAGGAGCCACATTCCGATGTGGCTGATAGCAGGGCATCCCGCCGACGAGTCAGAGGTTCTACCCCAACATCTTCGAACGAGGCGGCCCAAGGAGACATCTCACCCCCCTCCAGTGTTACCTGGACGGGCGGGAGACATGTCTCCACCGGGCCTTCAAATAAGAACCTGTCCGCCCCTATCATGTAGTCCTCTGTCTCCATCGGGCATGTAGAGACCGACGCATCCTCACCTGGCTCCAGCAACTCACCAAAACCAGGCCGTTCGCGTCTGCAAGCCACCATCTTGCGACGGGAGCGAGCTGACGCAAAAAGTTTGCGTCTCAAATCCCCCGCAACCAAGGGAACCGGCCACCCAACAGCGGACGATTCCCCGGAAGCAGAGGAACCAGAGCCGGAACCAGGCCATCGCACAGGCGACGGCGCTGGTGCACCAGCTCCTTGGAGAGGCAAACTACCCATCGGACGCCTACCGGGCGTGGCTGCCGACCACGAGAGAGGTCTCAGCCCCGCTCCAAGACGCACGATGGAGGCGGCAAAGGAGAACCGCTGGTGAAGAGTAGCGTTGGGAGCGCGACCCTCCGAAGTAGACATTATGACTTCGTTTTTTTCTGTCGAATATATGAGAGAAGAAAAAAACAAGCAACAATGTAAACACGTCTCAACTTTCTTCAGCTAACAACCTCGTCAAGTGTGGGATCTACCGAAGGCACTTCCTTGTGGTGAAAGTGAAGAAGGAGGCGAGTAGGTGACCACACACCTGCTTATGAAGGTAAGTGGATGAGGGTGTGGCCAGACGAATGTTGGGAGGTAAAGGTACATGGTGGAATTTTTTTCAGTGCTCGTGCACGAAGTGAAGTACAGTGCAGATGATGCTGAGCGTAAGCCATAATGAAACAGAACTGTCCTACACTGTAGGCGATGTGTTTTTGAGCCCTTTGACCCTCATGAATGCAAATTACCGCCTTAAGGCGAGACAAAATATTTGAATAGATATCACTATGAAATTTTCCCAGTTTGGTTTAATTTTGTTGATACATTCAAAACGAAACTTTTTCCAGAAGGGATTGTGGCTATGTCCTCTTATCAGCCCATACATCAGGAAATACTGTCTACTGTCATAAATAAATCGATGTTTGCCTAGCTTTGGTATAGAATGTACTATAAACCTGACTATGAATGCAAACCCTTCTGGAATTAGAAGCAGGATATGGATGGGAAGAAATGTGGAAAGTTTGGTGTGTGTAGATACTAGGGAAATGGAGTTCCATGTCTTTGTGTGTAAGTAAAATGCATAAAAACTAGTTTTCGAGAAAACGCCCTCAAAGTTCTGTATTGTAATTGTGAACGATGGACACAATCAGACTAAATTAAGTAAAATAAACAACTAAATGTGTGTTATTGACATTTTAATATCAATAGTTTCATAGAAGACATGATTAGGAAGCTAAATATAACAAAATCTCAATATAGTTGAAAAAAACTAAAAGGCGATTTCGGGAGTACTGTCTCGCCTTAATAGGCAGTTTCTCTTTGCCTCAACTATCTCTAATTGTGACTGCAGTTTGTCTGACCCAGACTAACCTCACTCCGGGTGTGTCTCTTATTTTGGATAACCATTACATGGTCCATTTAATATCCTCATTAAAAAGAAATTCTATTTTCATATTCAGACAGACATAACAATACAATTCAATATAACATCAGGGCTCCAATCAAGCAAACGGTTGTGGAAAATAAACGTTTAATTGTTTCAAAACTGTATGTGGAGCAAATGGAACCAACTCACCAACCACAGGCTACAAATAGTTTGTTGACTACAGTACATGAAAGAAAACAATATATCACCCTTCAAACCTCAAAAAAATTAAAGTGGGCAGCAAACAAAGCCTCGAGCAACAACAACCTACTTAAACTTGATCAAAATCCCAAGGAGAAGGAGGTGTGCCTCACGCCATGTACTTGAACCCCTGTTAATTTTATATATAGTATTTTAATGTGATCTGCACACTCCTAGAGCCGTTTTGTTGACCCTTGACCTTAGTGTACACTGTATGATATACTGAAGTGGTGAAAGGAGTCCAGAGAGACATGGCCTCTCCATCTTTCTTCCCCTCCCTCTCTCTCTCTCTCTCTCTCTCTCTCTCTCTCTCTCTCTCTCTCTCTCTCTCTCTCTCCTCTCTCTCTCTCTCTCTCTCTCTCTCTCTCTCTCTCTCTCTCTCGCTCTCTCACTCTCTCTCTCTCTCTCTCTCTCTCTCTCTCTCTCTCTCTCTCTCTCTCTCTCTCTCTCTCTCTCTCTCTCTCTCTCTCACTCTACGATGCAAATCTGTTTCAGATGGAGAGACAGCGGGGCTTCTGTAACTCAGGAAGCCAGGCAGGGGTATCTGACATTGTTCTGTTTCATAAAAACACGACACCCCGTGCTCCTCCGGCTTTCATTCCCACTATCTCTCTTTTTCTCTCTCAATTTTCTTTTCTTTTGTTTATTTTTTCCCCTTCAATTGAATGGGCTTTATTGGCATGACATAAAAGTGTATACATATTGCCAGAGCAGAAGCCGTCTCTATCTTTCACTCTGATATACTGTAGTCTCTCTCTTTATTTCTGTCTCTCTCCTCTCTCTCTCTCTCTCTCTCTCTCTCTCTCTCTCTCTCTCTCTCTCTCTCTCTCTCTCTCTCTCTTTCTCTCTCTCTCTCTCTCTCTCTCTCTTTCTCTCTCTCTCTCCCTGCCTGTATTACCGTCTGTAGTGTGGTAGTGAAAGGTTCACCTTCTGTAGTGTGGTAGTGTAAGAGTTAAAGGATAAGGCCAGTGAATGTCTCTCTTTTTTCTTTCTTTAGGCAAAAAGACCAATGCCTACAATTCTATTCTCCTACTCTCAACACTCTTCCTACTCTCTCCGACCCTTTTTCTCATCCATATGTTCCCATTGTCTGCATTAAATACAGCTCGCAACACATATTTCCAGTTTTAAATATCATAACGTATTATCGTGGAAAAACAGGGACATTTTAGATATTATAAAATGTACTTCAAAGGGCAACATGCTCTAGCAATCAATAGATGTACAGTAGTGAGTGTAGTCTCGGAGTATGTGCATTGCACGTTAGCCTTAAGATAAGATAAGATAAGATATTCCTTTATTGATCCCCTTGGGGAAATACTTACACTTGAGTCCAGGAAAAAGCACAATGTCCATCTTCATGGCAATGATTAATTATGCTGAAAGCAACAGTACAGGCTCTGTATTAACAGATTTTTGAACAACAATGGAGTTCTATGACTTCCGGATGTTAGCTATTGTAGAAGGGTGGATTATCCCTACTTTATGAGAGTGGATATGAACTGTCACCAGGTAGTGGGAGCACAGCAGATCTGGATCCGGCTGAGCCCCCGACTGTAGTGTAAGAGTATTAGAATTGGGATTTAGCAGAGGGATGGATGGGGCCTAGGGTTTACTAACCTAGGGGTTCTACGCTGGTCCTTCTTGCCCTCCCGGGCGACCGTAGTATTTCCTCAAACACCCGCCCTTCCCTTAATATGTCCCACACCCTCTCACACCCGGTGGCAGTGATGGTAAATAATATAATTTCTCCCCAAAACAGTACCTTTCCTTGTTGACTGGTGAAGACCTGTACAGAGCACCTGCCCCAATTGCACATAGACCGTAGGGAAGAAGGGGTTAAGCAGTAATACACATTCACAGTAATTGACACACACACAATGATCCCATTTCTACGCCTCTCCTTTTATATAAAGCGGGCATGCATTCAATACACGGCACAATGCATGGCACTTGGATCTTACACTCCACGGTAATGAAACAGGTCCCCGTAAGGGTTAATATTCTTTTCATTCACCCGTAGGGAGAGAGGGGGTAATGGCAAGCTCTGCGAGCTATTCAATGGGAAAAATGATCAATATACCTTAGTGCTGTCTGCACAACTTAATCACACAACACATGTAACCAGAAAATTAAGTGGGCCCACAGTTGAAATAAAAAGCCTATCTAAGCCGGCATTACCCAAAACAACAAACGTTGGGGCGCCCCTAGTCACTGCCTGCACGTGCTAGCTCAAAGTATTTATTCTCTTCGCCCTTAGAGGGCATGCTCTCGAAAAGGAGAATGTTCGCCGATAATGTTCCAGAGCACTTGGAGCGCTAACAGTACCTGGTGTGAGTGTACCAACCAAGTGCTGGCCTGCTCCCGCAACGAATGTCTGTGACGCGAGGTGGCCGTCGAACGGTCCCGTGGTTGTCACCTGTGATAGCAAGGGGGCTGGCTGGGCTGACGTTAGGCAGGCAAATAGCTGGACTGGCGGTCGGCCAGGAGAATGCTGGAGGCGGGTGCGGTCCACGACGTCTGCTGCGGTGTCCGCTGCGGGGCTGGGAGACGGTGGAGCGACGTGTGAGCTAACTGGGCTAACAGGCCTATACTTGAAGCTAAGCTTTGGGTCAGTGCGACCCCCTAGCCTTTCGCCTATACATTCCTAAACGCAGCGCGTGGAATATCCAGAGTACAGTCCGGCAGTCGAACGTCTTCTTCTTGGTTCAAACGTACCCTAAGCACTATACTGGGAAGCGAAACTTTCGCATACGACGTTACTATCCCACACCGTGGCAGGACTCGTATTTCGCGTGTCTTTATTATCAGGAGCTCTTGGTCCACACGTCTGCTTGCTTCAATGGAAAACGACGAAGAGGTCGTCTCGCTGTATGAGCTCCTCCTTCAGCCAGCCTCTTCCTCACCTGTTGTCACCAGCCCAATGTCGCACCAGCTCCCCCTGGCGACAGTCCAGCGCCATGTCCCACTACTGAATGTCAATGTTAAAGTATATAGAATCAGAACGGGTCATCCAGTTACACAGCATTATCACGAAAACAGTTAGAGCACAATGAATACAGTTAGACACATTGAATTACGGTTGGACATATTCACGTGTCTACACTATAATCTGGTGTCGGTTAGATGGATCATGCTTGTTAGTAGGAGAAATACATTGTAGGTTTTGGTCGTGGGCCATGTTGACAAAAAGAAAAGTAAAAAAGAAAACGACACTGGCCTTATAATTTAAGCAAGGCCCAGGTAGTTTGAGACGGTGTCTCTGGGATGAAGGATGTTCTGCGGATTGTATGATTTAATCCTTCAGACAAAGAACCAAATAAGTCCCTTTTATAGGGAATAATGTTTTCATTATACAGTATGTGCAGTATCTAAAAAATGGTAAGTTGTACTTTTCTGTAGATTTAAAGTTAAAGGCATTAGGTTGAGTAGTGTATCGCATTCCCAATCCAAGTTATTTTGATTGATGTTAAAAAACTGCAAATACTTCCCTATTATGTCTTTCTGTCTGTGTAATGGTTTGCCTGTCTGTCTCTACCTTTCTTCTCTTTCTCTCTCTCTCTTTCTCTCTCTCTCTTTCTCTCTCTCTCTCTCTCGTTCCTCAACCCCCTCTCTTTATATCTGACAATTCATTTCCTTTTGCTGCTTCACTTAAGTATCTATCTATCTTCCTGTCTCTGGTTTGCCTTCCAGTGTCAGAGAAGAAATCACACAGACATGCACACACAGGTCATGTAATGAAATTCGCTTCCTTCAGCCTTCCAGTCATGGGAATTCAACACAACATGCAGTATATAGACAGGGATGACATCACAGTCCTGACCTGAGGTCAGATATATAGACAGGGATGATGACATCACAGTCCTGATTTGAGGTCAGATATGCGTCCCCCTATCATTATAATAACAACAACGTACAGAACAAACTAACTGAAAGAAAAGCTCTTTCTCTATCTCTAGCACTGGGAGCACTGAACACCGTTAAGAGAAACGAGAAAACAAAAAGCTTTGTTCTGTTTGGACGTACAACAGACGCTAAATGATAATATTGACCTCGATTCAACAAATGACAGTGTTGTGTTTTGGGTGTTCTCAAGAAGAATCGCTGAGTATTGTGCTGCATGTTGATATGATATTTTTTTTTCATTAAAGGGTTATTGTTACGTTGTATATATAGGGATTCCCCCTCGCATTGCTTTGTTCCACTCTGTTGCCACAACAACACTGTAAGGGAGCTGGTCGGTACTGTTTTTGTTTGTTTGACAATGGAGTTTTTCTTCTTCTTTTTTGCTTACTAGAAGCATATGCCATGTGATTGGGCTTGGCATCTACACGCTGTTACGCTATGATGATGATGGTGATGATGATGATGATGATGATGATGAGGATGGTGATCACGCTGGTATCGAGTAGGGGAGGGAAAGCTCCTTGTCACGCACTACGCAACCGCCGAAGGGCGGCCGATTTAAGCGCAATTACTAAAACGGTACATATTTTGGGGTAACCGAATCTTTGTGAGATACATATTTGTCAAATGTAAAAGAGATGAGAACCAGGAGAATCAGGAGAGAGTCGCTGGAGCACCTAGGCCTGATTTGGTATTCAGTGCCACAAGGGTATTGGTAAAGTTCCCTGTTGGCAGCATCAAGGATTTATCACTCAAGTATATGAGTCATAACCCCCCCCCCCCCCCCCCCCCCCAAATATAGGGATCCGTGTTCTAAGCGATCACATGTAATGTATATTTGAGACATTAGCGGTTACAATACGGTCTTTGAAGTCAGCCTACGCATTATGTAGTCTTGGTTACTTGCAGTGATAGGGATTGTTTTGTTGATGTGGAGAGAAAAAAAGGGTTTCCATCGCGCTCCGCTGGTGTCTGTCTGCGCCGGCGACTGAACTGTACTTAATTACACATAAGCTGCTTCGCGCTGCAGATACATGCGATAAGACCATGTATCTGTGTAGATGTGAATCACTACCCACTTTAAAAAACACTCTCAAAGAACACCTACGGGAGACTGCAATTCTAAACTGGCCCCTACAAATGTCCTAACCCAGTTGTACAGTAAATGACCAAGTATGGCTTTGTCAGTATTCCAATGTACAGTGTACAGTGTCCCCCCCCCCACCTCCAATTTACAGTTCCCCCACCCAACCACACCCCACCTACCCAACCTCCTCCAATGTACAGTATAAGACCCTGACCAGTCACCTTGGTCTCCTCCAATTTCCCCCAAAACAACATTAATTTAGAGAGCGATGGAACGCGGCAAACAGAAATTAAATATATATTTTATTTTATTTAGTTTATTACCTGTATCACGATTCACTGTACAACTCTGTACATACATCTGATTAGCTCAGTAGTACTAATTTATATATTTTATACCACCTGTACATTGAATATTATTATTGCACTTTACTGTTACATTTGCACTTATTTTCGTTGTACTGTACATTATAATCACAATACATTTTAATCTAATATTTTACACTGTAGTTCTTCTCAGGTACAGGGGCAATAGGCGTCATTTATCAAGCAAAACGCATCAGAAGAAATGTATGAAGACGCTTTTTAATCATTTCCCCTTAAAGGTTTATTATAATGAGTCCTTGAAAATAGTTGGCATGCATATTTTTGTGTTTCAAGTCAATTGTGACACAGTATTTTAGTAATTTTCAACCTTTTACATTACAATACACCTGCCTCTCGCTGCCTCCCGGCACTGTGTTGCCATGTCCTCGGGCAGAGGGCTAGGCACTCCTCTCTCCTTCTCACACAAGCCATTATCTCTCAGAAAGACTCGTCATCGTCATTGCCCAGCAATGTCACACCTCTGTCACCACCTCCACCAGCGACCAATACAGGTCACACTGACACACACCACATTATTGTCCCCGTAAACAATAGACAGTGTTGTTGTGAAACTATTTCACACTGACTTTTCCAGTGCCATGGAGAGTTCAGAAATGCAATACGGTTGACACGCCTTGTCCCTTTAAAATACAGTGCGAGAGAGAGAGAGCGAGAGAGAGAGAGAGAGGTAAAATGGGGGCTGAGGGAAATCCCCAGCTCCTCCAAGCATGGGCCTTCCAGCCTGGTGCATTCTGCTGTGTCGTGGGAACTTGTAAAGCTATGTGTGAACGTATCTCTCTCACCTCTGGGCCTTGGCGCAGGAAATGGAAGAGTGTGTGCGGGGGGTGGGGGTGGTTAGGGAATGCAAAAGCAAAAGGTTTGCAATCCTCTCAGGAGATCATCCATCATATATGAGATGGAGGGGGGGGGGGGGGATATGACCAGGCTTTATTAGCATTCATATGGGGGTTATAATTCTCACGAGGTGAGAACGAGTGTCAATCATCTCCAGACAAACCCGACGGCTGCTCGACAAGGCCTCACACAGGTCGGGGTTTTCACTTGACAGTTGAGCCTCGTCGTAGATCTTTTCAGATACGGCTGCGATCGCTGACGCGAACACTGCAAGGTCACGGACGGCAGGCAAAGTGACATTGGCTGCTTCTGTCGGTTTTTAGCCGAATCATACAGTGTCACCGTCGACCCTCGTCCCCTGCACCCGTAACGGGCGAGGCAGGCGTGTAAAACTACTTTCACACAAGTTGACACAGTCATATTGTTACGTTGCTGTGCATGGGAACACGAGCAGAGGAATGAAATGAATACCTGCCCCGAGGATGTTCAATTCCACACATCCGCCGGAGACATTCCTGGACGTTCTTTCCGACGCTGTATCGCTGTATTCCTGAACTCGGTGAGAAGCGCGTTTCGGGAGCACCCACTTTCTCACGGTTCAACGCTCGATCAGAGGCTGGCAAAGAGGTTGGGTTTAATAGGCTTATCTGGTTAGGAACACAGAGTTTAAGTCCTGATGCTGTTGGGATCAGATGACTTGGCTTGTGTGATGACAGAATTAATCTACTGTGCACATATTAATGACTCTCATACACTGGTTTTCAAACTGTGGGTTACGAGCTGGTGGGTATATGAATATATGTAATGACAGAAAAATAGAGAACTCTTTGTTCGGATGAATCCTTGTTTACTTAGGACTGAGACAGAGACGAATATATATTTAATATTTTATGAAAATGAATTACAAAATATCAAATTCATGCTTTATAATAATATTTACATGTCACATAAAGAATATCTAAAGCTGTTGCTAAAGATGATGTCGGGGAGTTCGCGACCCTCTCTGCGCCGCCCCTATCTCCCTGTCTCCGGCTGTCCCTGAGCAACGACCGGAGTGTTAAATGTCCCTTGACTAAGACGGGAGGACGTGACCCTCTTTGCGCCGCCCCTGTGCCTCAAATAGATTCGCTATCAGCTCTATCTTTAATCTTTCAAAATGTTCAGTTGCTATCGCTATTAGCTCTATCTTTAATTTTTCAAAATGTACAGTTGCTATTGCATGCACTCATCTGTGTTCCACTACACACATGAGTGCATGCTTACCAACTGTTAGTCTGCAACACTACTATCACCAACATCTAAGAAGGGAGATCCCCCCTTGAATGGCCCTTCTAAGGTTTCTCTCCTCCACACTGCCTGTGGAGCTTTTTTCCCTATTGTTAGGTTTTAGTGAGTTTTTCCTTACCTTCGCGTGGGGTATGTCTGGGAGTGCTTGCATTCTTTCATTTATTTGCATTCATCTAAAAATGTTTGGACCTTATGGTGTTCTTGTTCTGTTCTTGACTTATTGTTATGTTTTCTTCT
>NC_140170.1:90855231-90865231 GCF_963971535.1 Notolepis coatsorum | reverse complement strand
GAGAAGGGGTTTGTTGTGTGGTGGTGCTACAGTGGGACAGATGGGAGGTGTGTGGACTTGTAGGTTTATGTTTTGAAGGCTGGCGGAGGGGCATTTGGACACAGATGTGGTGGTTATTCCACCCTAGCTTCCTTCCACACGGCGTTAACACCCTGTGAGGTGTAATGTTACATTCATCTCATCTTGTGTTTATGTTCTTTCTCTCTCTCCCTCTCCCTCCCCTCTCCTTCCCTTTATAGCTCACTCCGTATTCCTCACCATGGGTCTAATAATGCCTAGATTCAAATACTATGTGTCCATGCCTAAGCACCACTAAATGTTTAAAGCCACTAAATGTTTTAGCAATGATTAAAAATAAATAGCAGTAATTTACAATACAATAATCACAATGTGATAATCACAGTGAGGATGTGGTGGGTGCAAAGTGGCTGTAGATTCAGTGATAAAGTAGCTCTATGCTTCTACATAACAAACACCGTATGAGTGCAGTGTGAGCAAAACAGTAGTGTGTGCAAATCAGTAGCAGAGATAGATAAAATAGCACTGGATTTCCTCCCAGGCTGGTAGCCACTAGAGTTAGTTATAACTTAAACTATAAACACTACTGTATTTTCAGTTACAGTATAATGTTAATCCATATCACTTGGATGATTTAGATCATTAAAGGGATAGTTCAGATTTTTGGACTTTAAAAGGGCACTTCACGGAAAAACAATGCTGATTTATTTTGCACATAATCTCCCATTCATTTAACACAATGATTCAATGTATCTGATGACATCACTGGTGGTGGCCATATTCAAACTAATTTACTCTCAATAATTAGTTATTAGTTATGTTGTGTTCATTTACATGAACGGGAGATTATGTGCGAAATATATCAGCATTGTTTTCTGGTGAAGTGCCCGTTTAAGTTGTATGAAATAGTATACAATAATATATTATTATATATAATAGTCGATGCAATGCTATTAGCTTACTTAAAGGAACACGTCAACATTTTGAGATAGATACCAGTTTCCTCTCTGTGCGTTCAGTAGAACGCTATCTGGCTGCTAGCCTAGCTTAGCACAATGAATGGAAGCGGACATGGCCGGTTAGCCTTCGGGAGAGGTGTTAGTTGGACAATGCCTAGACTAACCGGCCATGTCCGCTTCCATTCATTGTGCTAAGCTAGGCTAACGTGCAGCCAGATAGCTTTCTACTGAACGCACAGAGAGGAAACTGGTATCTATCTTCTTGTCTCTCTCTGGAGAAGACGATAAGCTAATTTCCCAAAATGATGGCATGTTCCTTTAAGCATTTCCATTTCTGCTATCACTTGGCACTATAGGTAACACGGCATATCAGCTGTTGACCGTGGTTTTGTGTTGGGAATGGGTAACCTGTTGCCTGCATGTTGTGGTGTGGATAAAAAAAGGATGTGACCCCCGAATCCCTGTCTAAAGCTTCCCGGTTTGCTCAGAACCAGCCAGAACTCAGACAGGACTTGGTAAGTAAGCTAATAGTATTTCATACAACTCAATGTCCAAAAATCTGAACTATCCCTTTAAGTCTGAAAACTTTGTTCATCTGAAAGTTTACAGTAACAGAGTTACGGTTCCTCATCTAAAGGGTTCAATTAAAAACTCATATTTTCCTACCGTCTAGTGTTAGTCCTTGTATCAAGACCACAGTCAGTCAAATAGAAAAATAAAAGTCTCCAATGCTATTTCTGATTTCTGGTGGTATACTCATTTGTTTACATTTGGATCACTGATTGGGTCTTCAATTTCAAATTTAGGCCCACTGCAAAAATATAAATAAATAAAAGTTTCAATACACAGGAATGTTATTTCACAACAGTTTATACCTCTGTATGTCAAATACAGTAGAACTATACTTGAGACACACTAGGCCACCTGTTACCTACAGCACTCCGTCCCATCAAAACACGATAAAGCGAGCGCGGTGGAGTCGCCGTCGATAAAGACAGGAAACACGCAGCCAGATGAGATGGTACACGTGTGACCGTGTGTGTCAACGTTTACCATCAGGCAGCTGACGACAACAGGCAGACAGACACACAGCTGAGGCTGTCGGAGGAAGAGAGAGACAATGGCAGCTTTTATTTCGCTATACCGCACACATTCCAGTGGAAGAATGGTGCTGGCCTGAAACCCGCCTGGCGCTCTGGAGCAGAAGGCGAACTAGCTCATCGTGTCTGGGTCACAGTACTTCCCAAAAGTCATTGTCATCCGTTACACACCGGTGTACAGTGACGTCACACACACAGAGGGGCTGTTCCATTGAGCCCTTCTGCACCTTTATTATAATAATTTTTTTCCTTTGTTTTGAGATCCACTGGATGATGGTACCAGTAAGTGACGTAAAACAAATAATAAAAGATTTTATTATTTCCTTTTTTTTATTAAAACAATCATTGTTATTACCGAGGACATTACCAAAAATATTGTTCCTGCAATAGGATGTTCATAGGCTAGTTCCTGTAATAGGATGTACTAGGGATGGGCATTGATTTTCAAATAGTCATTCAATTATTTAAAAAGATACATTTTAAAAAACCTGAATAGTTTATGCGAATATCGTTTTTTTTCCCTCAAAAGATTTATTTCCCTAGTAATTACACTGTGTAGTGTATTGAGAGGGAGGGGACCCTATTCACTGTTACACCACTGAACGGCATGCTGGGTACAGCGCGCTAGCTAGCCAGGTACCATAACAGTTTGTTAACAGCTGGGAGAATTTTTATTAGTATTCAGATAGTTCCCAGTGACTATCGAATAGTAATTTTGTGGGTTTTGTCCATCCTAGTTATTTCATTAGGATGTACATACATGTAGGCTAGTTCTTTTATTAGGACCTACATACATGTAGGCTAGTTCTTTTATTAGGATGTACATAGCTAGTTATTTTATTAGGATGTACATAAGCTAGTTCTTGTAATGGAAGAAGAAGAAGAAGAAGTCTTTATTTGTCATGCAGATTTAACACACACACGATGGGCGACCCACACGAACACACACACATGCACTTCCCATCCCGTCGTCCTTCCCCCCAAGAGCAGCCGGGAGCAGACAAGGGCTGCAGCGTGCGCCACGCACAGGGACCAATCCAAGTGCTCCTGGGGGACGCGACAGCGTTAGTGATCTGTTGTGCGTGTTTTTCCATTGGGTTTATCTTATCGGGGGGGGAAACCCTTGCGAGCACGGGGAGACATGCAAACTCCACACAGAAAGGCCCTGGAGATACCCTACCTGGGTAATTGGCAACACGGCAACCTGGTCCCCAAGCGGGAATCGAACCCAGGACCTTCTAGCTGTGAGGCGACAGTGTTAACCACTACACCACCATGCCGCCCATAGGCTAGTTCTCGTAAGAGGATGTACTTAGGCTAGTTCTCGTAAGAGGATGTACAGTACATAGGCTAGTTCTCGTAAGAGGATGTACATAGGCTAGTTCTCGTAAGAGGAGGTACATAGGCTAGTTCTCGTAAAAGGATGTACATTGGCTAGTTCTCGTAAGAGCCGTAGCTACAACCACGGCAAGGCTCTCATCCACATTCATTCATTTTCTCCCCCCACTCTCTCTCCCATGATTTCAGAATACCGGAAGTGTTGCGCTGGTCTATACATCATTCCCATCAGCTTGGAGAATTCCTGAGTCATCACTCATCACCCTCTTTACCCCCAGCGTGTGCTTTGTCACAATTTACCATTATTTATTAGTTGGCCAAACAGCAAAGGTGACATGTGAAGAACAAAAGGCTTGTACATGCTGTTTTTGACACTTTCATCATATTTTGTCTTGGCAAAATGAGGTATCCTATTGTTACTGGCAGCAGCACAATCTGGTGAAGACTAATGTATTGAGTTTTTGAGTCAGTATTTGTGAACCCGCACCACTCTCTCCTAAAGCTAGAAACAAATGAGAGAGAAAGAACCATACAGTCGGTGATGTCACTGCGATGTCAAATCTGGGGCTTCTCCATGGGGCTCTGACTCTATGTTTGTATGAGCTTTTACACCCAAATAGAAGACGGTCTGAACCAGAATTAGAACCTCATTTGGGTGTAGAAGCAAACCAAAACATTTGTGACATTCCCAATTCCCAAGTTAAATTCAATTCCTTTCATCGTTTGGATGTGTGTGTGTGTGTGTGTGTGTGTGTGTGTGTGTGTGTGTGTGTGTGTGTGTGTGTGTGTGTGTGTGTGTGTGTGTGTGTGTGTGTGTGTGTGTGTGTGTGTGTGTGTGTGTGTGTGTGTGTGTGCTTGCGTGTGTGTGTGTGTGTGTGCGTGTGTGTGTCTGTGTGTGTCTGTGTGTGTGCACGCATGCGTTACTACCCTGCTTATACATCGGCGTGGCTGATATTATCCGGGACATGAAGCTCCTGTGTCCCCTCCTCCAGCCAGGTGTATCCATGTCTGGGATTCGCAGGAGGTGTCAGGGGGGTGAGAATCCTGTTGGCCCCGCACCAGAAGACCTGTTTCCTCCTGCGCCTGCCTGGCTCCCAGCTCCAACCAACACACACCTCCTCATGTTACAGAATATACAAAGAGAGACACAGACGCACTGTCACACAGTCACAGAAACACAGATATACACAAATAGGTGTACACACACACAGAGATACATGCACACACACAGTGGCATCACCAGACCGTTTTTCGGGGGGCTCAAGCCCCCCTTTAAATTCCTTTATCCCCCCTAAAAATATTTTTTACAAAAAGAAAAACATCTTAGCCCCATTAGCCGACTTTCGTGGGCTCTAGCAGAGCTCATTTTTTAAGCTAGCGTGAAGGTCGTGGTATCATATGAAACTAGACAACCTATGGAATCCATTGCCAATGATTGGTATCAAGCACGTCATGCCTGCCTTGTCGGGAATGCTGCAAAGTTAGGCTATATTTTGGCGAGGGAAAAGAATTGCATAGCCATTTCCAAAGGGGTCTCTTGACCCCAAGATATCTGAATGAAAATAGATTCTATGGATATCCAAGAGTCTCCCCTTTACAGCCATGCCCAATTTATACTAATCCCATGCAGTTTTGTGGCAAAATCATGCAATTTTTTTGCATGTAGCACAAATATGTTTTTGACTATTTCTGCATACTGTTGTCCCTAAACAGTCTTGAAATTACATAACTTTGGTATGACTGGAAAGCTGAGATTCTTGTGGGTCCAATGACCTCTAGGATAATCACAGCCTCATGAAACCTAACAACCTAACAACCACAAACTAGATATATGGGCCATTCATCAGGTATATGACATGCCTATATTGAAAATAAAGGTTGGGTTCTGAGCCATTTTCAGAACTAAAGTGCTCGCCATCCAATCGCCAGAAAATGCAATTCTTGCGGAAGGTTTTGATACCAAATCACAGCATGCATTTCTTTCGCATTCTTCGAGGTCTGGGTGTCTTAATGGGATATTTTGTAGGGATTTTTGACTGCATAACAAATGGTATCAACCCAAATATTGCTGCAACAACTTATGAGACATAATTGAGCATGGCAATGGCTACCATAGGAATAGATATAATGTTCCAAGCCTCTATACACTCAGAATCTTAATAATTTGAATAAGCAAGATTAATGTTTATTGCATTTTAATAGACATAACATATTGAAATACAGGGTTGCACCATTTGAAATGATTCCTTAGGATCCCAGCTTTCCAGTACTTTAAGGCACTTGTATGTGGCACCTACTGCTTACGTCAATCTTGGAACCACCTGGAAGAAGTCTCAGGGATTAAGTGGTTAATGACCCCTTATGAGCTTTTGTTTTGAATCATTTTAGCAAAATAATGGGTTTTTGCTCACAATGTATATTTTCCAATCACTGAAGATATAGTTGTTCATACTCACAAATAATAATAATAATACAAATAATAGCCTAACTTGCAAATTGTCATTGAAAACTTGTCTCCATTCCCCTGTCAAAACTCAAGAGAGATGGAGCTGTTTATAAAAATGTATTAATTAATTAATCTCCCGGGGGGGGGGGGGGGGGGGGGGGTGCCTCCTGAGCATACAAATGCACACACACACACACACGGACACACACACACGCGCGCGCATGCTCACACGCACACACACACACACACACACACACACACACACACACACACACACACGCACGCACACACACATATGCATCAATACATACTTTTACTCTTACTCATATTCAGATTCAATTTCTTTATATATATTTATTGTAATGTATACTATAAACGATATATACGGCATATACAGACCCTCATCTACACCTTTGTTTACATTGTTTTTCATATTTTTATATTCAGAGTTAATTGTATTGTTTACACTGTTTATTTTTTTTCCTCATATTTTTATAATCAGATCTTATTTTATTTCCTATATACATTTAAGTCTTTCTACTATTACCCTGCCCATACTTGTACCTCCCCTGCATGCTGCTATAACGAATTTCCCCAAGGGGATCAATAAAGAAATATCTTATCGTATCATAATCAACATGCAAATATACACACACACAGACAGGCAGAGGACGTGACCTAGACATACCTGGTTATGACAACAGTTTAGGGAAATTAGCCTGCAGAGGGAGAGACAGGTGTCAAATATTTACTTTCTGGAGTTAGACATGTTTGAGGCGTATACCTGGACAGTTGTTAGACAACACATCATCCTGAACTGCTTATAGGCAACGTTTTAAACCTCAATTTTAAAATAAGATGGTGAAAATATAATGTTAACATTACATATACTGTGTTTTGTTGCAAATCTGACACCCATAAATAATGCTTTGAAGGGCCCATGGAAGGCTGTCAGTTGTGATGCTAATCAACACAAACTGACACGTTTGGCTATACCGTTGAATAGATTGTCATCTCTTCTAGAGACTTGCAATATTTTAATTACAGACACAAGTCCTATTCTTGATTCTTGATTGAGTCAGTTGCCTGGAGGTATTCACCATTCAAGTGATTAATCTCCATAGTCCATACCTGAAGTGCTAAGAGTGAGTCAACACCTTCATCTAGGGTCGAAAAGAATAGGCTAAGTCCATGGCCAGCTTCAGCTCGTTATGTAAACAAACGCGTAGAGAAAAGCTCTTGACCAAACAAAGATTTAAAGAGCAGATAGACAGATAAAGGAAAGAACTCAGCTCCGCTTCGGAAATGGTGAATAGAAGAGAGAGACTGACTGAGATAAAAGCACTTGAGCCGCGCGCACGCACGCACGCACACGCACACACACACACACACACACACACACACACACACGGCCGCACTGTGTATTCTTATTCTTATTTTAGATTTTTTATTGCCTAAATGTTTAGGCTGTTGTGAGCGATCTGTGGTGCTGAATTTCCCCCGGGATCAATAAAGTACTTCAATTAAATTCTATTATATTATATTACACACACACGCGCACGCGCACGCACACACGTGCACCCACGCACGCACGCACGCACACACACACACACACACGCCACTGCGCAGCATTATTGCGAACACCCTCAGGAGGAGGAACCTAAAAATGTGGTCATTTACTTAACATCACCTCCCCACCTCCGCTAAAGCAAACACTCACACTGAAGGTGCAGCGAGGAGGGATCATCGTCTGACTTGTCTGCAGAAAGCTGTCAGCTGGCTCGGGTTCGACGATAAACAACAACTCAAGTCAAAAACTAGGAGCGAACATTAAAAATAGCAGGCGATTACTTTGACGAGTTATGAGCGAAGGGCTGCGTCTTCGATCTCGCTTGAACACTGCTGGTCGCGATCCTCAGTAGAGTTGTTTGCAAGGACACTTCAGCGTCTGTGGAGTCGCTGTTGGGCATGGAGAGGAGAGACACTTGTTTTGAATGACAATCGGAGTTCCCCCATCTCCTTCAATCTGAATAATGGTAAGTGAGATATCCTCGGTTACACCTTATCTCTTTGCAATACGGATTTATCTTGTCTTAGTCTAGATTACTTGCAAACGTGTGTCAACTAACTGTAACTTTAAGTTAAACAGTCTTTCATGTGCATGTACTCACTGCAATTATCAATATTCTTAAAGTTTCTATTAACATGCTATACTTCTTATTATGCTATTATTCTTAGAAATGGGTAGTAGGACACGTATTTTTATTTAAACGAACTTCTTGCTTGCAATGCTTGATGAATAGTTGACCTGCTGACCTTTAGGCTTAACTTTATTTTAGAATAGTTGAGAATTGCAGTTTAATTGAGTCAAATGTCACCCCAACTTCAAAATGCTCAGTATAACCATACATGTATCCTCATAATCTGCTTTATTACTTGCAATTATCTCAAATCTAAATAATAATAATGATAATAATAACAATAATAATAATGATAATAATAACAAATGTAACTAGTAAAATAATCATATAGCCTGTATAGATAACCCAAGCTTAAAATAAATGCACCCTAATTACTGTATTTTTGATACATTATTTGAAATGCCAGTGTGCAGTAAGAAAAAAATACACTCATCTGATTCAATATAAATATTGCCAAGTTATATTATGCGGATGGGGTTAGTTTTTGTAAAGCAAAAGTAGCAAATAAAAAAGAAAACACTACATTGATGTTTGTTAAACAGTCTGGTTCTTTCAACGCATAATAACAGGCTATCTATCTACAGGCATGAGCATTTTCCAGTATTACAGAAATATTTACTTTTCAATTATCTTATGTTTCTGAATATGGATTTTTGTTATTAAATAAGAGTATAAACCCGCAAATGTCACGACACTGGTTGTATTTTCCTAACAGATATTTTCTGAAGGTCCTGTTATCACTCTTTCATGTTAAGCGGTCATATCGTCATTACTACTTCATATAAGATGTCATAGTAGAGTTAGAAGAGATAGACAAACAAATGTGTTATGTGTCCCTGGTTTGTATACTATATTATATGTGTTTATTCATAAAGTGTGTGAAAGGGCAGCGCATTTGGGACTTTGCCTTTTGGAGCTACCTTTTAGTTTGAGGCCTTTTGTTTTTCTTACTGATGGTGGTTGAATCCCTGCAACACTTTTCCTTGGCTTAAGTACAGAAGATTACACCTAAATCACTGCCACCCCTCAGCAGCCAGGGACCTAATTAAGTAATTTAAGGGAGCCATGCTAAGCATTTTTCAAAGGCCGGTATTCATATTTTTCAAGGACCCCTTCATGGCTCCAGTCTAGAAACCAACCCCTATGTTTTGCCAGCCATTCAAATCACCTTTAAACACTCATATGTCACATATGCCCAGAGCTGGAGGAGCAAGGCTGAATCTCTCTCTCTCTCTCTCTCTCTCTCTCTCTCTCTCTCTCTCTCTCTCTCTCTCTCTCTCTCTCTCTCTCTCTACCCCAATTCTTAAGGAATAACAACATCAATTTAGCTAGTTGAGGGAGTGAGGACAGTATAATAATAATAATAATAATCATATTCTGATATATTATAGTCTTATGTGGGTGCATTTAGTCATACTCTTTCGAATATCAGTGCAGGGTGTGGATTTTCATACCAAATTAATGAATTCACAAATTGTAATTTTTTGTTTATTTAATTTAGAATTCCACAATCAATCAAATTGTACTTTTTACATTTGTCTTTTGGATACACTTCACACTGCCGCCATGGTTCTCATGTTATTTCATCTCTATTATTGTCATTACTGATGCAAGGCAGAGAGGCAGCATTCCTCCATTTTGAAACTTAACAGCTACACCAAAATGTGTTTCCCATATACAAAGTTGTGAAAAAAAAGTGTCATACTTATTTCCAGCCGTCTTAAACAGAAATTGGACATATATCTCTCGTTGTCAGTGTCAATTACCTGAAATAAACCTGTAGGGGTAGCCAGCCAAATGGTCTATTATTATGTTGGATAGCTGCATATCATATTCAGGTCTGTGAAACACTGTAAATCTTCATAAATCTCCTCTATACCTGTATTATAAGTAACCCCCACAAATAAGGTTTGGGAGGTTGGTGGGGGGTGGAAAGGA
>NC_140170.1:90845231-90850231 GCF_963971535.1 Notolepis coatsorum | reverse complement strand
CCCGAGTTCATTAGGGAAGGCGTGTGCAGTCATGCAGTCAGGAGTGTGTGTGTGTGTGTGTGTGTGTGTGTGTGTGTGTGTGTGTGTGTGTGTGTGTGTGTGTGTGTGTGTGTGTGCGACCACCCTCGCATCATCAGCAGATGTTTTTACCTGGGAGCCAGACCACCATCTGACAGGGGTCAGTCCAGTCCTCGAGCCCCACACACCCCTCTCCTCCAGGCTGCAGGGAGGTCTGCCAGCTGTCCCTCTCCCTGACCCCCGTCTCGGGGCACTGGTTCTGGGGGAGACGGGGTCTGGGCCACGGGGGCGTAGGTGGTCCCACTGCCGCCGGAGGGGCTGGGGAGATTTAGGATTATGGGGATATTACTTGGGATGTTATTATATGGTGTGAGAGTACGAATAGGACCAGGGGGAAGAGAGAGAGAGAGCGAAGAGAGAGAGAGAGAGAGAGAGACGAGAGAGAGAGAGAGAGAGAGAGAGAGAGAGAGAGAGAGAGAGAGCTGTGATTGAATGAAGGGGGTTTTGATTACGGACGGACCGGTGGGAGGGGGGGGGCTAAGGGGTTTTTGGGGGGGCAGCTGGCATGAAAGCGGTCTTGTTGCTGGGAGTCAGTCAAGTGGAGAGGGAAGGCCACCAAGTTTGGGGTCTCGGGTTTCACGCCACAGAGGTGGCAACAGGTTCACCGCTAACGTTACCATCGCTGAATGGACGACGCTCTTCTGTTCATCTCTTGATTGTTTCTTTTAAATGGTTTCGTCAAATTGGATTCACTCTCTTCACTTTATTAAATCATCTTTACGCATCTTGAGCCAGTGCGCACACTCATCTCTCAGTTCTCGATTGACATTCATTACAAACTTGACTGACCCACTAAGCTTCATCATCATCATCATCATCATCATCATCATCATCATCATCATCATCATCATCATACCATCATCATACCATATTATTAAGTTTATATTTATTTATATATTTATATGCATGCTCCTTCCTCCCTGCTTAAAAAGCTGGATTCTGCTGCTATACATTTTGTAACGGGTGCAGGTTTTCGCACCCACCACTGCACTTTATCAGTCTTTAGGATGGTCCTCTCTGTATCAAAGAAGACAATCACACATGTTGATTTTTATCCTTAAGTCATTGCTAGGTAAGCTGCCCTTATATATCTCCAGACTTCTGTCCTTTTATACTTGCTTTTTTAATACCAGACAAGCAGCAAATAGGATGCTTTTAAAATGTTCCTTTGATGCAGTCAGAGCTTGGTAAAGCTGCATTCTCCCACTATGCTCCCTTTTTATGGAATACGCTGCTAGTGAAACTTTGTCTAGAGGCACTTCCTACTGTGAATGCTTTTAAAGGTATGCTACGACTAGCCCTTCATGAATCATGTAACTGTTTTACCTGATGCTATTGCTGATCTGATTATGCTTCTTGCCACTGCACAAATGGCCTTCTGTGTTTGTATTTGATTTGTATGTTTTTTTGTTTAATGCCCTTGTTTTTATGTTGAAAACTTGTTGTGTGCCCGTGTTGGTCAGGACTCCCTGGAAGAAGAGATCTTGTATCTCAATGGGACATTCCTGGATAAATAAAGGATAAATAAATAAAATAAAATATTCACATAATAAAATAAAAGACACAATAACAATTGGTCACAACATTCAAGTCAATAGGCTATCACAGAAATTGCCTTAAATTATTTTACGTGTACACACAGACATGTGCACACACATGTGCACACACATGTGCGTGCGCAACGCGCACACGCACACACACACACACACACACACACACACCACACACACACACACACACACACACACACACACACACACACACACACACACACACACACACACACACACTGCCTGGTTGCTGAGGTCATGGTGGTTTAGTTCCTGGGCCATGATGACCATGGATTATTATCACTCCTCAACATCTGCTCTTAGACCACCGGCATGTCTGACTCTCTCTCCCCCAAACTCAATGCTGTGGAATTCTTCTTTCCTTTGAGATTTCTATCTCTTCATCAATGTTCTGCTTTTCTATGTCCTGTGTTGGTAGCCAGTGATGTATTCGACAGTAGGTGATAGGCATGCATTAATTCACAGAATGCTCGCTACTTCTAAGACTATACCACTGGTGGCAGCCATTGGAGAGGGCATTGCTACGTTATTAGTATTATATGATTCTCCAAAACATTCCTCTTGGAAGAACGAATGCAGCATCATTTCATCTAACATAAAAACAGGGGACCTCTCTGATGGCTGCATTACTATGTATTTTACCTATGTATTTTACCAAGGTATCCTGGCTAGTGTCCTGTTCAACGCTGTTCTCTGCTGGGGGGGCAGCATCACTGTTTCGGACAAAAACCGTATAAATAAAATCATCAAAAAGGCTGGCTCAGTGATTGGCCTTCCTCCTGATTCCTGGAGATGATCATCATAGCCAAGCGAACCAGGACCTAAACTGAACACCATTTTATCTTTTGTAGGCCACCCATTGTTTAGTATTTTCGATGCTCTGCGAAGCTCATTTAGTAACAGATTGCTGATGCCTCAATGCTCTACTGAGCGATTGAGAAGGTCCTTTGTACCCTGCTGCGGTAAAAAAAAAAAAAAAAACGATAGCACTGTGTTAAGAGGCTCTCCTATTGTGTATCCTGTAGTGTATTGTATCATGTAACCTTGTCTTTCATGTTTGTATATGTGTATTCGCTCTGGTGGCAAACCATGTTTCCCCTCTGGATTAAGAAATAAACCATACCATACCATTACGCGTAAATGGATGCTGCATTTGTCAAGGTATACATAATCAACATAGACTTATGATAGACTTATGATAGACTTATGTTGATGATGTGTGGCCTAACAACATAAATTGTGTCCAAGCAATAGGAATGTTGTTGTCTATCAGCAACGTTCCCCCGACCGCCTCAAACCCTGAGATAGCAGCCCTGCCTTGATGCACTAACATCAGTAGCTTCTCTAGCCCCAGCTCAATACACAGCCCTGCCTTGACCTGCTAACATCAGTAGCCTCTCTAGCCCCAGCTCAATACACAGCCCTGCCTTGACCTGCTAACATCAGTAGCCTCTCTAGCCCAAAATCAATACACAGCCCTGTTTTGATGGGCTAACATCAGTAGCTTCTCTAGTCCAAAATCAATACACAGCCCTGCCTTGACGTGCTAACATCAGTAGCCTCTCTAGCAGTGTTAATTTTGTCAGCTATTTTTTATTTTAGTTTTAGTCTTAGTCATGTGCCAAATGCTCTTTTTCGTTTTCATCATATTTAGTCACCGTTATCTATTTTGCGTTTAGTCAAGTTTTAGTCAACTACATGTCTGATCATTTTAGGCTTAGTCTTTTTCGTTTAGTCTCGATTTAGTATTTCTTTGTTTAGTCTTGCCACAGCCTCATAAATTGGCGTGAGCTTTTTCTAAACAAAAACAAGCTAATGTTAGTGCTAGCTGGTTAGACTTATGCAAGCTATTTAATGTGTTCTATGTTATTATTATTGATGCTGACGTTATTAGGTGGAGGGTGCGTGCCTGTGACAGGTCCGTTGTTGTGTTGTGGAGTGGAAAGAGGAAGAAAACCGTTAGGTTGATGATCAGATATCAATTCTCCCGTGATTTGATTTGACTATAGTTTGAAAGTATAGGCGGACTATTCCTCGGTTGACTATTCCTCGGTTGGGTTAGCACATTGGTGGCAGCGGTGGAATTGTTTCCTGCATTAGTGTCCAGCGTGAGAAGTAAAGGGAATGCGAGAATGAATTAGAGATGATTTGACAGCTAGCTAGTTGTTAATGCTAACAGTAACGTAGCAGTTAGTTTCAAACTAGTCTCCTCCTTGTCTTTCACTTTCAACTATACATTCTACCAAGCCCACTGCTTTCAAGACCACGAGACCCAAGTTGCCCCGCCATTGTTCCATTAAACCCATGCCGTGTGCAGTTACTGCTATCTAGAATGTTGCCTAAGAACAAATAATGCGAGTGAGGAAATTAATCAAAGCGCTTGCGCTGCACACAGGAAACGGAAATGCTGCACTAATAATAACATGAATTATTCTAAAAGTTATAATTAATTTGTCTCGTCTTAAAATGAAGAGAGATTTCGGCAAGATTTTATTTTGTAAACTACATTTTGTGTCGTCGTTTGTAGTCAACGACATTGCATTAATTATTTAGTCATGTTAGTGTCACATGATCTACATTAACGTGACGTCTCGTCTCGTTGTTGTCAGGGGGAAAAGCTTTGTTGACGACCATTTAGTCATCATTTTCGTTGACTAAATTAACACTGCTCTCTAGCCCTAGCTCAATACGCAGCCCTGCCTTGTGTATTGAGTGTGTATACACATGTGCATATATAGTACTCATACAAGCTTGTTGTGGGTATGTATAAAGTGTATGTGTATGTGTGCATGTGTATTTATTGACACACTTTGCACACTTTTTGGGGTGTCACTTTAGACTTAAGGAAGGTGTGTATCCTATAATGTGTCCTATATGAAGGGTCCTATATCCTATAAAGGTCACAAGAAACATTTACATTCAGGCTCACTATTCAGCCATGTTGCTCTTTGATGTGATCTGTCTAATTCAACTGACCTATTGTATGGCTGAGGCCAGACATCCAGCCAGTCAGCCAGGTCAGCTCCATAGAGGACAGTGGCTAACAGATGGCCCTGTCTCCTACCGTGACGCCTTATGGTGAAGTAGAGAGTAAAATACTGGGCCCTTGTTCTAGGGCCTTTATTGAGAGCTCAGAATAGTGATAGAAGTGTGTTGGGGGAGAATGGGGGGGGGGGGGGGGGGGGTATGCCTGTGTGCGACAGTGAATCCCCCCCCCCCTCAGGCAGTTAGACAGACAGCCCAAATTGAGGGTTCCAGGTGGTACTCCATATGGCGCTATTAGTGAATGTTGATTCACCTTCTCTCGTATTATCGAGCGGAACCGTCAGCTGTTGATCGAGAGCCGTGATG
>NC_140170.1:90835226-90842726 GCF_963971535.1 Notolepis coatsorum | reverse complement strand
CACCCTCACCCCCCTCACCCCCCCCCCCCCCCCCCCCCCCCCCCCCCCCCCCCCCCCCCCCCCCAGCACCTCTCAGCTGCTGGAAACCCGCTTGGCCCATATATTTCATGTCTGTCGTCTGTCTCTGTCCTTGTGTTGTCAGTGAGGTCAAGGTTCAGGCGGTTAGCTCCAGCATGACCAGATTGGAATGGCCTGGAGGCAGAGAGAGAGAGAGAGAGAGAGAGAGAGAGAGAGAGAGAGAGAGAGAGAGAGAGAGAGAGAGAGAGAGAGACGAGGAGAGGAGAGAGAGGGAGAGAGAGAGAGAATGAGGCAGCGAGAGAGAATGAGAGAAAGAGGGAGAGAGGAATGGGAGCTTTGCCTTTTTACAACTGACTTTTGTTCTCTTATATGTTGAATATGTATCATAGTTTACTGTTGTTTGTTTATATTTAGCTTACCTGAAAATGTAGTTGTAATGTATTGTCAGCCATTTTTCACTCAATCTTGTTCGTTTACTGTTGCACCGAAAACTACCAAATCACATTCCTTGTATGTGAAAACTACTTGGCAATAAAGACCTTTCTGATTCTGATATATATATATTATGGTAAATGCTGCTTTTTTATTATAGCGTTTTATCTAAAGCGCTTTACAACTTGTTACTCACATTTTACCCATTCACTCACACATTCACACACCGACGGCGGAGGCAACCATGCAAGGTGCCAACCTGCTCATCGGGAACAATTAGGGGTTAAGTGTCTTGCTCAAGGACACATCGACACGCTGCCCGGGAGGAGCGGGGAATCGAACCGGGAACCTCCGGATTGCCAGACGACTGCTCTACCTCCTGAGCCACTGTCGCCCCGTATATATTGTCATATAGCTTATCACTTAACTCTAGTGGACTATATTAAATAACTGGTTGACTATATTGTTTTGTAATTGAGTACCTCAGACGAAGAACCATATAAATAGGAACACCGTTTTCAAACTTTATCATCTAAAGATGGTAAGCTAGAGTGTTGGGTTCACTCACAGTTAAAGGCAGTCAACGTTGAGTAGTGTCTTGTGAGACATCGCGTTCACGCGCCAAGTGATTATAGATTAACCACACAACTGCAAATACATGTCAAAGAAATGTCAAAGCGGACTCATGTGGCGCAGCACTCGGTGCCAGGGTTCAATTGATAAGTCATGTCAGTGGATCCGGCGTATCTGGCAACAGCAACCGTGTCGGCAGTCGGCAGTACTCGGCGTCGGCAACTGTCACCAACTGCTAGCGACTGCCAACAGCTGTCAGCATTCCACAGTCTGGTGGTTGTTGTCATCTTGGAGCGTCTCGTTAGTTCTGCCTCCGATTAGCCAGCAGTTTGGAAGAGCTGGCCGTGGGGATGGTCAGTCACGTCACCGTGGTACTGGTGTGTGTGAGGATCTGATGGGTAAAGAGATTTAGATTTTAGATCAGAAAAAATTTGTTTGTCTTCTCCATTTCTCGTTAAAATAGGGGTCTCAAAATACACGTATCCCAAACAGGCAACCACAGAATACATTTGAGATTTGAATTGACTATACTGTGTTCCATAGTTGGCATTCTAATTTGTATAGCTGCAAAGCCTTGTCTAAATAGACAACAATCCTATATCCATAGCAATGATTGAATGCTTCTTATGGCCTATGGCCTAAGGCTCTGTTGGTTTAGCATTTTTGTGAGAGAATTTCCTTTTTTTGTTTTACTACTTTTAAATCTAGCCTGTGGTAACTGGCAATGTCGGTGAAGCGATTGACCTACTCCAACTTCCTGTTTAGACTGACTCTTGTTGGCAGTGACCCTTTGGGACGTCCAGCCTGCTGGCCTGGGACTTCCTCCTCCTCCTCCTCCTCCTCCCCTCTCTCAATCTTTCTTTGTCTTTCTCATACTTTCCCTCTTTTCTTCTCATACACACTCCTTTCTCCTTTTATTTTTTTATAAACACCCCCCCCTGCCCACCCCCCACTGTGGCAACTGTGTGTGTCTCTCTCCTCCTCCGTCCTTCCCTTGATGTAACCGTTCCAAATGATTGTTTATGGACCTTTTGTTGTAATGTCTCATTCCCTAAACAGTAATTACATTGAGCTTACATGGATGAATCTGCTCAACTTAAGCATAAGCATCCAAAATACCACAAACAATCTTTTTTGCCCCCCTTCTTGTTTTTCATCCAATTCCAGCAAATGTTTGGCTGCAGAGCTGCTTCTAAACCTATTCTGTGCAATTCCTCTGTTTAAAGCCCCAATCCGCAATTTTTCACTCACTCGCGTATCTCTGCGGGGAATATTCACATACGACTCTTGAGGAGTTTGATCTGTACATGGAATATAAGCTATTTGGAACATTCTTAACCCATTGCAAATGTTCCCCCTTGAGTGTTTACAAACATTACCGATGTAAAACAAACCTTTTTACAGCCACAAAACAAATATGATTAAAGGTCCCGTTTTGTTGGAGAAACCCACTTTCTCAGTGCATGTGCACAATACATACATTTGGATCTCTGATGGGCCAAATAACATTCAAACTGTGAAATAAGACAAGTCAGTCAGCTCGAAAAAGGTTGAGCTGAACCTTGAATATGTTTCTGGCAATATTTTTTATGGTTTTGATATGATGCTGATTGAGTCATATTCTCTCTGCAACACCTAGTTTGACAGTTTGATCTGAATTTTATTCGACGGTACAGGCTCGTACAGCATTGCTAGATGTACAATAATGATCGTATTTGTATGATCAAGGCGGCTTGTTGCATAGACAGGAACAGCCCATTGAGAACAGGGCTGAAACACCATAATCTGTGTTTTTTTCAGCCAAAAACTTAAAAGACATGTTTAGCGGACCTTAAAGACTTGTTGAAAATAACTTCAATATGGGACCTTTACAAAATAATATTTACCTGTTGTCCAGTGTTAGTCCTTGTATCAAGCGCTCAGTCAAGCAGCCAGATAATGAAATCATGTCTCCATGGCTAGGTCTAATTTTGGGTGGTGGAGCTACCGTTTGCTTACACAGGGATCACTGATTGGGCCTTTAATCCTCACTTGGTTGACCTCCAAGTCTTTGTAACTTACAGTACATGACATGACAGCTATGGGTTTTAAGGTGCCAAGCGGCTGAGCAAGGCAGAGGAGCGGGGGCGTTCTTCTTCAGTACTTTCCCTTTAAACTATGTCACCCATCAAGTTCCTGCTATCAATCACTTAACTGGAGTCTGTCAGCAAGCCTCCTAATGACTCCACTCTTACATAAACCTCTTTATCACGTCTCAGCCCCCTTCTTACCCTATCTTACTATCTATCTCTCTCGCGCTCTCTCTCCATTTATTCAACCCCTCATCTCTGTGAGAGATTCACTTCCTCCCTCTCTCTCTCCTTCTCTCTCTCTCCCTCCCCTCCCTCTCTGTTTCTCCTTCTCTCTCTCTCTCTCTCTGTCCTGTTGCGACAGAGAGAGAGGAGTCACGGCCTGCGGCGTGTCGCCATGTGCCACTCACCTGCATACCTCGGTCCTGATGGTGTCTATTCACTATTGTTTTCCCCCAGAAGAGCTGACAGCTTGAGAGGACCTTGACTGACGGGGCAGTGACAGGATCAAGGGAGACCAGGCTCAGGTAAGAGTGAAGCCCTCTGCTACCTGTGTTTGGGGAAAAGATCACTTAGGAGATAGTAAGCCCTTTTAGGTAACATGCAGGTTCATGTGTTTTAGTGATAATGCAGCAACCACAACTACCACTACTACAACAATAAGTATGTTGATGATAATAAAAAGAATAATAATAATAATAATAATAATAATAATAATAATAATAATAATAATAATAATAATAATAATAATAATAATAATAATAATAATAATAATAATAATAATAATAATAATAATAATAATAATAATAATAATAATAATAATGAACACATATACATGTTATCATATGGTCCATGAAAATAATGACCTAAAACTAGATTTAAAATGTTTGAGGATTTCTTCTTTGTTTGTACAGGGCCTACTGAGTCATTTGCTCAGACTCAACTTTCTACTGCAGGTGAGTTTTTACATCTTACAGATCCTAATGCTAGAATGCATAAGTCTATTGTTAGCCATTCAAAAATTAAAAAACAATAAAAGATATATATATATATATTCATCTTTATTTTCTTTAGCAACTGCTAATGGTAATTACAATGGGACCTTAGGGACATTTGCAACATGTTTAAAATTTGGGGCAAAATCATCAACATTCACCACCAAGTAAAGTGTTGATTTAAATTGGTATTAACTGATTTGACTTGAATAAGAATTATGAAATATGTGCGTTAGTTAGTTAGGTGCTTTATTGTCCCCACAGGGAAATTGTATTTCGCGTAACAAAAAAAGGATATTTCTTTTTATAAAAAGACATGAGATAAATTAATCACACGTTATATTATAGCACCAATTATATTACAGTATCGCAGTATTGCACAAGTCCCTCAAGTTATTGGCTAGTCTAATCACAGTGCATTATATAAATAAAGTAATGGTACACTGACCAGACCCACTGGACAGAGCTAATTGAAGTAGATAAAAACCAGCATATGGTCAATATTATGGTTGCCCTTACCAATTCCATTCATTAGGAGACAGATTAGATACACTGGAGGGAATAAATTGATAATGTTTGTGTCAATGTTATTATTGTTATTATTATTCATATTATTGAAATGTTTGCGTACAGTAAATCTTAGAAAAAGACACACACATACAGTACACAGTCACACATAACAGAATACTCCAACTGATCTGTCAGACAACTAAACCATGCATTCTAATGTCACTTGGCTCTTAGACTACCGTATTCTCAAACCAAAGAGTATCACATTAAAAAATTATTATTATGTCATGTAACAAATACCAGTGGCCTTTTGGAGTTCCTTCTGGTCAGTATTCAGGAACATGAAACAAGTCAAACCAGTTCTCACTTTCTCAGGAGGAAGACAAAAATGAATGTCCTTGTTATAACAAATGAAGAGTGGGAAGAATGACGAATGAGAGCGTGTCACTATGCAGCCAAACAATCTGACTTCCTGTTCACAGATCAGCTGAACAGAGTGGTGTCATGGCGACGTACGGACAGACCCAGTACAGCCCCGCCCTCCAGCCTGCAGGACCATACAGCCCTTACACACACCACACACAGGGCTACAGTATGCCCTCTTACAGTGAGTACACACACGCATGTGTGCATGCACATGTATCATTTTGATAATCATCAAATCTAATAATGATATAATGTGTAATGAGACCTTTTACACTTGGTATTATCATGTGATTCAGGTGATAAGATTGCTTGACTCCAGTGTTCAGATTGCTTGATTCCAGTGATGTGATTGCTTGACTCGGGTGATTAAATAGCTTGACTCGGGTGATCAGATTAAATTGCTTGACTCTGGGGATCAGATTTATTGACTTGGGTGATCAGATTAAATTGCTTGACTCAGGTGATCAGATTAAATTGCTTGACTCGGGTGATCAGATTGCTTGACTTGGGTGATCAGATTGCTTGACTCGGGTGATCAGATTTCTTGACTCGGGTGATCATGATCAGATTGCTTGACTCGGGTGATCAGATTGCTTGACTCGGGTGATCAGATTGCTTGACTTGGGTGACCAGATTGCTTGACTTGGTGATCAGATTGCTTGACTTGGGTGATCAGATTGCTTGACTTGGGTGATCAGATTGCTTGACTCGGTGATCAGATTGCTTGACTTGGGTGATCAGATTGCTTGACTCGGGTGATCAGATTGCTTGACTCTGTGATCAGATTGCTTGACTCTGTGATCAGATTGCTTGACTTGGGTGATCAGATTGCTTGACTCGGGTGATCAGATTGCTTGACTCTGTGATCGGATTGCTTGACTCTGTGATCAGATTGCTTGACTCGGGTGATCAGATTGCTTGACTTGGGTGATCAGATTGCTTGACTTGGGTGATCAGATTGCTTGACTTGGGTGATCAGCACTTGACCACATAAAGATCCAGGTGTAAGCACCCAAGACCCATTTGGGACAGAGTGCAATCCGATGGCCCAAATCACCTCCAGAGATGGTCATAGTGTCACTCTATCTTTTTTATATTTTTAAATGCAACAGTATAGATATTCACCCTATATTAATAATAGTTATTCTATAGTAAATATGGGGGAATTTCGATTTTTTTTTATATATATTCCCTGCCAGGCCAGTGCATGTTAGGATATATGAATATTCCTCATCAGGCTGGTGAATGTGAGAATATATGTACAGTATATTCCTGTGAATGTGAGGATATATGTACAGTATATTCCTGTGAATGTGAGGGGAAAGCGCCCACATTTCTCTCTCGCACACATTTAGTTTTTGATGAATAACTGAAACAGATCAGAATATCAACCACCAAGCATTTGCTGTACTTCAGCAAGTGAGCTCTATTTTAGGTGAGGGTGACGTCTCCAGTGAATGTGTGTAAAAAGATTTTTCACATTTACTGACCTGACGGGAATATGTACTGTATCTGGGGAAATGTTTTTGGACATTTTGTCGACATTTTGTCGACTCATGACTCCATGATAACGGATGCCTTTCTGCCTCCCTTGTCTTCTCTCCATGCTGATAGACATTAAAACAGAGGATGGACTGAGTCCCTCTGCAGGACAGAATGCTCTCCTGGGATACTCAAACTTCAGCAGCACTCCGCCCAGCCAAGCTCTCTATAGCTACTCCACACATGGTCAGTCAGTCACACACACACACACACACACACACACACACACACACACACACACACACACACACACACACACACACACACACACACACACACACACACACACACACACACACACACACACACACACACACACACACACACACACACACACACACACACACACACACACACACACACACACACACACACACACACACACACACACACACACACATACATACACAAGATGGGCATCCATATCATTGTTTTCCTTTTCTCTCCTCTCCTCTCCTTTGCTCTCATCTCTTATTCTTTCTTCTCCTATCTTATCTTATTTCTTCTCTTCTATTCTCTTCTCATCTTCTCTTCTCTTGTCCTCTCTCTTCTCTTCTTTCCTCTCTTCTCTTCTCTTCTCCTCTCATCTCCTCTCTTTTCCTCTCTTCTCTTCTCTTGTCCTCTCCTCTCTCCTCTCTTCTCCTCTCTTCTCCTCTCATCTCCTCTCTTCTCCTCTCTTCTCTTCTCTTGTCCTCTCCTCTCTCCTCTCTTCTCTTCTCTTCTCCTCTCCTATCTTCTCTCCTCTCCTCTCTTCTCTTCTCTTCTCCTCTCATCTCTTCTCTTCTCTTGTCCTCTCTTCTCTTCTCCTCTCTTCTCTTCTCTCTTCTCTTCTCCTCTCTTCTCCTCGCCTCTCCTCTCTTCTCTTCTATTCTCTTCTCCTCTCATCTCCTCTCTTCTCTTGTCCTCTCTTCTCCTCTCTTCTCTTCTCTTCTCTT
>NC_140170.1:90517726-90832726 GCF_963971535.1 Notolepis coatsorum | reverse complement strand
CCAAATGTTTAATGAATGATTCCCTTCCTTCCCTGGCTACTCCACATCCAAGAGTAAAAAAATATTTACTTTTATGAACTTGGCAGTACATTAGGTGAGCAGTGTTCCTGGCGCCAAAAACAAAAGCTACTTGATTAAAGCTAATTCATTGTGTCCCTCTTGTCACAATCCTGGACAGGTTGTTTTGACTTGTTAGTCTGAAGATGTAAAACCCTGGCCACGACAAGGAGTACCTATGTTATTTTTCCTCAGTGCCTAAATAACATTTCAGACTGCCAAACCCAAGACTAGGCAAAACCCATTTTCCATAATAGTTATTTTCTTATGCTTTTCTTTTCATCCTGAAGGAAGTATTTCCTGGAAAGAAAAGGGATAATCACATCTCTGCCATCACAATAATATCCACAGATGTGCTTTGGTCTTTAATAAGCACCAGATCTCAACACGTCCTTCAGCGTGATTGTAATAATTAGCAGAAAAACAATATTGTGTGAAATGTGATACAAACTTGTCAAACTTTATTGACGAGTTATAGCCTAATCCACAAGATCCTTGTTAGGTTGTGTGTGTGTGTGTGTGTGTGTGTGTGTGTGTGTGTGTGTGTGTGTGTGTGTGTGTGTGTGTGTGTGTGTGTGTGTGTGTGTGTGTGTGTGTGTGTGTGTGTGTGTGTGTGTGTGTGTGTGTGTGTGTGTGTGTGTGTGTGTGTGTGTGTGTGTGTGTGTGTGTGTGTGTGTGTGTGTGTGTGTGTGTGTGTGTGTGTGTGTGTGTGTGTGTGTGTGTGTGTGTGTGTGTGTGTGTGTGTGTGTGTGTGTGTGTGTGTGTGTGTGTGTGTGTGTGTGTGTGTGTGTGTGTGTGTGTGTGTGTGTGTGTGTGTGTGCGTGCGTGTGACACCAAGGTCTTTGAGGTCCCGTAAACAAGTTTATTTCAGGTTATGCATTCTAGCAGCCTCTATACCTCTCTGTTTCAGTCCTGTTCGCAACGAGCAGTTTCAGTGCCTGTAACAAGCGATCCGTTTTTATCATACAAATGCGATAATTATCGTACATCTAGCAGTAGTGCACAAGCCCGTACCATCGAACTACATTCAGATCAAACTTCCAGACTAGATGTTGAAAGATCAGATAAAATATATCCAGCAATAGCATATAAAACGTACCGTTAAAAAATAAACATATTTTGGGTTCAACGTTGCACGCGCAAATTTTTCCAAGATCTCTTCACACACACATACCTACATCGATTGTGGCTGCGATTCTGAACAGCTCGTTCCGAGAGGGAGGGTTCTGAATCACACACAAAAGGCACAATGCACATATTTCACATTTTCTCAGTGTTGGGACAACAACTCGTTCTGCAAAAACAATGCAAAAACACAGGAAAGGGCCATTTCCACAATAGGTCCCCTTTAACCCTTTCACTGCCACACTACCAAAGGGTTAACCCTTTCACTACCACACTACCAAATTGTTAACCCTTTCACTGCCACCCGACAAATGGTTAACCCTTTCACTACCACGCGACAGAAGGTTAACCCTTTCACTACCGTTAACCGCCTGTAGTGTGGTAGTGAAAGGGTTAACCTTCTGTCGTGTGGTAGTGAAAGGGTTAAAGACAGCCCTAATCTGGATGTCACAGGGAGATTGAGTGGTGACAGGCGTCACACTGATATAAGGCGGAGGGGGAAGTAGCTGCCTGTGGGAAGAAAATTCCTGCCTGGGCAGTAAGACTGATGGTCTCCCTCTGAGACACCAGCAACACCAGCAGCAGGCGGCCCCACTTTCCCACCTGTATTGTTGTTTGAACCATAAATCAAACTTCTGAGCTCCTCCTCCACCGCTGTCACAACACAAGGACACAGAGAGAATGTCATGGTCCACTGCCATATTCACACGGCGGCCATTTTTCTCTTACATCATACGCTCAGGTTGGGATTCGTGTGAATATGGTCCATTTGTTCACTCATACAACTCCAAAGAATGAGGAACTTGGGCGGGGGGAGGGGGGGGGGGGTTGCTCCATTGCAAATAATTGTGTGTATTTTGTTTTTCAATATGAGGGTAGGGTTCAAGTTGAGAGTGAGTTGAATCAAACCCTGATGTGAGACACTACGTACTTTACTCTCTTTTTTATTTGTTTTTCTTTTTTTAATTTACGATTGTTTTCAGACGAAAAACCATTTATGTAAGTCCGTTTTTTAAATTTTCCGATGAACCAATGTTTTCAGAGCTAATTAAATTATCTGAAGATGGTAAGCGGGAGTGTTTGTGTACATTCGTAGTTAAAAACAGTAGGGCTGTCTTAAATACTTCGAAGCTTCGTTCGATGGCATGAGCTTCGAACATAAAAAAAAAACCGAAGTGAAAAAAAAAAAAGAAAAATCCTCCAAAATGCATCTCCAAGGGAATATCCCTTGGAGTTGTACATGACGGCGACGCCACACAAAACATTAATAAGGCTATGCCTATGCTGCTATGACTAATGTGTTACCAAGTTGGCTAATTTAATTGTAATCATCTGCTTTTGTAGGTGCATTGTCTGATATAATTATAAATTATAAATTAAATATAATATAATTGTTTGCTTGATAGACGAAGGTTGCAACACAATTATGTAATGTCATGTCGTTGGCTGTGAGAGCAGCCCCACTGCACCCAGGCAGCGCAGCCGAGTGAAACCTTGTTGGCTGCGTCACAGTCACGAAAGGGGCTACTTAATTAATTTATCCAATCCACTTTATTTATAGAGCACATTTAAAAACAACAAAGTTTACCAAAGTGCTGTACAAGTCCCACAACATAAGATAACAAAAATAAAAAAATAAAATATTATAATATATATATATATATATTTTTCCCCCGAAGCTTCTAATTAAGATCTAAGCTCGGCCCCGAAGCTTCGATTGCCAAAAAAAGCTTTGAAGGTCAGCCCTAAAAAACAGCAGAGGTTGAGTGCGTTTGGAGCGATGTATCACATTCAGATAATTGGGACGACAAATAATGGACTTTCCAAAATAAAAAATTTGAAACAGACTTAAAGGAGCGCTTCACTGAAAAACAATGCTGATTTATTTTGCACATAATGTCACACACATCCCAAAACTCAGTTTTGCACATGTTAATTTAATTTGACAGCTATTGAGAGTAAATTTGTTTGAATATGGCCACCAGTGATATCATATGCAATATCATTGAATCCTTGTGTTGTGTTTATTACCTTTATATTCTATTAATATTCTATAAAAGGATATAATGAAAAGATTGCAATACCTTGTCTTATAGGGACTGGTACCTTTTCATTGAGCGGTAATTAACACAAGGATTCAATGTCCCCAATGATCACTGGTGGCCATAATCATACTCTCAATAACTGTCAAACGTAATGAATGCGTGAGTTTTGGGATGTGTGTGAGATTATGTGCAAAATAAATCTGCATTGTTTTTTGATGAAGTGCCCCTTTAAATGGTTCTTCATTTCAAGTTAACACATTGACTGCCATGCTCTTTTCCCATCTTTAGTCAATGGCGCCAGCGTTTTTGACCATTTTCGCAATGTTTGCGGACCCATCGTGTGTTCTGTATTATAGATATGGAGACAATAGTATGGCTCATTTGACAGGCATTGTTTATAGTCCAAGAGTGACAAACCAGTTCATTTCTACATACTGTAGTTTGTGCGCTATTACACGCTAAACATTGCCCCTTTCCAAAATAATCCAGTCTTTTTTCATAGATCGCGAGATATGACGTGTTATATGCATTATGCCAAAAATCATTCTGGTTGCTTGCCTGAAACCCCAAATACTTCCAAATCAAAGGTATATACCATATACATATGTGTCTTCACAAAATCATCAATGGGGGGGGGGTGGTCGTTTTAACTAGAAACTGCGATCGTTATGCGTAGCATGTTTCAGGTCCGGTAAAATACGACACTGTGATCGGTACAGAAGCATGTTTTACGTAAAGAAAATACCAGCAGGTTACCTAAGATAGACCTTACCTCAGTCAGAAGATACTCCAAAATGAATAAATCCTGGCGATCGCAATTACTCATGTATATTGGGCATGGCTACCATACGGGAAATAATAGCTCTGAGGCACCAAATCTTCCACCGATTGCTATGTTGTGATCCACTCCTAGGCAGAAACAGCCGGAGGAAAGTCAGTACTGGAAGACAAGTGATATCCCCAGTTCAAAAGGTAGGCGATACTGCCACCCGGCGAGATTCGATCGTCATTGCAATTCCAACGTAGGCAGATGTGCCAAGGAGACCCAGGGAGCTCCGGCTGAGTGTATAGAACGGGGATCAAAGGAAAAAGATCAAAGGATCAAAACCCGAGAATTCTCTGTATGGCGTTCAACCGCTGGCGGCAAAACCAGACTTTTCTCGGGTTTGGCGCAGAAAGGGTTAATGTGACTATGTGTGAGGCGTCCCTCAAATGTAACCGTTTGGATGCTGTTGCTTCTTCTCAGGTGGTGGCATTTCACCCGGCATTTTCCAAGGAACCAACGCCATCACAGGTTCAACCCCATTCAATCCTGCGCAACAAGTGAGTATTTACGTCATGTTCCACTGAGCCAGGGCATGAAAACCAACAAATATTTACAAATGTTCAATTCCTGAAAAGTTTTGCTCTTTTTGGAAATGTCAGGTATTCGCCCGACAGCAACGAAATGTATGTTTTACCTGATGGTTGTTTTCCGGCGTGTCTCCATCTTGTCAGGACTTCTCAGCGTACTCCTACAGCCAGGGCCAGTACTCTCCATATTATAACTCCCATCACTATAACAGCCCCTACCTCGCCGGTAGCAACATCAGTCCCACCGCCATCACGGCCCCGATAGCCTATCAGCATCCAGAGCACCCAGCCATGCTTCCCAATCACAGCCCAGAACCACACATAGGTAAAAGAAAAACAACAACATTGTTTTATTTTTTTTAATATGTTGTTTTCTAAACTAAACTAAACTAAACTAAACATGTATTCATGTGTCAACTCTGTGTGTGTGTGTGTGTGTGTGTGTGTGTGTGTGTGTGTGTGTGTGTGTGTGTGTGTGTGTGTGTGTGTGTGTGTGTGTGTGTGTGTGTGTGTGTGTGTGTGTGTGTGTGTGTGTGTGTGTGTGTGTGTGTGTGTGTGTGTGTGTGTGTGTGTGTGTGTGTGTGTGTGTGTGTGTGTGTGTGTGTGTGTGTGTGTGTGTTCCAGGAGAGTACCACCCGCCCCCCAGCCCCCCCACCCCAGGTAAAGAGGAGGCGGTCCCTGCGAGGCGGGGCTCCGATGGGAAGCTCAGAGGCAGGAAGAGAGCCAACGACCCTGCTCCACCTCTAGACTCTGATATAGAGGTACACATACACACACACACACATGCAAATATATACACATAGACACACACATACTGTATACACACTATATACACACACACAGATGAACCCATGTGGTTTCATAAAGGCTAAAGAGATGTCTCTCTGTCGTTCTGCTGCAGCGTGTGTTTATCTGGGACCTGGATGAAACCATCATCATATTCCATTCGCTTCTCACGGGAACCTTCTCCACGCGGTTTGGCAAGGTACAGTGGTGCAACGGCCCTCTCTGACGTTTACTCTTTAAGAGTACGGGCTCCGTCTCGCAACACGACAGCACATAACACAAGTCCCCACAAAGGCAAACCGTAGCGTAGGGCACTACGGGTACAGTATAGTGGTGGTATAGTGACACGTCAGATCCGTGGAAAGTACGCAAGCTAGCTCTCAATAAAGCCAGTTTGACTCACCGTGGTGATGTGGCGGTGTCTCATCTCTCATGCCGCAATTCATTCCTGGCCGCTTTCCAAGCGAATGGAGAGCTAGCCCGCATACATTCCACGGGTCCGACGCGTCACGCTCATACTGTACACGTGTAGAGGGGTGCAGATATAGTGGTAGATGCCTACATACATGTACAGTAGAGGACAACTCTGTCCTACGAAGGCTGACGGCAGTAGCTTAGTAATTGCTGTTTGCCTCCGTATAGTGCAGTGTTACGCAATGTGTACACTAATGTGTCAATTATTAAAAAAAATTTAACTCACAACACACCAACGTAATCCCGCTGCATTCAGATAGCCGGCAGCGGCGAGAGGGTGGACTGCTTATTTGCCTTAGCGGTCCCCGGGCCGAGCGCGCTCGCTGTGGATCTGACCTCGGGGTTCTGACGTGTGAGCATTTTCACACACTGCTTGTTTTGCCTCCCTGCCCTCTTGTATCTTTACACAATGAACTGGGGTTGTTTGGCCGCCCCGGAGTCCCGCCGTGTGATTGACAGCCAGCGGGGACCTTTACGTAACGGGGCGGGCGGCTGACGGAGGGTAAAAAGGACAAGCGGTGCGTTTCTTGTTTTTGGCTCCGGCTCCGTGTTTTGAATTCTCACGGTCCCCCGGTGGGTTGACACAACGCTGATGGGAGTTTTGAGAGCTGCAGCGCTTTTCAGGCTTCAAGCGGGTTCAGCTGCACCAGGCCCTGCATGCCGTTGTTTTCTTTCTCTTTTTCCTCTCTGTCCGGGTGGGGGTGGGGGGGGGGTGACAGAGAGAGGGAGAGGGAGAGAGAGAGAGAGAGAGAGAGAGAGAGAGAGAGAGAGAGAGAGAGAGAGAGAGAGAGAGAGAGAGGATGTGTTGAAATCTGACTGATGTGCCAAATTCCTGATTCCACCCACCGCCTCTACTGACTCCCCGCTGCTGCAACCAAGGAGTTCATTCAGACGGGCGGTCTGACTTCAAGACTCAAACACGCAATCGAGGAAATCGAATGATCGGCGGGCAGGAATAACAGTTCCGCTAACAGAGAGACTTCCCCCCAAATTGAAGTGATAGATAGATGATGGTTTAATATGAAACGATGGCATGGAATACAGCATGAATGTAGCATAGCGGAACGAATGATGCTTCATCTTCGGTGCCGATGAGGAGCACGGAGCAATCCCTGCCGTGTCGCACAGGCATTATAGTTTTTCATTCGGTTTTTATTTCTTTCTGTTTTAATTTTTGGGTTTTTATTTCTATTTAATTTGTCATTTTTGTTTTCAATTCAGTTATATATATATATATATATATATATATATATATATATATATATATATATATATATATATATATATATATATATATATATATATATATATATATATATATATATATAAACTACAATAAAAACTAATACTGAAGCTAAAAAAACTAAACTCAAACTTTATGAAGGCAATTGATTAATCTAGACACCCCAGTCTCAATGAACATATGCACCAATACCTCCTCACACTTGCCGTATTGACAGAATCGACCAAATGTACAAAGACTGAAACTAAACAAGACATTTAGTACACAATATAGTTCAGTACGTTTAAAAAAAAAATCTAAAGTCTAGTTTTTATTTTTATTTCAGGTAACAAAAATGGAGTTTTCATGCCTAGTGTTAGTATTTAGCTCACAGGAATGATGCACTAGGGTTAAGGAGGTTAGGGTTAAGTCTTATAGTAGAGGAGGTAGTATAATATAATTAGGTCTCTTGCCATTAAGGAATATTATATCATATTATTATTATATAATAAGCATTATTATATAACCGCATTAAGGTTTGCAAGTTGCATCTTATTATTATTGTTATTATATCATGTTCTATCCCACCTTTCATGCAACAACTAATAGACGGAGCAATATTCCCGCGGGTTGGTGGTGTAGGGATAGTGGTATGGGGCAGCGCTCCACTTGTGAAGATAGTTGTGGTTATGATTAGCTACAAGCCACATTAAGTCCTATAACCCCAGCAGAATGAACCACATCATCAGAAAGTCACACCCCTGTCCTGGCAGGCTGCTGGTCCCATTCACACAGTACCTTTGCTGGCGGCTTAATGCCAGAACAACAATGCAATGATAAGTGTGCTAAGGAGCCAGAAGAGCAAAGTAACAACAGTAAAGAATAGGTAAAGAAAAAGGTTATGCACCTGCAAGACACAGAATAAACATTATATAATACAATATAATAATTAACAATAAACATGTATTACAATAAACAACAATAAACATTTTGTATGACAACAGCAGAGAAGGTACAGTAGGATCATTTAACTGAATATACTTGTCTACATAAAGTGTGTACATTTAGGAATTGTGTTCTTTAAATCTTAAAATCAGAAAATGTTTCACCCCAGCTGACTAGATACTGGAGGTGTGGCCATCTGCATGTGGCCTTTGTCCTGCTAATTGCTTCCTACTATACTAATGTCTTCTTTACTACTATGTACTCATCACAGCACCCAAGTTTCAGCACTGTTTGAACATTGTTACTCAGAGTCGTACCCTTCCTGCTGACTTGTCGTACAGAACTTGTAAATCCCTTTGGATAAAAGCGTCAGCTAAATGACTAAATGTAAATGTAAATGTAAATAAACTCATACAGGCAGGTCATAAGAGCCTGTCCTCTGATTTTGTCATTGTCCTTGATCAAAGGTACTGGCGACTGAGACCATCATTGTTAGAAAGGAATTATAGATTAGATTAGATTAGATTAGATTAGATTATATTATATTATATTATATTCAAATCTATTGTCATTATACAGCACAGGTACAGTACAACTTAAAGAAGTTTGGCATCCAACCAAAGTGCAAATGTAGCAGTAAAGTGCAACAGCAATATACAATGTACCAGGTGATTAAACTGGGTACAAATTGTACAAATTAGTACTACTGAGTGTAGTGCTAATCAGATGTATGTACAAAGTTGTATTATAGAAGATGTAAAGAAGATTATACGCTCACATGTGGATCAGGGACGACCGAAGCTGAATAAAAAAGAAAGTGTGCGTGTGTGTGTGTGTAGTGTGTGTGTGTGTGTGTGTGTGTGTGTGTGTGTGTGTGTGTGTGTGTGTGTGTGTGTGTGTGCGTGCATGCGTGTGTGTGTGTGTGTTTGTGTGAATTGGCTAAAAGGGGGAGTGGCCTATCACAAAAAGGTTGCAGCTATTGCAAATGTTTGGGCATGTGTGAGTTGGGATCGGTGTAATCTCTGAAAAAATCACTACATCTCTCTCTCTCTCTTTATCTCTCTCTCTTTTTCTCTCCCTCTTTCTCTCTCTGTCTCTCTTTCTCTGTCTCTTTTTTCACTCTTTCTTCTATTTCTCTCTTTCTCTATCTCTCTCTCTGTGTGTCTCTTTTGATCTCTCTCCTCTATTTCTATTTCTATCTCCCTCTCTCTCTCTCTCTCTCTCTCTCTCTCTCTCTCTCTCTCTCCCTCTCTCTCCCTCCATCTCTCCCTGGACTCCCTGGTCTCATTTCAAAGGGACCGAGTGTGTCTTGTTCCCATGACAGGCAGATAGTGAACTCTCACAGTAAACAAATGTTTGGAGCTATAGGTGAGGGACAGGCCCAGGCCTATAGGGAGCGGAGAAGACAAACGGCCGTGTTGAAAGGTGCTAGTTGTCACCAGCTCAGAGGACTGAGATACACATGAGGGGTCGATTCCATCTGCAACAGCCTCTTCCCTTATCTCATCTATCGCACGCACGCGCGTGTGTGTGTTTGCGTGCGTGCGTGTGCGCGCGTGTGTGTGTGAATTTTCCTCCATGGCCAAGTTTCTTCTTTTTTTTCTATACCAAACATCCGCCGCAGAACAATTAACCCTTTCAGCTGTTTTTGAGAAGTGAATGTTCTAATGATGATGTCACACTGGTGACTGTTGAAAGCTACTGTGTCTTCTAATCGTAAGATAGGAAAGTCTTATATTACCTGAAAGTCTTTTATTACCTGAAAGTCACCTGAAAGTCTTTTATTACCTGAAAGTCTTATATTACCTGAACGTCTTATATTACCTGAAAGTCTTTTATTACCTGAAAGTCTTATATTACCTGAACGTCTTATATTACCTGAAAGTCTTATATTACCTGAAAGTCTTTTATTACCTGAAAGTCTTATATTACCTGAAAGTCTTATATTACCTGAAAGTCTTAGAGTACCTGAAAGTCTTAGAGTACCCGAAAGTCTTATATTGAAAGTCTTAGAGTACCTGAAAGTCTTATCATACCTGAAAGTCTTAGAGTACCTGAAAGTCTTATCATACCTGAAAGTCTTAGAGTACCTGAAAGTCTTATCATACCTGAAAGTCTTAGAGTACCTGAAAGTCTTATCATACCTGAAAGTCTTAGAGTACCTGAAAGTCTTAGAGTACCTGAAAGTCTTATATTACATGAAAGTCTTATCATACCTGAAAGTCTTATATTACCTGAAAGTCTTATCATACCTGAAAGTATTATATTACTTGAAAGGAATTGGTAGATTTTATTATTATTATTTTTTTTTTTTTTTTTTTTTTTCTTTCTTGCATTCATGGATTATCTGAAAGGAGCAGCATTTTGTATTCCTCCTTGGTGCCTCTGTATTGAAATGCTCTTATTCTTTGGAGGAAGCTGATTACAGACAATTACACCCCCCCCCCCCTTTGTTTCCTTTGAATGCTTTTTTAACCTCAACTCTCTCACTTCATCTCTCCCTCCCTCCTCCTCCTCCCCTTCACTCTCCTCCTTGTCCTCCTATAGTCTTCCCTTTCTCCACCCCCCCTGCCCGCTCTCTCTTTTCTCTTCTTCTACCCCTGTGCCATAGTTTCTTGTATTTTTATTCTCCCCACTCACTTCAATCACACCAGGCACTAGACAACCAGGCCAGGCTCGAGGAGGTGCTAGACAGGCTTGAGGAGGTGGTAGACAGGCTTGAGGAGGTGGTAGACAGGCTGGAGGAGGTGCTAGACAGGCTCGAGGAGGTGCTAGACAGGCTCGAGGAGGTGCTAGACAGGCTCGAGGAGGTGCTAGACAGGCTGGAGGAGGTGCTAGACAGGCTCGAGGAGGTGCTAGACAGGCTCGAGGAGGTGCTATGAGGTGCTAGGCAGGTAGGCTGGAGGAGGTGCTGGGCAGACAGGTTTGAGGACGTGCTAGGCAGGCAGGCAGGAGGGAGGGGGTACTGTAGGAGGTGCTAGGCAGGCAGGCAGGAGGGAGGGGGTACTGTAGGAGGTGCTAGGCAGGCAGGCAGGAGGGAGGGGGTACTGTAGGAGGTGCTAGGCAGGCAGGCAGGAGGGAGGGGGTACTGTAGGAGGTGCTAGGCAGGCAGGCAGGAGGGAGGGGGTACTGTTGGAGGTGCTAGGCAGGCAGGCAGGAGGGAGGGGGTACTGTAGGAGGTGCTAGGCAGGCAGGCAGGAGGGAGGGGGTACTGTAGGAGGTGCTAGGCAGGCAGGCAGGAGGGAGGGGGTACTGTAGGAGGTGCTAGGCAGGCAGGCAGGAGGGAGGGGGTACTGTAGGAGGTGCTAGGCAGGCAGGCAGGAGGGAGGGGGTACTGTTGGAGGTGCTAGGCAGGCAGGCAGGAGGGAGGGGGTACTGTAGGAGGTGCTAGGCAGGCAGGCAGGAGGGAGGGGGTACTGTAGGAGGTGCTAGGCAGGCAGGCAGGAGGGAGGGGGTACTGTAGGAGGTGCTAGGCAGGCAGGCAGGAGGGAGGGGGTACTGTAGGAGGTGCTAGGCAGGCAGGCAGGAGGGAGGGGTACTGTAGGAGGTGCTAGGCAGGCAGGCAGGAGGGAGGGGGTACTGTAGGAGGTGCTAGGCAGGCAGGCAGGAGGGAGGGGGTACTGTAGGAGGTGCTAGGCAGGTAGGAGGGAGGGGGTACTGTAGGAGGTGCTAGGCAGGCAGGCAGGAGGGAGGGGGTACTGTTGGAGGTGCTAGGCAGGTAGGAGGGAGGGGGTACTGTAGGAGGTGCTAGGCAGGCAGGTAGGAGGGAGGGGGTACTGTAGGAGGTGCTAGGCAGGTAGGAGGGAGGGGGTACTGTAGGAGGTGCTAGGCAGGTAGGAGGGAGGGAGTACTGTGGGAGGTGCTAGGCAGGTAGGAGGGAGGGGGTACTGTAGGAGGTGCTAGGCAGGCAGGCAGGAGGGAGGGGGTACTGTGGGAGGTGCTAGCCAGGCGGGCAGGCTGTCATTTCAGACGAGCTAATCTGACGTTCACCTTTGGCTGACGTCTCCTGTTCTCTGTCTCACTGCCATTAAAACAATACACACGCACACACCTACTCTTCCACCCTTGCACGACAACAATTCACCTACACTGTTTATCAGCCCCCCAAGACCTGTGGTTTCTACAGTGCTGTCAGTGGAACACTCGTAATTTACTTATTAAGAAACAAGTGTGAACTGAACTTGTGGTTCCTAATGAAACTCAACACCCGGGGTATTTGTTTGGCTTTCGGTGAGAGGAGAGGGAGGGAGAGAGAGAGAGACAGAGAGAGAGGGAGAGACAGAGAGAGAGGGAGAGAGAGGGAGAGAGGGGGAGGGAGAGAGAGGGAGGGAGAGACAGAGAGGGAGAGAGAGAGACACACACACACACACACACACACACTGCACACATGCACACACACACACGCACACACACACACAGACAGAGAGGCCAGGCTGTGTTCACTTGTCATCAAGGATCGATTGAAACAGAATCTCACATTGAAGATCTAAGAGAGTTTTTCTTTGATAAAATAAATAATATGTATCCTGATTTTATCCATCTCCCAGAGAGAGAGAGAGAGAGAGAGAGAGAGAGAGAGAGAGAGAGAGAGAGAGAGAGAGAGAGAGAGAGAGAGAGAGAGAGAGAGAGAGAGAGAGCGCGAGAGAGAAAGGCAAATGATAGAAGAGTGAGACATGGAGGGGCAGACAGACAGACAGACAGACAGACAGACAGACAGACAGACAGACAGACAGACAGACAGACAGACAGACAGACAGACAGACAGACAGACAGACAGACAGACAGACAGACAGACAGACAGACAGACAGACAGACAGACAGACAGACAGACAGACAGACAGGAGTCCTAAAACAAGGCTGCAGCGGCTGCCAGAGAGAGTGATTGACAGGTAAATCCTCACACTTCCTCATTGCACAGATGAAACCTGTTTGTGTGTCTGTTCAAGTTGATGAGTTGGCAGATGTGCAGACTGGAAGGCTGTTTAGACAGAGACAGACACAGACAGACACAGACAGACACAGACAGATACAGACAGACAAACTGACACAGAGAATAATGACATGAATTACAACGTTATAAATAATCTGATTAAACTTCCTGGGACTCATTAAGAAAATGCCAAACTCAGTCCAACCCTCAAACGTGTTTGTCAGTTTGTAATTGAATCGTCTAGGGCGCAGCGCCCTACAGGACTGTTATCGCTTGCACTGACTTAATTCACGAGGTCAATCCCACAGACCTGAGGCGAGGAACCAGTTCTCCTCACTCCAATAACCAGGGGCTAAATAAGCTGCTTAATTAACTGCACAATTTTATATTACCGAGGTCTAAATGATCTTGCGTCACTCGAGGCGAATGACTGACGCGTGTTGTGCAAGAGGTGACAAGTTTAATAACTTTTGGGTGGCGGTCCGGTAGGGGTGGACGGTATAAACCGTATGAATTTGCGCTACGGTATGGATTTTGATTATACCTTCATACCTTGTGACCGGTAGACTAGAGCAGCTTATTATGATGAATTGAAAATGGGGGACCCTGATGTAAACAAGACGAAAGTCTTTCTCTGGTCTGCATCCCCTTAACAATTGTGTGTATTGAGCTGTACTGTATTGTACCCATTCTGTAATTTGTTAATAAAATGTTCAATCAATCAATCAATCAAGCTAGTCACAGCAGTAGCAATGACGTTAACGTTACTTGACGATTCACTCAACGTTTGCAGTGGTCGTTGCATAGTGTTTAATTGTACTGAGTTTTTCTCCACTTAATAAATTAATATACCGCGATATATACCGTTACCGTTTATGCTTCAAATTATACCGTGATATACATTTTAGACCATACCGTCCAGCCCTACGGTCCGGCCTCATGCCCAGGCTAGGGGACGTGGCTTCAGACCGCAATACATACCTCCATGTCTGGGATCAGGTACTGAGTGGCACCGGTTCAACGTGCTGGAGAACCACCTCCTAGACCCACTCATGTTGCTGCACCGAAATAAGCACCGGAGTTGTGAGACTAGTGACAGCTGATGAAAAAGAAAAAGAAGAAATGTCTCCTCCTGATTTGAACGGCTGGCAGGGCTCTCTTTTTTTTGTTTGTTGGGTAGCACTTTCCATGGCTAAGCGTTCAAGTACAATAATGAAAGAAATAAAATGCACTGTACTGTCGGCCGTGTGGAGCAGCCATAATGTTCGGTCTGAGAGGCTGGTTTACAGAGGCAGGTCAAAGGGAACAGAGCGAGGGTTACGGATGTAACAACGGCTCTCTGATAGAACAGAGTTACTGTACGGATGTAACAACGGCTCTCTGATAGAACAGAGTTACGGATGTAACAGCGGCTCTGATAGAACAGAGTTACAGATGTAACAGCGGCTCTCTGATAGAACGAGAAGATAACAAGTTTAAATTGGTGACTCACTGTTCAAAAAAGATATAAAACATAATTTACTTCATGTGTCGGAAGAGTATCAATGTGTTTCTGTTAGTCATGGTCACATTTCTAGAGGTTGAATCAAAGGACCCCTTGTAATACGGCTCAGTCCATGGTCTGAAGTTAATTAAGTAACGCTTTGTCTGTGAAGCTTGTTAAACTGTCATTCTCATTCTGTTAGTAAATGTTAGTGATAGATCATTGATATGCTGACGCTAAAAAGAAAAAAGGTTATTGACTTTGAGTTATTGTGTGTGTGTGTGTGTGTGTGTGTGTGTGTGTGTGTGTGTGTGTGTGTGTGTGTGTGTGTGTGTGTGTGTGTGTGTGTGTGTGTGTGTGTGTGTGTGTGTGTGTGTGTGTGTGTGTGTGTGTGTGTGTGTGTGTGTGTGTGTGTGTGTGTGCGTGCGCGTGTGTGTGTGTGTTAGGACTCTTCTAAGGCCGTGTCTCTGGGTCTGTGGATGGAGGAGATGATATTCAACCTGGCTGACTCGAGACTCTTCTTCAACGACCTGGAGGTGAGACCAGTCATGTATTTACACACAAAACGATCCCCCAAGGCCAAACTATGTACCTAGCGAAGAACGAGATGGAGTTCTGCACTTTCCACATTGTGCCCAGTAGACTTAAAACTCCGGTAGTGATAAACGCTTAGCTTAGTACATAGATGTTATCCCACTCCTCTTCTAGGAGTATTCCACAGGGTCATTATAGTGTAGTTTTACATGCTGTCAGTGAGGGAACAATATGGAGGCTTTTCATCATACATTCCTCTGCCTTGTTCCAACAAAGAAAAGGATTAGAGATGGATGAGAGAGAGAGAGAGAGAGGGAGGGAGAGAGAGAGTGAGAAAGAGAGAGTCTCATACAGAGGAGAACAAGTACACTGTGTGCTGTGTAATTATAGGTGTGTGCCGGTGTCTCTCGAGAGGGAAATTAGTTAACAGGAGGAGAGCAGTTGAAAGGGAGGAAGGAGGCCAACAAAGCCATTTACAAACCCCACTCTTATCCCCTCTGTTGTTGTCAGAGCTCAGTAAATCTGTACAGGAACAGACCGGCAGTGGGCTGACATCTCATGCTAAGTCTTGCGGTTACAGGCACCCCCCATCCCCATCCCCGCCCTCCCCCCTCCCTCCCCCCCCCTCCCTCTGGTGGCAGTAGCTGCGGCGGGGAGGCTTGTAAATGTTTTTCGTCGCCATCATCATTACTGTAACACCGCCGCTACCATCACATAATTATGTGGTAATTGGTACGGATCACAGGGCCCAGTTGATATAAGTCAAAATTTCCATTTCGAAAAAATTTCCGTATTTTTTAAGGAAACTAATATGACCAAGTTGCCCCGGATAAAGTAACGCATGGTAGTATATTTCCACTTCACAGCCAACAGGGGTAATTAAATCACTGTAGACTTGAGAAAGGTGTTGAGAGGGTCTGCTGTGGGTCTGGGGGGGTGATTTGTGTGTGTGGGGGTGGGGTAGGGCGGGGGGTGTAATACGCGGGGGCCGTGTTAACGGGACTGTAGGGGCCGACTGGACCAGGGTGGGAGGCGGATCGCAGCCTCTCTGAGGTGAGGGCCTATATATGGATGGAGAGATGGATGGAGGGAAGGATAGAGGGATGGATGGAGTTATGATGAGGTAGCGTCTCCCTCCGTCTTGAGCTGAAAGGTGATATGGTAGGAGAGCTTGTCTGTTCCTGGGGTCGCTGTGTGACAAGCAAGAGTTATAGTATTTTTGTCTGTGTGCGTGTGGGTGTGTGCGTGTGCGTGCGTGTTTGTGTAGCTGTGTCGTAGACGTAGCAGGATTTAGAGGCTCAAAGAGGGGATCGGGTAGAGGATGAGAGATGAGAATAACAGATAGAAAGATCAGAGTCTCATGACTTTCACTGCAGACAAATAGCATTGTTGGTCGCAGGATGACAAGGCCGGGTTTTCATATGAAAGCATATTTTCCTGGTGCTATACACCGAGAGGGCGTCATCGTGATAGGCAATGCAGTCAAAATAAACACATTAAATGTAATTTAAATGTAACGTAAACCACTTAAGATCTTATTTAGATGTGCACAGTCTTCAGACGCGTCGTTGCTGTCGGCTTTCAGATTGTAGCTAATGCATTCTGCCAAAGGCGTTTTTTAGCAGTAGACGAGGAGTTTGGGGGTGCGGCGTTACGGCGCTAATCGGGGTCGTGTTAGTTGATTACGGTGGCGTGGTGAAGCCAAGCTACCTTTTTACCATACACACAGGAACCTTCTCTCTCTTTCTCTTCTATGGTGCCTTCTTGTCCCAACGCCCCCCCCCCCCTCTTCTCCCCCTCCTCCATTGTCTTTTTATTCTACTTCTTTTTGTAATTTCCTTACTCGCCATCATCCCCGCGGGCTCTCTGGAAGCGGGGAGGCCTGCCTGTGCAGCGCCGGGGCTCTGAAACGGATCTCCCTGTACTGACTCATATATCTGCTTTCCTTCTCATTTGCCAGGAATGTGACCAGGTTCATATTGATGACGTGGCTTCAGACGACAACGGCCAGGACCTGAGGTAAAGGCCTCTGCTGTTGTACAGCTCTGCTGAGGGACTCTGACAGTTCTATTATGCCTCCTGAACCAGACTTGGCCTCTGGGTTTTTCATGCCGAGCGGGGGATTGGGTTGTCAAGGCAGATTGTGAGTGTGTGTGTGTGTGTGTGTGTGTGTGTGTGTGTGTGTGTGTGTGTGTGTGTGTGTGTGTGTGTGTGTGTGTGTGTGTGTGTGTGTGTGTGTGTGTGTGTGTGTGTGTGTGTGTGTGTGTGTGTGTGTGTGTGTGTGTGTGTGTGTGTGTGTGTGTGTGTGTGTGTGTGTGTGTGTGTGTGTGTGTGTGTGTGTGTGTGTGTGTGTGTGTGCACGTGTGTGTGTGTGTGTGCGTGCGTGCGTGCGTGTGCGTGTGTGTGCGTGCGTGCGTGTGTGTGTGTACACACATGTGTGTGTATGTTTATGTGCGCGCATTTTATCCTCTCCACTTCCAGCGCTATATGAGTATTTCCATAATTCTTTCATTTCTCATCAAAACATATCTTTATCACCCTCCCCGTCTCCACTGCTCCAGACGTTTTATTGCATAAACTTGTCGAAGCGCTTTAGGATACGTTTCAAAGCGATTTGAAGAAGAGCCAGAGTACACCAAAAAATGTCTTAGTAAATTCTTTGCTTTATTGCAATTTACTAAGGCCTTTTTCCATTCGGAGGGTTGTTTTAATTCCTCTGCTAACCAGGGCGAATGCTTCCCTCCTCTCTCTCTCTCTCTCTCTCTCTCTCTCTCTCTCTCTCTCTCTCTCTCTCTCTCTCTCTCTCTCTCTCTCGCTGATATCAAAAGCTGACTTCAGTGCTCGATAGCTGTGAGGTTACTGTGAATTTCAATCCCATATCATTATTTCCCCTGGCATTTTTGTGGCAGCGCTGGCGCAGAGGCTAACGTTTTTGATTAATGGTTTGAGCGCTGTTTTTACTTGCACCGTGTCCTTTGTTGTTACGCTTCCAAAGGAAATAGGAACAACGTCTTTGTTATCGGTTTGTGAAAATGAACAAGCAAATAAAAAGCCATGCATACATGAATGCTAGTCGCTCGCCCGGTTTCCCACAAGCATCTTGGCACTAAGATACCATTTCAAATCCAATGGAGCAGAAACTGTAGTGGTTTATTTTTCTTTTGGGTGTTCTGTAACGCATATATACATCATACTGTGTAATCACAGACACATAACAACTGACACTCCGCAGCAGCACGAGTGAGATGAGATGAGATGTTTTTTGTCCCCACGAGGACTGAAATGATATGATTACAGTCAGCAGTGCTCCTCGCCGTTTGGGAGCAAGCAGACATAAACACACTTCTATACACTTAACATGTTTTGTTGATTGTTAATTGTATGCATTAAATAAATAAAACATGTACACAGTATATAAGAAAGAGAAGCCACAGGGAGCTCCAGTAGCTCACCGCGTACCTCGAGCGCTATTTCGGCGCCGGGGACAACCGTGCTCGTCACGGATCTGGGGTTAGCGAGTTCGATTCCCGGACTGCAGCCGTATCTTTCTCAGAGTGTCTTCCCCCCATCTGTACCCATTCAAACCTGTTTCTGTCGGTCATTCTTGACCAGAGAAAATGCGATAAACGCAAAAAAGAGCCAGCGGAATGGCCAAAGTTTAAAAAAAAAAAGAAAGAGAAGCCACACTGGTGATGATCAGAGATGACGTTGTGCTGAGATGCTTCTCGTGTCTTCTCTCGTCTAATCATTCCCTCATGTTGCAACATTATGCACTCGCACACACACAAACGCACCATAGGTCACTTTAAACACACAAGAATAGGACACTTTAGAAAGGAAGGAAAAGGACACTTTAAGAAAATAACTTGTTGTGATTGTTGCATAGTATAGTTAGTAACAGCAAGTATAGCATAGGGACATAGAAGAAAAACTGCACATTGTAGTGCACATAGGATCCAGTGCCTTGAAGCGATTTATTAACATGTCTATTTACCATGTCTATTCTAGTTATCTTTTTATTATTTATTACTATTACTATTGTTTTATTGCACAATCGTAGCGGGCATGGCCAACCGCATTTCCCTGTATGCCCTGGTATGTATGTGATGAATAAACTCTTGAATCTTGAATCTTGAATCTCGATGTTGCGCCTCCACAGTACCTATAACTTCGGCACGGACGGCTTCCAGAGCCCGGCGGGAGCGGGGTCTCTGTGCCTCGGCTCCGGGGTCCACGGAGGGGTGGACTGGATGAGGAAACTGGCCTTCCGCTACCGCAGAGTAAAGGAGATCTACAACACGTACAAGAGCAACGTCGGGGGTGAGTTTCGCTCCTTATTTCCTTTTTTCGACACTTGTCCTTTCAAAGTGATATTTGCTGTTCTCACTTACCACTAAGAAGTTGTGGTGATCCTTCTCCCTGTGTACTGGGGACTTTTAAAAGTTATTATACATGATAATGATAGGGGGTGGGGTGGGGTATCGTCACAGTAAGGCAACAATCAAATGACTATAATAACCGTGCTGGCACTGTCCCCACTCCTCTCTATGGTTTCAGAGTGGCCTCGGTGCCGCGCAGTGTTTTAAATAGAACCCACGTCAACGTGAACGCGCAGCACGTTGGCCCGGGCTTGTCTGCGGTTTGCGGAGGCCAGTCTGCTCGCTACTGAACCTTGTGTTTTCAAAGCCTTCCCTATCTGCTAATTAAGGGAGTGTGAAGGAATACCCTGCAGTTGCTTTTCATGTATACAAAAGAAAAAGAGAAAAAGATATGTTGAGTGGGGAGTTGAACGGCGCTGTGTTGTGTTGCGTTGGCGCGGCGTACGTACCAGTGATTACAGCTGGCTGCTTCTAACTACAGTATGCTGGAAGCCATGTGTCTGAGGTTTGGATAGAGAGGTCGCCGTGTGGGAATTGTCCATCCGGAGATTGAACACAGGCTTGCTGTCAAAACATTGATTTTGCAATGCCTTTTGAAAATGTGAACCCTTTTTATTGGAACTATGACATTTTTTCTTTTTACAAGAACTGTCCATCAAATCTGTGCTATATTCTGATTGGCAGGTTTGGTGGGCAGCCCCAAGCGAGAGGAGTGGCTACAGCTGAGGAGGGAGATGGAGGTTCTGACAGACCTGTGGCTGACTCAGGCTCTCAAGGCCTTGGCTCTCATTAACTCCAGGTCCGTTCACGTCAGCATAGTGTGATTTACAGTGAGTTCAACCCACTCCATATGCTGTAGAAGACATTACTGTAGGTTAAACTCTGTCATTTTGCCCCTCTTGTCTTTCTAGGCCTAACTGTGTGAACGTGTTGGTGACGACCACCCAGCTCATCCCTGCCCTGTCCAAAGTCTTACTATACGGCCTGGCCTCAGCTTTCCCCATTGAGAACATATACAGTGCCACTAAGACAGGTGAGAATAAAGGATACTAAGCCCGCCCTCTTCTCTTGATTCTCCAATTACAACTGTTGCTTCCCCTCGGACATCCGAGGGAAGCAACTGTTGTGATTGGATAATCAAGAAAAGAGGGCGTTGAGATAGGTCCATTCATTGAAATGGACTGTGACAGAAGGATACAAGCTAGGCATTTGTAAAAACAAACAACAAACATTTGTAGTCTAGCCTTCACTATAGGCTACACTATAGCATGGGTTGAAGTCAAGAGGACTTTTTGAAAATAGTCTTGAAAGGCTTATCCAATGAAATACTACATGTTTGGTTGAGTTGACATAGGTGAGGCCGTACGGTGCAAGCCAAGAGGAAGGGCGCACGGCGGAGCACGAAGCGAGGGTGTCTCGGACTCCATCCACGCCCGCTGTGCGCTATCTACCTGTGTTAACCCTTTCACTGCCACACTACCAAAGGGTTAACCCTTTCACGACGATAAAACAGAAGTTTAACCCTTTTACTGCCACACGACAAAGGGTTAACCCTTTCACAACTACACTACAGAAGGTTGACCCTTTCACAACCACACTACAGAAGGTTAACCCTTTCACTACCACACTACAGACGGTTATGGTAGTGAAAGGTTAACCTTCTGTAGTGTTTCAAGTTTCAAGTTTCTTTATTTGTTGTCATACAAAAATACAGAATACTTTTATATGAAATGCTTTTTCCTGTTTAGCTCCTGAGAGTCTGCTAGATAAAAATAGATAAGTATAAAATAGAAAGTCAAGAGTACGTAAACAAGTGTAAACAAAAGTGTTCAATATACATATATACAATACAGAGTAGGGAAAAAAATTAGTAACTGAGTTACAATACAATATACAGTACAATGCAGAAATGGGATGAGGTACAACTTAGGGTAAGGTGCAATGAGGTATGAGTTGTAGTGCAAATCTCTTTACCAATAAATATAAAGTGTGTTAAAGTGTCTAAAGTGGGTAAAGTGGGTGCTACAGTGAGTTGTTTATTTAAAGTGAGTGTGTACGTGTGGATGTGTATGCTGTGAGTGTATTTGATGGTTTGTTACATAGTGTTATTGTCATTGAGCATCCTGATGGCCTGGGGATAGAAGCTCCTTCTGAGTCTCTCTGTGCTTGCCATGAGACTCCGGTATCGCTTGCCTGACTGCAGCAGTTCAAAGAGGCAGTTGTTTGGGTGGCTAGAGTCTTTGATTATTCTCTTAGCCTTACCCCTGCAACGCTTGTTGTAAATGTCTTGGAGAGTGGGAAGCCCCCTCCAATTGTGCGTTCGGCTGAACGGGCCACTCTCTGTAGTCTGCTACGGTCTTGTGCGGTGCTATTCCCAAACCAGGAGGTGATATTGCCAGTCAGGATGCTCTCTATTGTGCATGAGTAGAAGTTCTTAACACTTTGAGTGCCACGGGTCCGGTGCCCCGGAACCCTGTTGCGTGCCACCATCCACTTCAATGACAGAGCTCTCATATTTGCGAACACATAAACTATATCTTAAATTATGGCTATGTGTCTAATATGGCTGTCGCTTATCAATGACTTGTTTGCAGTCAACATTGTCGAAACGGATTGTTTTTTAATCGGTTCATTTCCGTTTTATACCATTTTGAAAAACGCTCGTTTTTTTAAAGTTCCAGAAAAAAATAAAGATTCTGTGATAAACGCCCTTTACTGGAATACACTGGAATACACAAAACACGTTGTCATTTTCCAGCCTATTTATGAATAGTTTTCAAATAAACGCTAGATTATCGATAGTATATGTGTACTTGCATGCTATAGATTCTCTTATTTCCTGATTGCACACACACACACGCTGATATATAGGTGAAAATAGCTCTGATTATCCCAAGACTGGTAAAATAGATTCCTTACCTCAGATCAGATGTTCTCAAAAGATTATTCCAATTTCTGATCGCCATTCCAAATATCGATCGCGTTTATTGATCCAATGCTGGGTACTGGAAACACATTTTCCGCTGTTCTGGTGGTAGGCGATTACTTGGATCGTCTCCGGTTACTTGTCTGACAAGTAAAATGTGGAAGCAGGACTTTTTTTTCTCCATGCGTTTCATTCAATCCAATCCAAAGGGGTGCAGTACCATCCGGAGAGACGATAGGGGGCAGTATTTTCCCTGTTCGAGTTCAGACTGATCCCCACTGGTAACGTGAGGCTAGATTGATGAAAAATGAATGGAAATCGATAATAAAAAATAAAAACGAGATCTCTTGTCGTTGGCACTCAACAGTTTGCATGAACTAACGAGAAATCTCTAAGAAAGTGTTAAGGATCTTCTGACTCACTTTGAACTTCCTTAGGCGCCTAAGGAAGTAGAGGCGTTGCCATGCCTTCTTGACTACACTGCCAATGTGTGTGGTCCATGTCAAGTCCTTGGATATATGGAGTCCGAGGTACTTAAAACTGTTCACTCTCTCGACCGGTGCCCCGTCGATGCTGAGGGGGGCTGTAGTCCCTGACCCCTGTGGTAGTGTGGTAGTGAAAGGGTTAATAAAGCATTGAGACTTTCATATGCATAGAATTTGAGAGAAATGTTGGTACATACAGTAGCGTATATGTTATGTAAATGTTATTTTAATGTATATGTATCTGTTACATTCGTTGTGTAGTCTAATGTCTGTCTGTGTGCTGTCTTTACATTTTGCGAGGTGTCCTCCGTCATGCACCCTGTGTGTTGTTGTCCTGTTAGAACATGGATTGTTGTACGTTCTTGCACAGATAACCAAGTCAAACTGGTGTATCTCTCGATACTGGTGAATAAAGTGATTCTGATTCTGAAAAGAATATATCTTAGGATCATCTAATTTTATTTAGTTTCTCTTGTCCCATGCCTGTGAAATAGCTCTTCCTTTCCTTACAGTAGCTTCTCCTGACATTCAATTTAATACACAGTATATATATTTTTATTTATGTACCGTATATATATTTTTTTACTTGTGTCTTATTCCATGTTTTCCCTGTTTCCCAGGGAAGGAGAGCTGTTTTGAGCGCGTGTCCCAGAGGTTTGGTCGCAGGGCTGTGTACGTGGTGATCGGGGACGGAGTGGAAGAGGAGACGGTAGCCAAGAAGGTGAGACTCAAATCATCATTTTGGCTTTAGAAAGAAATGGGTAACCTACGATACACTCACAGCCAACCTGTCCTTTCAGTAGCTCCTGTGTCTCTAGTTTTTGGTTTTTGTGTGACTTGCGTCTTGGAAGATTCTAATGGCCATGAATCACATGGGCAACATATTAAAGCAGCTAGTAGGAATATTCTGACATCAATATATCATCGTAAATTCAATGTCCATACCTTGGCAGGATTATTATTATTATTATTATTATTATTAGGAGATCGATAGAGACTGAAAGACAATTGCCACGACCACCATTAGTCCATCCATATCCTCTATTTTCTGTTGATATTCTGTGTGTCCGTCCCCGGTGTGTAAAATGTGTCGTCCTCTTAGAAATACATCAGTATTAATCAGTCTGATTGTAATGTGTGGGTCTTTCAGAAGAACATGCCGTTCTGGAGGGTGTCGTGCCGGGCTGACCTGGAGGCTCTGAGCCACGCGTTGGAGCTGGATTACCTCTAGAGGGCGCCAGCCACCACAGTCTGCCCTTAAACACCCACCTCCGTGCCTGCTGAGACACTAAACTCCACGGTAGAGCTACAGGAGTACTGGGTGAAGTTGCCCTCAGACTTCTGATCTGGGGTCAGTTTGGCTATTCCTTGCCACGTTTTGATCAGGAAACGCTGATTTCTAGTCAGTGCTCAGGGGCAGCTTCACCCCTGAGCCAGAGGACCATTGGGGAGGAAGCGAGGACAATTCACTATGTACTACAACACAGTCAAGAATAAGGGACCAAATGTTTCATATCTGAACGCAGGGAATTTGCAGGAATTACTGGAAATACTTTTTTGTGTGTTTTTCTTTTTTCTTCATCAATTCACAAAGACTATGAAAGGTGTCCCACTTTTGTAGATGAAAGAGAGCTGCACTGAAAACAAAGACCTATCTTTACCGACGTTCGCGGTATAGGACTGAACAGATTCAGTGTGTCTGCCTGGATGAAAGGCTTTGTCTCTGTTGTCTGTCCTGTTCCTTTTCTTATTCGGTGAGAGGCTAAATTATTTCTACTTTCCTGTGTGACCAACACAATTCAAAAGATAGAATTAGAAGTGAGGTCCAAAGTCATGAAGTTATTATAAAGAAAAATCAGTCTTTTCTACTATATTTTAGAATCACTTAATACATAGGCTAGAAAATAACAATTGTTAGCATTTCCCCACATAGTTTGAGACTATTGAAAATAGTCCAGTTACAATTTACCTTTAAAACACAAGTTATTTATTGATTGGTAAAAGAAATAATTAAAAAAAGGATATTGAGATATAGAAATGTTCAGAGCTCAGCATAATAATATAGCCTATACAGAGACCAAATATGCCCTTGTAAAAAATGTTTTGATAACAAAATTGTCTTGAAGATGCTGTAATATAGGCTAGTGCTTGAATATTTTCGGATTCTGGGTTGTATATGTTGTCCTGTTTCAACAGTTTTCTGACGTCAGTTGTCTGAATAACCTCTATGTAATACAGATGAACTGGTATGGTTGTGCATGTGCCTGTTACACTGCTTGTCAGCTTAGCTACGATTTGTATATAATGTTTTATTGTTGATTTATTTGGACGGACAGTTATAATAGATTAATAAAGATAAGTTAATTGCATTCTAGAACAACAGACTTTTCTTTTTTAATTTCACTTCACATTTATTGTCAAAAGCATGTTCACTGCCATTGATTTAACTGTGTGTATGAAACCATAAGGTGTGAGCAAACGGATAGATAGACAGATAGATAGATAGATAGATAGATAGATAGATAGATAGATAGATAGATAGATAGATAGATAGATAGATAGATAGATAGATAGATAGATAGATTGATAGATTGATAGATTGATAGATAGATAGATAGATAGATAGATAGATAGATAGATAGATAGATAGATAGATAGATAGATAGATAGATAGATAGATAGATAGATAGATAGATAGGTAGGTAGGTAGGTAGGTAGGTAGGTAGGTAGGTAGGTAGGTAGGTAGGTAGATAGATAGATAGATAGATAGATAGATAGATAGATAGATAGATAGATAGATAGATAGATAGATAGATAGATAGATAGATAGATAGATAGATGGTCAATTTAAATATGTGATCCTTTTCTCACTCCTTTATTAGGCTAAATGCATCATACTGTAACATTACAATGTATATAAAATAATAACAATAACAAAAAAATACAAAGAGGTAAACTTTGTACACAGCAGTAGGCTATACATATTTACAAAAACACTGGGTTATAGATTAGATTAAATGTATTGTCATTGGACGAGTACAACTAAATTAAGTTGGCATAAATATGCTAAACTAATGTATGTTATGTGTTATTATATACAGTATACATATTATTTATATAAAAACAATGTTTCACACAGTGTTTTTTTAACTTGACCATTTCTAAACATTAAGATGTCCCACAAATAAAGATCAGTAAGCTACTGTCAATCAAATACACAAGTACCCCTTATTTGGACCAGTCTTACATTTCTTAATTTCTCACAATTAAATTATACTTTTTTTATCAAAGAATTCGACAGAGCACAAAACATACTGTTGAGTGAAAAGTTAGAGCTTATTCACAGTGGTGCATTGTAATGTTATGTGGAAAGTAAATACATGCATACATACATGCATCGTTGTACTGTAGGCCTACTTGTGCTGTATTCAATACATTTGAATCTAATCTAATAAATGAAAAACAAATCTCTAAATAAATGAATATTACACTTGACATTCATAGTCCGTCAAGTCCCCAGACTGGTTTGAATTCACTCATTAAACTTCAGCGGGTTGATTATGACAGTTGTTGGTCTGTCTCCTCAAAGCCCGGCCAACACCTCGTTTACAACATGACGTGTTCGACAGGTGAGACAATGGCGACCGTTAAAATGTGACTCCGCGGTTTTGATTGATTGATTGAAAAGTTTATTAACAGATTGCAGAATGGGTACAGTACAGTACAGCTCAATACATACAATTGTTAAGAGGATGCAGACCTGAGAAAGACTTTCGTCTTGTTTCCATCAGGGTCCCCCATTTTCAATTCATCATATGACACACATGACATACAGATAGACAGTACTGCTACATCTATACATTTATGACATACCAGATGGAGACGCCGTCTGTCTCTAAGCTGTGTTGACAGTCAGAGACCATCCTGTAGCCTCTGATAACCGTCTTCTTGTTGCTGTTCAGAGCCATGCCCGCCTGCGTGGAGCATCTTGGTTCCCACCATCCTGGGGATAAAGGTGATGTTCTTCACCACTATGCCCCCTGGTGGCAACATCGGCATCCTGCAGGGAGAGGAGAGGAAGGGGGTCAGCTTTTAGGTTTGCTCTCCCACACACATTGGCTAGTAGTGGGTGCAAAATGTCATCACCGTTTTAGCAGACACAGATGCTTTTAGCGTAAAAATACTATTCTCCCGGTGACCTGCCAGACGATTAGGAGGATTGACAAACGGTAGAATTACAGAACTAAGAATAGCCACAGCTAGTTGGTGGCTGGTTTGATGTTTTTGAACTAAGAAAATGTGGTGGTCTGAACAAAGCCAAAGGTAGGGGGAAAAGGGTGCTTGAATGATGCTGCAATGAACAAATGGGTCCAGCTGCTGGTGATCAAGGTAACTGAGAGGATAATAAGAAACATATAGTTGTGCCTTCAGAAAGTTTTACGAGAAACATATAGTTTCTGCCTTCAGATATCATTACCTTACTCATCACATGTTTTTCTTTATACTATATGTTAGATTACTGGTTGCCTAGCCACATATGGCAGATTCTGGGTTTGCTGCCCATGTTAGACCATATAAAAATCTATAAAACATAAAAAGTACTACATAAAAAAGTATTACATACTTTCCACACAGGGAACTTTGCAGGTGTATTGCTGTGTCTGTGACTCACTTCCACCCAAACACAAAGAGTCCTTGTGCAGTTAATACCACACTCTACCTACATTCCTCTGGTGACGCGATGTACTGTACTCTATTGTACTGAACATTCAAACATTCTTTTCCCCACTGAATGGAGTCAAAATGAGTGGTTGTCAAAGCCGTCCTTTGTCACTCCTGGTCTATGTAGTATACATCAATTAGGAAGGCGGGACGTGTCCTCACCTGAAGTGAAGCTTGCCCCAGATCAGCCCTGCGCCGTCTACAGTCATCACTCCACTGACTGGCACAGAGAAGGTGTTGGTGAAGCTTAATAAGGCGGTGTGCTCCTTCTGAGGTACGATGCAGTCTTCATCTGCGATCTAGGAAGATCGCAACCCGTGTTAGTTTGGAACATACAATATGCAGTGGTGGAAGAAGTACACAGTTCCTTTACTTAAGTAAAAGTAGAAATACCCAGATGAATGAGTACTCTGGTAAAAGTAAAAAGTCCTCCATTCAAATTCTGGAGAGAATAGCAAATAAAAGTAGAGAAGTATTTGCTATTGAATGCATAAAGTAAAAGTATGACGTTTGTGAATTCCAGTGCTTGGGAGAATTCGATCCTCAATCCATTGACCTCTTATGTTAAAGTGGTATGTGGTCCAGTTATGCTGCTCTGATTAAAAGTTATGTTAAAGTGGTTTTATACAACGGCACGCAAATTTCTCGATTCTGATTGGCTGAAACAGTCAACTTACACGTGGGTATTTGTACTAAACCTCACGCTCTTGGTCCCAGGACCCGCCCACAACCGCATTACTATCACTCCGCCATGCGAGTTTTTAGAAGTGAAGCAAGATGGCGGACAAACCGGACAGTAAACATTACGAAAGGATATGGATCAATAGGGTCATAACGACTAAATGAAAAACGATTCTGTGACGGCGAATGTGTTAGTTGCTTAAACAATGTTGGATGATGTAGGGATGCTCAATATTGGCTTTTTTACCGATACCGATATACCGATATTGTCCAACTCTTAATTTCCGATACCGATAACAACCGATACCGATATATGCAGGGTTTCCCTCCCCCAAAAACGGAATAATTTCAGGTAATTAACATTACTTATTACATGGTGTTTTCACATTCGCCGAAATGCTTGCTTGTGATTGGTCAATAGCCCCCCCGACAGCGGTCATTATCAGACAATAATGACCGCTGTGGGACAATAATGACCGCTGTGCGCAGCTGTTCGCAATCAAGCCCCACTGACACACACTGTTTCAGTGCAATTAGACACTGCCGGTGTTCTGCTGCCGGCGATGACAGGGGGCGGAGCGACGAGCGGAGCCAGAACGCAGCCAGAACCAGTGTTGCGAGTCGATGTAAAATGAATTAGGTATATTGTTAGTAAGTTAGCCATGTAATAAGCGGGATAATGTATAGCTATACTCGATCATTGTCGCAAAATAATTGACCTTCACTGACGTTTAAAACAGCTCGCCGAGGCGGCTCGGTATTTTAAACTCTGTGTCGGTCAATTATTTTGCGACAATGACCTCGTAGCTATACATTATCCCTTACTTATTACATGGCGTTTTAACATTAGCCGAAATGCTTGATTGTGATTGGTCAATAGCGCTCGGCAGAGGTCCGTTATTACTCGATAACGGACCTCTGCCGAGCAATAATGACCGCTGTTTGCAGCTGCAGCAATCAAGCCCACTGACACACACTGCATCAGTGCAATCAGACACACCTGCCGGCGATAATAATAATGACAGCGGAGCCACACAACAACTGCGACTGCATTTGATCTCGTCTTGTCGATGGTGTAAAATTAATTAGGTATATTGTTAGTAAGTTAGCCATGTAATAAGCGGGATAATGTATAGCCTATACTCTGTCATTGTCGCAAAATAATTGACCTTCACTATGTTTAGAACACCTCGGCGAGGCGCCTCTGTATTCTAAACTCCATGTCGGTCAATTATTTTGCGACAATGACCTCGTAGCTATACATTATTCCTTACATATCTCTTGTTGTGGAATTTACACAACATTATGCATACTTTTGACAATAAATAAAATCTGAATTTATTCTTACTTGCTTGCTTGGGTAAATAAAGGTAATAGAAATGTTAAAAAAAAAAAAATATTGGCCGATAATATCGGTAGGCCGATAATATCGGACATTATGAGTCATTGTGGAACAAAATAAAAACCGCGCGAATTGATTGATTGATTGATAAAAAAAAAAACTTTTACTTATACTTTCTATAGAAGCAGCTGGGAGGTGCACTGTTTTAAGTGAGCGTGGACTATTGAATTGATTGATTGATTGATTGCTAATTTTATTACTGTCCGCCTTGTTTCCAACTGGTTAAGTTTAGGCCCTCTTTCGAAGTTGGTTAAGGTTAGAGTTTGTCTTTAGAGCAGGGCGATAGACCACCAGCCCTGATTCCAAACTCTAACCTTAACCAACTTCAACTAACAGGAGTGATATGCTCCTCTTCCGTGTTTTCGTTAAAAGTCTGGCAGCAGAGTTTTGAATCAACTAATTTCTCAATAGATTTTTTTGGTAGACCAGTAAAAAGAGTATTACAGTAATCTAAACGACTGGAAATAAAAGCATGAATTCGTTTATCAGCATCCTGTTGGTAAAAATGGCCGCACTTTGGCAATATTTCTTAAATGAAAAAATGCTACTTTAGTCACCTTGTGTGCTTTTTAAAATGTATTAGGTCAGAATCTAAAATTACACCAAGGCTAGTTACTTCTGGTTTACTCTGATGGGCTATATTTCCTAGCATAATTGAAAATGCATCCCTTATTGTTTTAGGGCCAACCAGAATTATTTCAGTTTTATCTTCATTTAATAAAAAAGATAAAAATATTCATCCAGTGATTAATTGCAGACAGACAGGTAGTTATACGCCGTATTCGCTATCGCGTCCCGCTCTGAGCCTTATGAGATATACCTATCTCCTATGATACCTATTGTATCTCCCACGAACAAAAAACTACATGCACCCCACCTGTATGGGGCTCCGCCCCCATGGTGGCACCGCCCATATAGCAGTGACTCTGGTCACCACACATCCTTCCTCTATTTTCGTCCCAGCGTACTTGGATGCGTGCACCGTACGATAACTAGTAGGATGAAAAGATTAAAGAAGATTCGTAATGTTGAGGGCTTACCGGAGGATTGTGTTTCCCTGGATTCTCCGGAGCTTGTTTCGACGACGCAGACCTATGCTGGTGGTTCCTCGGCTGACGGCGACGGACCGAGGGGCAGCGTACAAGGTTTGGCTAACGGGTCGGCTTGTACAAAGGTGAGGTCTGTGTCAGTAGGCATCGATGTCGGTGTTGGTCGTGCTGTGGAGTATGTTTCAGCACCGGGGCCGGGGCGGCTTGGCGATCGTTCCACTGTCGTGGGCGATGTCTTGGCGATCCTGGAACATGCTGTTAACGCTAATGCTACTACTGTTTTTTCTGCTAACACTGATGTTGACGCTGGAATGTCTAGTAATCCCCGCCGCGGGTTTCCGCTTTTCCCTCCTCTTGCCAGCTTCATTGATGAAGGTCAGTCGGTGGTGGATGTGGGGGGGTTTGCTGAGCTTTATTTACCTTTTTTACGGGTGAAGGGGCTGACAACGGGGTGCAGGCCGGGGGTACCTTGGCTGAGCAGCCAGGTAGCTTTTTTCCTGTGCCCAGGCGGGGATGAACGGCGTTCCGCTTGGCCGATGCTTGATAACATATCGGCTCGGAGGGTGGCAGTATGGACGAATGAGTGGTATACTGCTGCAGGATGGCATTTAGCGGCGGCCAGTGTTGTGGCTCAGCTGGCTACTTTCCTATCCAAGATGGCGTCGGGTTGTGGGTCTTTGGGTCAGACCGACATTGTAAACGTGATTCATGTTTGTGGTGTTATAGAGATCTTGACTCAGTCGCAAGCTATAACTGCGGGGAGGATTCGGATGCTATCAACTTTAGTTGTTAGGCATGCTTGGTTGGAGCAGTCTCCTCTTGGGGAAGAGGATAGGTTTTCTCTCCTCATGACTCCTTTTTCCTTTTTCTTTTTGGGCGTTCTGTGGAGGCGCAGGCGGTTATTGATCGGGGTCCTACACCGCCTCACGCTGTGCAGCCAGAGGTGGGAGCACGGTCTCGTCAACGACTGTGGCGAGATCCTCGACAGGCGGCCATGTTTCCCCCGCCAGTGGTGCCCTGGTTGGAGTGTCAACAGGGTATCGCGAGGCCGACAGCCTTGGCGGCCGAGGGATCGGCCATTTTGGGTGATTTCGGGTTTGGTATACGAACCCGTCGTCATTTTGCCGCGAGCAGCCCGCTCCCCGTTCGGTCCGCTTTCTGTTACCCTCAGAAGCGGGGCTCTGAGCGTTCTCCTTTGGCTGCGGGCCGCGAACCTTCTTTGAAGCGTATGCGGCCCCATTCTTCGCTTCTCATGGGGGCAGGGGCTGACACCCAGTTGATGGCTGAGCCTGGGTCTGTCCGTGAGAAGGTTCCGTCGTCGCGTGGTTCCTACACCGCAGGTTGTGGGTGGGTGGAACCTGGTGTTACAGCTGCCACTAGCTCCAGTGGTCAGCAGGGGGATTTGGTGCCTCTTCTGTTGAATGCTCAGCAGGGGTTACCCCGGCTTCGCCCTCGCCAGGCGGGGTGTCGCGCTGTTGCCTCCCACTCCCGTCAAACCGGCAGTGGTCTGCAAAGAAGAGGCGAGCGTGATTTGAGTGGTAGCAATATCACTGCAGGGCTTCGGCGTGTAGGAGCCCATGGGGTCCTCATGCCTTGCGTGTCTAGCTGCGGAACGACTCCTCAGCGTACGCTGGTGGGGTGTTCAGGGGGCGAGTGTGTGTCCACAAGTTTGGTGACAGCTCCTCCCGTATCAAACCGGCCCTTTCTGTCGGGGTTCTCCCTTGGGTGTTTTGCACGACGGGGGGGACCGGGCCAACTATCTACTGTTCCTTGCGGCCCAGCGTCAGTTGGCGGCGGGGGCACTGTGGGATTATATTCACATATGGCGACGGGAATGCCTTTTGAATCGGTGGTTGCGGAGAACGTTAGAGGCGGGGCTGGTTTTGCAGTTCGCACAGCCCCATCCTCCGTTCTCAGGTTTGGTACCGACCCTATTGTCAGGGTCGGACGCGGTGACAGCCCTGGCCGACGAGATCCAATCTCTGTTGGCGAAGCAGGCCGTCGTTGTGGTCCCGAGCGAGGACGCAATGTCAGGCGTCTACTCCCGTTATTTTCTGGTGCCCAAGAAAACAGGGGGGGTCAGACCTATACTGGATCTGTCTGCGTTCAATCGGTTGATTGTAACGAGACCATTCAGGATGTTGACCGTCCAACTCCTTCTGCTTGCTGTCAGGAGGGGGGACTGGTTCACCTCCATAGACCTGAAGGATGCGTATTTTCACGTTCCTATTTTTCCTCCTCACAGGAGGTTCCTACGGTTCCTGTTTCAGGGCGTAGCGTACGAGTACCACAGAATGCCGTTCGGGTATTCTCTGGCTCCCCGCACATTCACCAAGTGCGTGGCGACTGCGCTGGAGCCTTTACGTCGTCGGGGGATACGAGTTCTATTCTATCTCGACGACATTCTACTCCTCAGTCGTTCGGAGGAGGTTGCCAGGTCTCATACCAGGCTGGTGGTGGAATTCCTCACCAGCCTGGGTTTTGCTGTGAATTGGAAGAAGAGTACCCCTCTTCCCAGTCAACAGGTGGAGTACTTGGGCTTGACCTTGAGGTCGAGGCCCATGCTTGCGACCCTCTCGGAGCAGCGTCGGTGGGTTCTCCGTCACGCGCTCGGGGGTTTCCGTCTGGGAGGGACGGTTACGGCGCTGCAGGTGATGCGTCTGCTGGGCCTTATGTCGGCTGCTCACGTGGTGGTTCCTCTTGGCCTCCTCTTTATGAGGAGGATACAGAGGTGGTTTATCTCTTTGAGACTGGATCCAGTGAGGGACAAGAGGAAACGGTTGACGGTTCCTTTGTCGATATGGGGGGACCTCACCCATTGGAGGAGGCTAGGTATCCTCTCCGTTGGGGTCCCCATGGGCGGCAGGAGCTCACACGTCACGGTCTTCACCGACGCCTCTCTCACGGGTTGGGGAGGGGTGCTTCGGTCTCATGCAGTGGGGGGCAGATGGACAGGTCATGCTGGCCAGGTTACCCTGCATATCAATGTGTTGGAGTTGAAGGCGGTTCTTCTGGTCCTTCAACGGCTCCACCACCTTGTGGTGGGCAGGCACGTTTTGATCAGGACGGACAATGTGACGGCGGCTGCGTATATCAACAGGCAGGGTGGGACTCGTTCCGCCCGCCTGCTCCGGGCGGCGCGCGAACTGCTGCTATGGGCATCCCGCAGGCTGCGCAGTCTGAGGGCGCTCCACGTTCCTGGTACGGAGAATGTGGGCGCGGATGTAATGTCTCGGGGCGGTCTTCGTCACGACGAGTGGGAACTCCGCTCCGACATAGTCAGGCAGATTTGGGATCGGTTCGGGGAGGCCTCGGTAGATCTGTTTGCGTGCCGACATTCTCACAAGTGCCCCTTGTGGTTCTCGCTCAGTCGAGCAGATCATCCCCCCTTGGGGGTGGATGCCTTCTCAACGTTTCCGTGGCCGCCCGGTCTTCTGTACGCCTTCCCTCCTGTACAGCTGTTGAGTCAGCTGTTGGAGCGGATACGGAGGGAGCGCAGGACGGTGATCCTGGTCGCGCCGGACCGGGGCACGTCGGTGTGGTTCCCGGTCTTAATCCAGCTTCTGATCGCTCCCCCTTGGGTCATTCCGTGGTCGGAGACGGCCCTCTCTCAGCACAACGGGGTGTTTGTCCAACCTCCGGTGTTGGGTCAACCCCTGGTGGTGTGGCTGGTGGGGGGGTGAGTCTGGAGGGGATGGAGTCCTCTGTGGTTGATACCATCCGGTGTGCGTATGCTCCCTCCACTGTCGCGGTTTACGCGGGCAGGTGGCGTGCGTTCAAAGAGTGGTGTAAGGGGGGGGGCTGGGACCCAGTCTCCTGTCCCCTGGATGCTGTTCTGAGTTATCTCCAGTCTCTTCTTGATGGGCTGTCGGCTTCGACAGTGAGGGTATATGCGGCAGCTATATCCTCCTATCATGAGGGTTTTGAGGGGACTGTTTTGTTCAGCCACCCTCTTGTGAAGCGTTTCCTGCTTGGCGCTCGACGCGTTAAGCCGGTGCATCGCTCCTTGGCTCCGACTTGGGATCTTCAGTTGGTCCTCGTCGGTTGTCCTTGGCTCCGTTTGAGCCGCTCGAGCAGGCGCCTTTGGGCCAGCTGTCCTTCAAGACCGCGTTCCTACTGGCTGTCACTTCCGCTAAATGCGTAGGTGAGCTCTGTGCTCTCTCGGTACGTCCAGAGTGCCTGTCTTTTCGGACCGATTGCGGTGCCACTCTGCGACCTAATCCTGCTTTCATGCCTAAGAATATCCGGAGTTCCTTCCGCTCCCGGGATATTGTGGTTCAGGCTTTTCGTCCTCCTCCTCACGCTAGTGAGTTGGATGCGGGCCTTCACCTGTCATGTCCAGTCCGTGCTTTGGGGTTTTACCTCAGCCGTACTCAGGGCTTCAGGGTTACCGATCAGCTTTTTGTCTGTTACGGTGGGGCTCATGCTGGTAAGGCACTGTCGAAGCGGCGCCTGTCCTATTGGTTGTGCGAGGGTATTACCCTCTGCTACACATTGGCTGGGCAGGATCCCCCTGGGGGCGTCAGGGCGCACTCCACTCGTGGGGTGGCTGCCTCTGCCGCCCTCCTGGGTGGGGCCTCGGTGGAGGACATCTGTGCTGCGGCTTCGTGGTCCTCCCCGGGCCCCTTTGTTAGGTTTTACCTCATGGACATGACCGGGGGTTCTGTCTCCCAGGCGGTTCTGGGGTCTGTGGCCTTTCCTGCTTCCCTTCCTTTGGTTGGGTAGCAAAGGTGTATGGGTATGGGCCACAGTGTGTTGAGTCAGACGTGGTTCCGCCTGTACGGTGTGTTCAAGGGGTTCTAGTTTCCCTCTTGTTCGCATTTCAGGTGGAGTTGACTGCGCCCCCCCTTCGTTAGGGAGGATGGGGTGACAGGGCTCCCCGCACCCCTTGATGTGGGCTTACGGGTCCTCAGGGGGTACATTTGTCGGGCTTCGCGTCCGCTCTTCCCCATATCTCATAAGGCTCAGAGCGGGACGCGATAGCGAATACGGCGTATAACGTTAGGTTATGTAGATAACCTAGTTATACTAGTATTGGCTGAGCGTCCCGCTCTGCGCGGCCCTGAGTTCCCTCTTGAGGAATCTTTTCCTGGGACGGGTTTTTTGGCGAGGAAGGATGTGTGGTGACCAGAGTCACTGCTATATGGGCGGTGCCACCATGGGGGCGGAGCCCCATACAGGTGGGGTGCATGTCGTTTTTTGTTCGTGGGAGATACAATAGGTATCATAGGAGATAGGTATATCTCATAAGGCTCAGAGCGGGACGCTCAGCCAATACTAGTATAACTAGGTTATCTACATAACCTAACGTTAAGGAGCATAAAGCACTTGGATCATTCGGCTCAACAGAAATGTACAATTGTGTGTCGTGTGCATAACTATGGAAATTAACGTTGTGTTTTCTAATAATGTCACCCAAAGGTAACATATATAATGAAAAAAGAAGAGGGCACAGACAACTTCCCTGTGCAACACCAAAGGCCATGTCATTATTGTTCTGACACATAATCTCCTAGACTAACATAGAATTTTCTGTCTATAAAATTGGACCTTAAAACTATCCCATCAAATTTAGAGAAATGTAGAGATATGTCGACATTTTGTCTGGCATAGTGATCAGTTGCTGATGACTGAAACCGAAATATTCTGTACTCTGTCTGTATTCACAAAACAATTAGCTTTACGTCAAACAGGTGGTACAGAGGATTTCTATAGTAATTCACAGAAATTACTATGTACGGAAGCCCTAAGAGGCCATACATTCATACATTTTTATTTACTCTGTTTTCCCGTGATAACAAGTTAATTTAATTAGTTTTCTCGAGATCTCGAGTTATTTATGTCATTATCTCCAATATAGAGCAATATAGCGAGGCGTGACAGACCAAACAAACAGTCATCAGAAGCACAGAACGACATGAGGTGGATTTAATTAGAAGATCTCGGCCCTGTTCCCCGTACGTGGCTAACTGAGTTAGCCGGATAATCTTCAGGATAACTTGACATAAGTCAGGCTTTTCGGTTCCACGAAGCAGGTTTGGCTAAATCACTATGGCAACAGATCGAAAGATTTAGTTAAGTTAGCTGGATAAACGTACGGTTATGTATATAACCATAGTTATATGAGTATAGAGACGCTCTGCGTCATACTGGAATACTCTTCCATATCAGTATTAGCACTGAATAAATGTTCACATGCACCTTTACACACCTCATCTGTCTGGCCACACCCCCATCCGCTCCTCTACATAAGCAAGGGTGTGGCCATACTAACAGCTCCTTCCCAAGTATTTCACCACAAAGGCAAGACCACGGGGTCCTCAGTGAGTCCGACGCAGAGCGTCACTATACTCATATAACTATGGTTATATACATAACCGTACGTTATATATCGTATAGCTCCGCTCTGCGTCATACTGGAATACAGGAGCTAAGCAGAGCGAGAGCTCGACAAATGTACCCGCTGAGGTCCCCCACAAGCATCAGACCCGGGGAGGACCCGAGCCCCCGGACCCCCTTAACGGAGGACGGGAGGGTATCGGATCCGACTGTGCGAAGAGGAGATTAGCAACTCAACGCACAGGGTGAGCAGACCGTGGGACTTACCCACGACTACACAAACGCGCAACCCACATGCCACTAGGGAACGAACGGAAGGAACAAACCCCCGTTACAACCCCAACATCACAGGGCCGTAGCAGCGGAGCGCGAAGGAGGACCCAAACCCAGGAAGGGACTGGACCCCCCCAGAAAAGGGGGCCTGGAGAGGCCAACGACGCCGCAGCATCGAGACCCCACCAGGGCTCTACAGTGCGACCATATTGCTCGCATATGCCCCTAAAAATATGTGTGTGCGAACCTGAAAAATCAATTATTATATATATTTTTTTTTAAACTTACATTTTTTTATTAAACATTTATAGACAAACAACACGACATATACAATAACATCAACAACACTATTAATCAGACATAAATAATAAATAAAAAAATGTAAGATACATATATACCGAGCGTAGCAGAACTCTTGAGTTCCTATGCACCGCAACACCAACTTGACAATAACAGAGAACCACACATGGGGCCTGTAAAGAACTCACGGAAGTCGGCAACCAATAGAAACGCGCCCAGTGACGTATCCTATGGCAGGGGGAATCCCATGACTCAACCGACCATTACAGGCGAGGAGTCAGGGAATTCCCTACCCCCCCCTCCCTACCCCGTGCCGACCAATCAGCGCGGTAGGGCTGAATGATAGAGGGCCCAACCCCCCGACCAATCAGAAAAGAGGGAAGGAGGGGTTTATCCGGTCACCCCCTCATGATCCCACACCCCGTATACGATAGTAAACAAGCCACGATGATACCTATGCCTAGCCAGCATGCTAATGGAACAGCGTATATCCTAACAGGATAAGCTTAACCCAACGCACGCTAGCCACAGACGACAACATGTCTGCGAACAGGGTTTATAACAAGGCCGAGGTTTATGTGTGAACACGACACCCGTGTTTCATGTTTCAAGACAAAAACACAGAAGATCGAGAGAGAGGGTCTATAAGACCATGGTACAAGCTACACACACGAGTACTTCTGCAGGCCAACACTCCAGTGTTGTGGCTCAATACCACTGTTTCAAATGTAACAGAACACACAACCCCCTCAGACAACGGTAAATCTTTACCACTATAGGAAGAAACATATTTCTTCAGGACGAGGAAAGAAAATCCCTTTCGACCGAGTGTTAGCTACAGGCCTTGCTAAGCACATATATGTAGCGACCAGCTAAAGACTAAAAAAAGTCCTGCTCTCCTATCAACCCCACAACTTAGGCGAGGGTTCTACACATCGTATACCCCAACATATGCAGTGAATAAACACACAGTTTGTAACAAAAAAGTCCCTCCTAGGAGGGACCTTTTATTATTGTAACAAAAAATTATTATTTGGGGCGGGGAAGGGAACAGGGGTAAACAGGGGAGGGAAAGTCACTTAGCGGCGCCTGCCGCAAACAGCTTGGTGTTTGCCCCCACGGGGAGCAGGCCCGGAGGGACGGTACTGGGGTGCCTGGTCATGACGATCCCTACCATCACCTCCGGGCATGGGTCGGCTGGCTGTGGCGATCGAGGCACCCTCTCTCCTCCTGGCCTTCTTGGCCGAAGGTCCAGCAGTGGCGGCGGTGGCGACGGTCCCGGGTCGCCGACGACGTGGCCTCCATCGAACCTCACCGGCAACATCGGGTGGGGGAAAATGGGGCTGGAGCACTGCACGCTCCTCCTCCATGTCCCTGCAAGCAGCCGTCATCAGCTGCATTGCCGACCCGTAGAGCCCAGCATCGGAGAGGGGGGCCGTGAGCAAGGGAAGTATTTTCCGCTCCGGCACCTGCGCTTGCTCCAGCCAAAGGTGGCGCTGGGTTAGAGTGGCCAGGGCGCGTACTTTCCCGGCGGCGATTGCCTGCAGCTGTATCAGGTGCAGGATGGCTCCAGCCGCCTGAGCGTGAAGGTACTGATGGTGTTCGTCCAACACCGCACCGCCCGCCATCATCCCTGACATGAAGCGCGCCAGCTGCGCGATGTTGGATGTCGCAGCTAGGCTCTGAGTCGAGGCGATGAATGGCTGGTCACTCCAGTTGGCCAACTGCCTAGCCGATTTCCCTTGGGGAACCGGCTTCCGCAACGGCTCCCACACCACCTCAGGACAAAGGAGAGACGCCATCGGGCTATCAAGCCGAGGCACCCCTTCCTTCAGTCCCTCGATCAAACCCACCACCCGTGTGACTTGCACGTAGGCGGGGGTAAGGCCGGTGATGCGGGAGATTACCTGTCCCTGACGCACGTAGGCCTCCATTGAGGGGAAGAATGGGCAGACAACGCCCATCTCCCTCACAGGACGACGTTGCCAGAGATGACCTATCAAGTCATCGGGGACAGGTGCAGGCAGTGGCTGCGGCAACAGCACGCCATTAGCGGCTGCGGCTGCCGCCATGAGCTCCGGGAACAAGGCACGCAATTCCCCATGCGCACCTTCCTCCACACAGCCCGCGTCCCTCACGTACGGGAGGCTGCCACTCATTGTGGTGCCACCATCCGATGCGGTTGATAGCAGGGCATCCCGTCGCCGAGTCAGAGGTTCTAACCCAACACCGGAGTACGAGGGACCCCAAGGAGACATACCAACCCCTGCCACACCCTGAGGGGGAGAGTGATGCGTCCCCAACGGGGCGTCAAACAAGAGCGCCTCCGCTTCCACCATAAAATCCTCTGTTTCCATCGGACAAGGAGAAGCAGAAGCACCCTCGTCTGGCTCCAGCAGCTCACCAAAGCCAGGCCGTTCGCCCCTGCAGGCCACCCTCTTACGACGGGAACGAGCAGAGATGAAGAGCTTGCATCTCAGATCCTCCGCTACCAGAGGAGCCGTCAGCCTATCGGCCGACTGCCCCCCCGGCGGGGGAACCAGAGCTGGAACTAGGCCATCTAACATGAGACGGCCTTGGCTCAACATCTCCTCGGAGAGGCAAACTCTCCACCGGACGCCGATCGGGTGCGTCTGACTGCCACAACCGCGGAGTCAGCGCAGACCCATGACGCACGGCGGAGGCGGCAATGGAGAACCTTTGGTGAAGGGTGACGTTGCGAGCGCTCGAACCCCCCGAAGAAGACATTATAACTTAGATTTTTTTCTCTTAAATTGGTGAAAAAAAAGAAAGAAAAAAAAGAAACAATGTCAACGCAGCTCCAATTCCTTTCTTCAATATTTCAGCAGTCTCAAAGTGGTGTATACAGGCATTTGCCGTGGTGAAAACTAAAGAAGGAGCTGTTAGTATGGCCACACCCCTGCTTATGTAGAGGAGCGGATGGGGGTGTGGCCAGACAGATGAGGTGTGTAAAGGTGCATGTGAACATTTATTCAGTGCTAATACTGATATGGAAGAGTATTCAAGTATGACACAGAGCGGAGCTATACGATATATAACTGGCCACTCCCTCGGAACAAAATGGCAGCTCCCTTCCTCAGAGATTGATTGATTGATTGACATTTTTATTAAAGGAAAACTCCAACATTTTGGGAAATTAGCTTATTTAACGTCTTCCCTGGAGTTAGACAAGAAGATACATACCTTTTTTGTCTCTGCATGCATTAGGCTTAGGGAACGCCCGCACCGTTAGCGTAGCTTAGCTTCATCACTGGAAGTGGGGCAGACCTTTACCCTGAAGTTCCCTACAGTCCCCTACAGTCACGAAATACACTCCAAAACGTTCTTGTAAACATGTTGTGACCTGTGTATTTACCACGTGGAGAAATAAAAAATAATTGAATTCGACATTTATGTTTTCTAAGCAGATATACTCTGAAGTATTCTTTGCCGAACCACTCCTCTCTGGGCTCAGTGATTTCACGTCACCAGTGCTACTTTCTAACGTGAGGCCAGTGTTTGTTTACATTTTCATTTCATTCAAAGGATCTGAACCGATTGAAGTTATTATGGATACCATGACTGTGGTAAGTTTTCATTTATGTTTTTAGATGGAAGGCTGTATTCCATCTGTCTAACGTTAGCGAATATTGTGAGATTGATGAATAGGACAGTCACAACGTTGCTGGACTATCGACCTAGTTAGCCGCTTTCATGACTGCGATGCACGGCTACAGGGTTTGGGCGAGTGAATCCACACTCGTGGTATTATTATAACTAATTTATTGTGTAACGCTAGCCCCTTAAAACTTACCACAGTGTCATGGTATCCATAAACTTCAATCGGTTCGGATCCTTTGAATGAAATTAAAATGTAAACAAACACTGACCTCGACGTTAGAAAGTAGCACTGGTGACGTGAAATCACTGAGCCCAGAGAGGAGTGGTTCGGCAAAAAATAGTTCAGAGTATATTTGCTTAGAAAACGTAAATGTCGAATTCAATTATTTTGTATTTCTCCACGTGGTAAATACACAGGTCACAACATGTTTACAGGAACGTTTTGGAGTTGTATTTGGAGTGTATTTCGTGACTGTAGGGAACTTCAGGGTAAAGGTCTAAAGCTAAGCTACGCTAACGGTGCGGGCGTTCCCTAAGCCTAATGCATGCAGAGACAAAAAAGGTATGCATCTTCTTGTCTAACTCCAGGGAAGATGTTAAATACCGTAATTCCTCTAATAGTAACCCCGGCTTGTATTTGTTTCAACTGTAGCGGGTACCAGGCTTGTATTAGGAGGAGGCCTGTATAAGAGGGAGGCCTATATTTCAAATTTTCAAACGGATCATAATGAATAAATCAACATTTTGTGTCAGTTTGAACCCAGTAAAATGTACTGGGTTCATTTATTGAAACAAAGTACTGTATGAAATAGTAAACAGTGCAATTACAGGTGGTCACTGGTCATTTCAACATTTTCAAAGTGAAATCAAGTAACTTTACCTTAGCAGCTCAGTATGCAGCTCAGTATATTAGTAACCCGGCTTGTATTAGGAGGCCGGCTTATAATTGCTTAGCTCAAGAGCGCACCCGGCCATTAATAGAGACCCGGCTTGTATTTGAGACCCGGTTACTATTAATTTCCCAAAATGTTGGAGTTTTCCTTTAAGAATAGTGATATTCATTATAAAGTATATGGAAGAGCACTAGAGCAGACAAACGCTCATCTAGAGTTGTGACTTTAGTTCACATATCAAAGTTAGGGTAGTATGGCGCTGGATCACAAACATGATGGATTAAGTTATCTTATTGTAACTATACATTGAAGTAAATCAGAGAAATAAAGGGAATTTATTTTTTATTATTATAATTTATTTTATAAATAAAGCAATGTTTCATTCAGTGGCAATCACAAAGAGTAAGAATAAGATCAAACACATAATATAGAACTACACAGCACTGTATTGCATTCGAAAGGCAAGCAAAGAGATAAATACATTATCTCATTACAGCTTCATGAATATAGCTACAGTATATGCAGTCAAACATGGCAGCGCTGCTATTGACCATAGAATGAGAATATGTACTAAAATGTATGATTATGACAGATTGGGAAGTCACATTAATGTTTCAGGCATATTAGAATGCAAATATACAGAATGCAAAAGTAAGCATTGGCATGAAATACTGGATTTACAAGACTGGGATTTAGGGATGTAACGATGCATCGATTAATCGAAATGCATCGATTCTAATATGTTAGAATCGATTATAATAGAAATTTTATCGAAACAAATAATTTTTAATGTTTTGTGTATTGTTTTAATTGACCTATAGTCCATTCATGCTGAGTGAATCAGTTCCCCCAGCCACATTTGTGTATTCAACATTTTTGGGGGAATTAACTGATAGAAAATGTATAGAACATTAATCTAATCGAATCGTGGTCAAATTATGAGATTTCATGATGCATTGAATCGTTGCCTGAATAATCGTAATCGTTGTGAGGTCGCATCGTTACACCGCTACTGGGATTACATGGAGGAACTGTAAACAAATATTATGTGCCATTGATTTGATCATGGATCAGGCACTAATGTTCCAAGGCCTTTCAGGTAAATCATTATAATATCTCATCTACTTATTGCTTTTGACATCACACAAAAAAAAGCCATCAATCAATGTTTACATTTTTAACAGACATTGTCCCAAATTCTCAGGGCCCGCCATTTCGCCAAGCCTATACATATAATCTGCCTGAAACTATATTCATAATTTTAAAAAGAAAAACCTTATTAATCATATTAATGAATTAACATATGTATTTTTCTTAATCACTAAACGTGATCAGTTTCTTTCTCTCAGCAATGCAGAGAGCATGGGTCCATCCATAGAGCGTCATTTAAATTCAGTCTTTCACTGCTGAGCGACAGTCCTTGGTTTATTGTAAATGAGGAAGTCTGAGATGTCATGCCAGACATTGCTGTCGTGGTAGAGGTAGTTCATGGAGGACTGCAGCGACGGCTGCAGGGTGTGTGGGTGGTACTCAAACAGCCACAGGACGACGCCCCAAACCAGGGTGGCGAACAGGGGGAATGGGTCTCGTTTGGGCTGAGGAACGTAGCCTTTCTCCACTGCCAGCCGAGAGAGGGCAAACAGGATCCTGGACAGCAGGTACATGTTGATCTGGAAACACAAACAAAAGAAAAGATTCAAACTACGGCTTTCTAAATTATGTCAATTCTGTATGTGAATCTCAAACTGGTAACAGCAACTCAAAAGTAAAGACATTTGACCACGATACTGCGGACGACAATGCAATTTCCGATATATGGCTCATTTATGTATTAGTTATTAGGTGAAAATGGGGGACCCTGATGTAAACAAGACGAAAGTCTTTCTCTGGTCTGCATCCCCTTAACAATTGTATGTACTGAGCTGTACTGTACTGTACCCATTCTGCAATCTGTTAATAAACTTTTCAATCAATCAATCAATCAAGGTTACAGAAACCCTGGTCCACTCATTCGTCACATCCCGGATCGATTACTGCAACGCTCTCCTCACCGGCCTTCCCACCAAACTCATCAACAGACTCCAAATCATCCAAAACTCTGCTGCCAGGATCACCCGCACAAACTCATCCGACCACATCACCCCCGTCCTCATTCAACTACACTGGCTCCCTGTGCACTACCGGATTGATTTCAAAAACCTCGTACTCACCTTCAAAGCCCTCCACAATCTAGCCCCCACCTACATCACTGACCTCCTCCAGGACTACACCCCCTCCCGCACCCTCCGCTCATCCTCTACTGGACTCTTATCCAGGCATGCGTTGCTCTTGGGACGGGGTTGCACTCCGTGCAGGGTAAGATTTGAGCCTAAGCGCGTGCACGCACACAGGAATGCGCTGCACTCGCCAACTCGCTATAAGTACCCACCTGGGCTACTTTGCATATCAATAGCGCCGGTCATCAGGTGTGTTAAATACGTTCTCAGATACATTCACACCTAACTTGTTGTGAATGATATGTGTTACATTCCATTCGTAGAGGCAATTAGGCACTGTCTGTAGTCTGTGCTCAAGCGAGGGGACATTTATGCGCATGCGCGGGAGCGCATGCACGCGCCGGGAGCGTGCGTACACGTGGCGCCATTAGGTGCGTGCAACCCCAGTTGATATCAGGAACGCACGCCTGCTCTTATCCATCCCCAGCTCACGCCTCAGCACCATGGGTGCCCGAGCGTTCAGCTGCTCGGCTCCCAGACTCTGGAACTCCCTGCCCCCACACATCCGACAGTCAGACTCACTCTCATCATTCAGATCACAATTGAAAACCCATCTGTTCAAACTCGCATATTCACTATAACCTCCGTCACTGCCCAATACCCCCTGCTGTTTGTTTGTCTGTTATTTTAACTTCACCGTTTTTTATACTTCTTGTTGTTTGTCTTATTCTTTTCTTAACCTTGTCTTTTAACTGCCTTGCATACTGGCCATACTCACCATAACTGTACCTCGTGTGCCACTGTTTTATATTTTATACTTATACATTGTTTCTTGTTTTTAACTCCACTGACACTTTTGCCAAGATCATTGTTTTAATCTTGACTGTTTTGTTTTTATGCCCTGTAAGGTGACCTTGGGTGTTTTGAAAGGCGCCTCCAAATAAAATGTATTATTATTATTATTATTATTATTATTATTATTATTATTATTATTATTATTATTATTATTATTATTATTATTACTAATAACTCAATCAGCGCCTAGAGGTCGCTGTTTACCTTGTGGTAAGAAGGCCAGCGCTTTAAAGAATAGGGATAGATGGCGGTGTTTGCAGGGCTAAAAACTATATTAAATATTATAGCTATGGATCTAATAAACACGTTGATTGTCAGTGAGTTTCTTCCGGTCAACATGCAAAAAACAGATAATCTTTTCATACATACATTTCCGTTTTATACCGTGGTGAATATGAGTATAGTTTTAGAGTGATCCTGTCTAATCTCAAGAAACTCCAGCAAACCGTGCTTCAATGCATTTCCTTAGAAATCGTGCCATTTCCCGCTTGATTTATGAATCATTCTGAAATAAACGCTAGATTATCGGTATTATGTTTCATCATGCATGCACGAAAGCGGGGGAGGAAAAGTCGCCCCTCCGTGCTTTGGTCGCAGCCAACGGCACGCACACACACGGACACGTTGTGATCGCTGCGAAAAAAAACATCGGATCAACGCAAGATTGGTAACATAGAGTCCTTACCTCATATCTGATGTACTGCAAAAAGAATAATCAAATTCCTGATCGCCATTCCAAATATTGATCGCGGTCGTCTTTCCAACGTTTATCAACCAAAACACATTAATCCACGGTGCTCCAGTGTCCGCAATCTGTCTGTTATAACCGCTCCCCATGCCCAAGGAAGAAAACCCGGACCGGACTTCTTAGATTGATGCACAGCCCAAGCCAGAGGGATTCCAATAAAAGAAATAACGATTAAAACCCGACTTTTCTCGCGACTGGCGCTCAACTACCGGCGAGATAACCCGACTTTTTTCATCATTGGCGCTGAAACAGATAAGGGATACACCAATATGGTTTACCGATCCTGATTAGGGCTGACAGAACATTTGCCAAAATCTGAACAATGGATGAAAAACAAAAGCATTCGATAAGAGGACATAATGTGACCTTTGAACCAAAGCCTACCTGGCTATTGATGTTGTTATTATCCCCAAACACTAACCATCCTCCTATACAGGCAGCCAGGAAAGAATGAGACTGCAGACTTTTCCCCTGAACCTTCTCCTGCAGCGCTTGCAGTCCTTTGTAAGTGAACACAAAGTAGGCCAGGTTGCGGGAGTGGGTGTAAGTGGCCTTCGCAATGGCTCTCAGCTTGTCTCTCAAACTGGTCAGAGAAGAAAGAGGGGTTCAGTTATTCTTGTTATTTCAACAAAAGCAAAACTTAACATAAGAGGATAAATTCTTACCTGCCACTTCTGAATAGAAATGTCATAACTAGAGCGTGGGGGGCTCTGATCTTGGCCCCATATCTGAAAGTGACACATATTAGAGACCATCATAATGCAGGCTATAGGAGGGACACACATTAGAGACCATCATAGTGCAGGCTATAGGGAGGGACACACATTCGAGACCATCATAATGCAGGCTATAGGAGGGAGTCTGACACACATTAGAGACCATCATAATGCAGGCTATAGGGAGGGACACACATTAGACCGTCATAATGCAGGTTATAGGGAGGGACACACATGACACATTAGAGACCATCATAATGAGGCTATAGGGAGGGACACACACAAAAAAGAGAATGTTTATGACCAAGCCCCATTGGTTGAAAGCTGCTAGTCGCAACCAAGGACCACCCGCCCCCTAGTGTCTATCCAATCAGCTCTCAATCAGCAGGGACAACTTGCAGGGAAACTGAGCATGGTGAGATATTGCTGCCATTGTTGGAGTTTAAGACAATGGATCATGATTAATCCCAGTGGGGAAATCCAGGTGTTGTAACACAGGAGAGGTGGGGGGGGGGTCTGATGGGTTTAGTGACAGTCATAGGGTAGATATTATCATCTTAAACTCAAACAATGTCAGCAATATCTCCTCATGCTCCGTTTCTCTGCAAGGTGTCCCTGTACGACGGTAGAGATGTGTTGTAAAGGTTGAGAAACCAAGCTGTTATCTGCCTCTCTTCCATGAACTATAAACGATTGTATCATGTTAAGATATAGAAAAGGAATCAGTGGAAATGCCCCATTAGTGTACTAAATCCACCATGTGGGAGTTATTTTTTGCGAGCAAACTAACGTAATGTTACGTTAATGTTAACATTACTCACTGAATAAATATCAAAACTCAAAAAAGTCAGAGGTAATGTTAGAAACAATAATAGCCTACTAAAGTAAACAGACTTTTAATCCACATTTGTCACGTGACCCTAACACCCCACAAATGTTCATGTTTAATACAAATAATTTACATGTACCATTAATTCAATAATAAAACCGCCTGGTTTAATTTAATCATGCCATTTTTTTATATTCTTCATCTGCTGATGCAGATAATACATCTGTTTTGTTAGTGAAACTCATGACAGAGGTTTGCTGGTATCTATGCTAGCTTAACAGCCAGGCAAATTAACAGACTGAAATTAATGTTTGATCTAACGTTTGACCTAAACATAAATTCCGGGCCACTTATTTGTCAATCACTTGACCTGAATTTGTTGAAATCGTCCAACTTTTCAAAATGTCAATGGAGAGTCTGTTTACTGGGGGGACTGACATCTTGATTAGAAGGTAAAATGTGTTTTTCCACTTAAATTTTGATTCATCATGGCAGCGTTTACATTTTAAGAACTTGGATCATTTCAACAACTTCGGGGGAAGTGTATTAATAAGAGGCTGAGATTTTATTTGTAGATATTGATAATATAAAATGCTCCTAATCAAGTAAGTAAAATTAAAGTACATGGCGTACTGTCGCCCCAGGACTTGCCTCGTCTTGCAGGGCTGTGAAGCAAGCAAAGCGTAGCTTCACATATTTTACATACACAGCCGGGAGCAATCAAAAGGTATAGACCCATTTGCTCATTTTGCTATATACAAACATACCTTGTTCGAGCCAATCAGCAATACGAACTGAGTCGTGCCCCCTACCTGCGCTAAAACAATATGAAGGGGCTCCATATTGGAGAAACCATGACACTCCCCTGACTAAAAGTAGTTATTTTTTTATCCACTTTTTCTCCTTATTTTTTCTATTTTTCTCCCATCCCAATTTCGCCTCGCCAATTCTCCCTTAAATTTTCCCCTCCCCTGTCTCAAACGTTGCTAGACTATGCCTCCCACTGGTCGGCTGTAGTGAGGACCAAGCCTTGCATCACGTGTCCCCTCCGGTACACGAGGAGGCAGCTGTCGCATCTTTTCACCTGCACAGCGTGATCTCAGTGGGCGAGGAGTAACGCGTGGGAGGCTCACGCTGCCCCCGTTACTTCCCGATTCTGCTGTACAGGCGCACCAACCGACCTGTAGGAGTCGCTGTCCACAACGTCCAATCCCCACCCACCAGCTTTCCCACCCCTAACACTGCCAATTGTGTTAGTATGAACGACCAGCCAAGCTGGTAGCAACGCCGAGAGCTGGGCTCGAACCCAGCATATCCTGCGTTAGTGGCGAGCGCCTTGCCCACTGTGCCACTTAGCTGCCCTGACTAAAAGTAGTTTCAAACGAAAACGGCTGGATGTAATTTTGCAAAATCACCATGGCTGTCAGTGCGAGTCCTTCACCATATCTAGCGTTGGCATGGATTGATTGTTTAGATCGCTAGTATGGCTAACAAATGCAAATATATTGTAGTCTGCCCCAGGATTACGTTCCTTTTGCCCCCTTGATGTGCGCGCACACCGAGTCTGACCACTAAACTTCCACGTTAACTTAGATGGAGCTTACGTCAAGGCTCTAACACGCTCCCTTTCCCCCTCCCATGAGCTCAAAGTACCGGAAATGTTGCGGTGGTCTATAGTTGTACAGAGCAAGTATATAAAGCTTCAAAATTCATATGTTACTGTAGTCACAGGTGTGTGTGTGTGCACCAAGTTACCCACAGTTGTACTGGCCCCTGTAAATGTCCTAACCCAACCCCCTCCAATGTACAGTAAATGACCTAACCCAAAAATACACGAGACCCTCTTCTTAAAACCAAGTATGGTTTTGTCGATATTCCAATGTACAGTTTTGCTTGTACAGTTCTGGTTTCCCCCACCCCACCCCGCCTACCCAACCCCACCCAACCACCTCCAATGTACAGTTCCGCCCCACCCAACCCCCCCCCCCCCCCCCCCATACCCAAACTCCTCCAATGTAGTTTCTACGTCAAATGTATATCACATTTTTTTTACTCTTTTTGTATCACAAACAGTACTGTATTTGCAAATCTGGTATGTCAATAAATGTATAGATGTAGCAGTACTGTTACTACTGTATATCTGTGTCATATAGGTTATGATGAATTGAAAATGGGGGACCCTGATGTAAATTATTACGAAAGTCTTTCTCTGGTCTGCATCCCCTTAACAATTGTGTGTATTGAGCTGTACTGTACCCATTCTGCAATCTGTTAAACGTTTTCAATCAATCAATGCATACGACACACCGAGAGGTTGCTTGCTATGATTCATAGGAAACATTCCGGATGATAAAGAATTGGCCTGACTGAGGTAGTAACGTTACTACGCCGTGGATAACAGGTGACGTTCTGACTGCATTTTAAAACGCCACTGACATTTCTGTCCATGTATTTGTCTCGCACACCTGTGGCAACAACACGTCTGCATTAAAATAGTAAAATAGGCGGATGAAACGAAGAACGCTTTGATAACATTTTATAACAAGTTAACTTTGCAATGGAGTGACGGCGAGCTATCTCAACAAGCCAATGTCACAACAACAACAACAACGTGAGACAGTGAGCGTTAGCTGAGCTAGGAAGCCAAGGGTCATGGATGTGATTATTAAACTCACACGGCGCCATTTCTGAATCCTTTCACAACAGCCAGTGCGGCCTTGTATTTCTCTTGTTGCAGTAGATTGTTGATGGTATATAGAAGAGTTTTGATCAGATCCGGGCCTGCCATGGCTTTCAAAATGCTCACTCAAAATTCTAGATTAGACGGACACTAAACAACGCTGCACAATGTGTACCAGTGTACAGTACACTCGTCGTGCACTAAGGCAGCTAAGGCAAATGGTTCCTACACAGAGAAAACGTCGTCGGCTGATCACGTGTATTTTAGCCCCGCCCATACTATTTATTAACTAGGTTGAATTAACAATAGCTATAGACACAATACGTTTCCAGTAGCCCATTGTTTATTCATGTTCTGAATCAAGTCCATTTTTACATGAAGAACCCACCCTCTTCACATTAGCATAAGAACAAATAAATAGCATTAAAACTCATTTAAACATTTTATCAAAAAAGAAGTTAGAGCCACGACAAAAAAAATAAAATACAGTGATTACACTATCAACATGATTTACAATGCAATCAATAGAACCAAAAATATTAATAGTTTGCATATTTCTATTCATTTATTTCCCCTTTTGATCATCTGGGAACACTGCATTGTTTAAAATAAAGTGGTTTATCAGCCATGTTAGCTGTCAAGGTGCTGTCGTTAATTGTTATGTGTTAAATATCCAACGGCAGTAAATTTCAATCAACATGATTATTATTTTTTTTCAATAGCAATTACTTCACTAGCCAGTGCACCGGTAGCTTACAGGGTGATGAACCATCATGTGTGTTTGATACAGCAGTTTGTGGATCGTTAATGTACAGTATTTAGTCAATTTACTGTACAACATATTTGCTCAATACACATTACAACATAGTGTGACGCTCAGTGCCAAATCATTCAACGGTTCCTTGCCAAGCTACTAAAAATTCAAGTCCATTGCATTCTTTATTTGGCTACAATTTCAGAATTATGGTCGGCAAAGAGCAGTAATTTATAACAATACACATATACCTTGCATAGATACACAGTAATAAATGGTTATTACTATGTATGTCACACACACAAAAAAATCTATATTACTGATAGGCCTGTTAAGATATGCTTGAGAAGCAGTAGTGACATGATGTAAGAATTCTGGAAATCCAACAAGAAGAGGATTACAATTGTCTTTACCTCTCTCTAGAAAGCAATTATTCTGAGCCACATATTGGTTTTCATTTTGGGAGGAGTGGGGGGGGGTCATTAAATCAAAGACCTGGCCATTTAGTTTTTGCATTGGTTTCACAGTAATTTGCTAAACATGGGTCAGTAGCAGGCATACTGTAGTTGGGGACAAGAGATGAAATGCACCATACAAATCTCAACACTAAAAACCCTATAAAACTAGGGCCACTTTGCAATTCATTTAATCAAATGTAAATTCTCAACTTTAAACCTACATCTCCGAGGGCTTTGGACAAACTGCTGTTTTTTCCTTTTCTTTTTTTTTAAGTAAAATGATTTAATTAATACCTTTCTCTACTTTGTAAGTATATTATTTACAAAAACTGCATTAGTCACTCAGCACATAAGACAGTTTAAATTATGTTGACAGAAGCCATTAATGATCTATGATAATACTTAGACATCATCTTGCTACCATTCAGTGGGAATAGTTGGGTCTACTTATTTAACTGACAAATAAATCATTGTTTTATATTATACAGAATTTCCCAACAGTCCTACTTCATCAGTAGCTCGCCTCTTGCCTTTTATAAATAGCAGTATTATTTTCTGGCCGACCCTTATTGACAGTCTTATCAATTGCCATATGTGGTCACATACAGCAAACAGCTCAGGTAGGTAAAGGTGTTTTTGGGAAGGGGGGGGGGGGGGGGGGGGGGGTAGATTTGTTAAATCGCGTAACAAATCTGGTTTACCACATACATTTGCCACTGTGCAAATAATCTCTTCTCCTTATTTAGGATTTAAATCAATAATAAATGCACAAACTGCCTAAATTCTTATGCAGGAGCGGGAAAAAAATTGATTAAACAAATATCTGTTTTGCTATATTACGGGCACAAACATTTTGCTAGAAAACTATTGCACATAAAAATATAGGCTCTCTTAACAACATTCAAAACTATCTTACTGTTCGCACAATCATGTGCAAACCAGTTCAAGGATTTAAACTTAAGAAGGAAAAAAAAGAGAAACAAAATCAAAATAAGTGAAATGATCACTATTACATCTATCAAAAATTAAATCAATACATTGTGTATGTGTTACAGCAGTCCCAACAGTCCATCCATCTCTTTATCTGATTAACTCATCCATCCTTTCACCAGCACAATGGACAGTCTGACAAAGAACCATATATGTGGTTTTATAGTTATTAGAACCCCGTATATGTGATTTCTATAGTTATTTTCTAGATGTTAGGACTTCAGATCCCATTACTATGACTTGAGAGTTCAATAGAGACCAAGCAGAGGTCACCAGAATTGACCAGACTACACTGCTTTCTGTAGTAAAACCTCTCGGAATGCACAAAATATTGTTCTTCCTCTGTAGGATCGTAGACATTGACGTGCATCGATGGGACAAGGTTGGTCAAGAGGTTTACTGAAGGACTACCTGCAGAGATGAGACACAGCACACACTTACACTAGACTTAGCGAGGCAAAAAAAACTGTCTTTTCTTCCTCCGCGTCCTCCTCTTTGTGGACCAGAGCGGGCTAAGTAAGTAAGGCAAGCTAGATTAGGGTCAGAGGGGTCGTAGTGAGCCGGGGTGAATCCAGACAAGCCAGGATGGAGACCCTCGTGGTTAGAAGTGAAGGAACTCGTGAGGAACGGTTAAGGACAGCTGTTGGTTAGTTCACTGCATGTAGAAACGTGACACGGGATAAAGAGCTCTGTATGTCTGAAGCCGTCAGTTTGGTAGCAGCACCAGGCTGCTGAACCGAGTCCATCTGTCCCAGAGGAGGAAAGGAAAAGTGCTGTGGCTTGAAACCTACAAGGGGGGGCTTGAGAAGGCCCGGCTGGCTGCATGCATGATGGGCGTGTGGCTCCTCCAAGCCCCGCTGCTCCTCGCTCACTTTCCCACTCCTTCTGCTCCTCCCGCGCCGCTACTCCTGCCCGAAGCCCTCAGTCTCCTCGATAGCAAACATCAGCTTCTCCTTCAGCTGCTCGTAGCTCTTGTAAGGAGGGAGGTCTAGACGATTAAAGCTGGATGGGACATACGAGACAGAAAAGGGGTGTTAAACATTCTTTCATCTTAAATTGTATTTATTATCCGGGGTTGGTTGACTGAGCAGGGTTTTATTTTCTTTGATTTTAAATTGTATTTATTATCCGGGGTTGGTTGACTGAGGTTTTTATTTTATTTAAAAAAAGAAAAATTATTTTAAACTTTATTTATTATCCAGGGTTTTTGCTTTTTGCATTTTACAAAATAGCTACTGTTAATCCAAAACCAGATGGCCAGGAAGCCTAAATATTAAAGGCAACCAGCTTGTGTCTAGCCACGCCCAACTTGCGTCTAGCCACGCCCCCGCGGCAGCAGCAGAGCGTAGCGGCAGAGCTCTGTTGCGGCAGCATTATGTAGCAGTAATCCCCCCTTTTTTAAGATCCAGAACTAGCTCAATTGGTAGCACTGCCTTGCTGTGGATCCTGCAGTCTGTTGGTGACAAGTTCGATTCCCTTCAATTTTTTTTTTTTAAACATGCATTCTTTCGCCGGTTAAGTTTAGGCATGTTAACTTTAAGCATTGTTTCGGAGTTGGTTAAGGTTAAGGTTAGGCATTGTTTCGGAGTTGGTTAAGGTTAGAAGGGTTAAGTTTAGGCGCTGTTAACTCTTTCAGTGCCACTCACGAGATTTCTCGTGTTTTTTTATAGGTGGTTGCTAGCCACTCACGAGATTTCTCGGAATTATTATTATTATTATTTTTTTTGCGATCTGAAAAATTATTGCATCACCCGAGCCTACCCGAGTATTGCCGAGCTGCGCCGGTGATCACTGTGGAAAAAAGCGCCCCCTGTCGTCTCCCAGATGACATAAGTGATTTTGGAATGGACTCAATGAAAATGAATGGGGGAAAAAATCCGGTACTCCACATTTTCCAGTTCACTGATCCAGCCGGGGTTACTAGAGTTCATTCTGGAGCCTCAGATCCCCGCGGATCATGGAGATCCACTGTGTCGCGTTGGATCCATACACGTATCGATTTTTTCGAATGGTGATCAGGAATTGGAATATACCAGTTGGATACCATCTGATGTCAGGTAAGGACTCTATGTTATCAGTGGTAGGATAATCAGAGTAAGTTTGATGAAGTTATAAGCTGTTTTGTGAAATGTCTTCTTTCGGTTTCAATGTAAAACTCCGAGAGGAAATCAACGAGGCGATTATCCGCGCGCGGCCGTAATGTGCGTGCGTGCACGTATAATATTGATCATCTAGCGTTTATTTGAAAACGATTCATAAAAAGGCCGACGAATATCAACGTTGTGGAATATTCCACTAAAAGACGATTTTCATAGAATGCTCCAGAATGAGCTGTTTTTTATATCAAAACGGGGGCTTTTCTAACTGCTCTGAAACGGCAACGACGCGATAAAAAACGATCTGCCTTCACAGCACTGTCTGGAAAATAGTCTTTGATAATGCGATGGGCAGATTAGACACATAGCCATAATTTAAAACATAGATTAGGCGATATTAACGTTAACATTGGCGCGGATGGTGGCATTCAAGCGGTAAAATGGAAAACCAGGCGTGGCACTGAAAGAGTTAAGGAGCTGGTTAAGGTTAGTTTGTCTTAGAGAATGGCAATATTCTTTCGGAGTTGGTTATGGTTAAGGTTAAGGTTAGGCATAGTTTCGGAGTTGGTTAAGGTTAAGGTTAGGCATTGTTTCGGAGTTGGTTAAGTTTAGAAGGGTTACGTTTAGGCGCTGTTAAGGAGCTGGTTAAGGTTAGAGTTTGTCTTAGAGAATGGCAATAGACAGCCTATTTCCGCGCTGCAGCGCGAGGCAATAGACAGCCTATTTCCGCGCTGCAGTTTTTAACATGCATTCTTTCGCCGGTTAAGTTTAGGCATGTTAACTTTAAGCATTGTTTCGGAGTTGGTTAAGGTTAAGGTTAGGCATTGTTTCGGAGTTGGTTAAGGTTAGAAGGGTTAAGTTTAGGCGCTGTTAAGGAGCTGGTTAAGGTTAGAGTTTGTCTTAGAGAATGGCAATATTCTTTCGGAGTTGGTTATGGTTAAGGTTAAGGTTAGGCATAGTTTCAGAGTTGGTTAAGGTTAAGGTTAGGCATTGTTTCGGAGTTGGTTAAGGTTAGAAGGGTTACGTTTAGGCGCTGTTAAGGAGCTGGTTAAGGTTAGAGTTTGTCTTAGAGAATGGCAATAGACAGCCTATTTCCGCGCTGCAGCGCGAGGCAATAGACAGCCTATTTCCGCGCTGCAGCTCTCTCGCGCTGCCGCGGTCACATGGGCGTAGTGGCCAATCAGAGAAACGCTAAACACAAGTTGGTTGCCTAAAATATTCACACGGCCAGGAAAGACGGCATAGCCTCAGCATTCCTCCACCGTGTTGTGGCGTCTCTCCTGAATTGTGAAATGTACGCCAACAAGCGGAGGGAACTCCTCCCCAAGAGTGCTCCTCTATCGTCTCAGCTCCTACCTACACTGACGCGGGTGTGTTGTGTACTGGGAAACCAGCACAGGCAACACGGCGTGGCAAGCCTACCCGTACTGTACCGTGCCTACTGGTCAGTGGAAATGTGGTGCCATGAGAGGGTCTCTGGGTTGACATTTAAATCAGTTCAGGACAGAACATCTGGTCCAGTGCTTCAGGTAAAAGCGCTTTTTTAGAAAGTAAACAAACAAACAAACAATGGTCTCTTACCATGTGTGGCTTCTTGGAAGCCAGTTTTCCTTGCCCACTTTCTCAATGCAGAACTTCTGCGGGCCGTTGCTCCCTGTATGAATGATGAGGGAATAACAGATCACTCTGACGTGACACACAGGTGACCGCTATGAAACTGTGTGTGTGTGTGTGCGTGTGTGTGAGAAGCATCAGCCTCCCGCAGCAACTCTCTTACAAACCACTGCAAAGTACATTATCTCACAACAAACACACACAGCCACTGCAAACACATTGTTTAGTTATTACACTAGAGACTGACGGACAGGAGAACGGGAGGGAAGGAGGGAGGGAGAGAGAAGAGGAGAGATAGAGACACAGACAGAAGGAGAGAGCGTACCCATGAGATCAGCAAAGCCGCCCATTGGAAGCCGACACGTCCCTGTGACAAACTGCAGCAGTCTCATCCGCTTCTCGTTGTCCATCTCCTTCGCAAACTGTCAACACATCGTTTCATGATTACACACACATATATATATGTATAATATATATAAACTAAATAAGACTTGTGCACATCTTGTTATAGCACCTGAGGAAGCGGAAGCGAAACGTGTTGTGCACCAAACAAATAAAAAGCAAAATCAGTCCTGAGGAGTGTGCGGCCCCTTCTTTTGAAGGTTTTCTTCTTTTAGGTCGCTTTCACACAGGGGCTGTTTGGTCCGGACTTTCGGACCAGAATTCGATAGTCCGGTTTTTCGGGTCTGTGTGAATGCGCGTCGAACTCGGTCCGCGGACCAAGCAGGCGAACTCTAGTCCGCCTGAAAACGTAGGTCTCGGTTCGGCTTCATCGAACCAAACGCGAACCAAATATAGGAAGTGATTATTATTACCACTGCTCACAGCACTCACTGCAAAACAAGCACACTGCATCTAATCTCTCTATCTCTCTATCTATCTATCTATCTATCTATCTATCTATCTATCTATCTATCTATCTATCTATCTATCTATCCATCTTGGGAAGAAGGAAGAAAAAACGCGGCTTATCATTATTACCGAGGCGCGCGGCTTATTATATTATTAATAAAACAGCTACTTGTGGGCACTCATAAAAACACAGTGGTCTACAAGTTGTTTAGCGAGAGGATGGTGGTAATGTGCTTCAATAGAACAATGGATCAATGTCATGTCAAAACTCGGCTCCGCTGATCTGGAGGGCTACGCAGTCCACACACAGACGGGATCGCAGCCACACACACATTTCCACTGTCCAATAGACAAGCGCCCTTTTCGACCGCGTGACATTGTTCAGAAGGTCTCGGTCCGCCTCACAGATATCTGTGTGAACGCAGGCGAACCAAATGAAAAATGCAACAATGTTGCAACTTCACCCCCAGAACCGCACCGAGTCCACCAAAACTATATGTGAAAGCGACCTTAGCTTTATATATACCGTACTTTTCGCACTATAAGCCGCACCTGACTATTAGCCGTAGCAGCTAAATTGAATGATGTGTACATATATAAGCCGCACTGGACTATAAGCCGCAGGTGTTTTAATGTTTAATTACCATATGTAAGGGTTCGTGCACAGAGGGGATTGTCGGGAGAGAGATGGCTGTTTGAGGATGCTCCCATTTATTAACATTTCAACAAACAAGTTGCATATTTAATAAGGGAAGTGGGAACAGATAAATAACATTTCAATGCAGTAAAAAAAGCAATATTTCGATTTTTACATTTTTGGGTTTGGTCCACATATAAGCCGCACCGTTATATAAGCCGCAGGGTCGAAAAATGGGGGAAAAAGCCGCGGCTTATAGTCCGAAAAGTACGGTATATATAAATATAAATCCAAAAAGAACGTATTTCTTTGTCAAAGTCAAATGAGAAAAACAGAGCTTGGCCATAAGATGATGACCGTGGCTGATAAGCGTTGCATGCTGTTGTGAATTTGCTATTAACTGTGGTCAGACTGCCTGAGAGAAATTACTTGTTAGGAACACAGCTGGATTTGAACTGGGTCTGCCCTCGACTAAGAGCTTCTTAGTCCATTAATAATTATAGGACTTTGGTGACTAATGGGATTAGTTGCTTTAATTTGTAAAAGTGTTTCCCAGTGTTGGGGAGTGAGAGGAATAGGAGGGGCTTCTCTACTTTCCTTTTCGATTACCTTCCTTTGATTCACCTTTTGTCTCAACTGTTTTCTATTGAGAGAAATACCTGGGCGAGCGATTGATGAATGGGTGGGAATGAGTGCGCGTGTGTACTACTGAAAGCGGGAACCGATCACCAATAAAAAGGTTGGCTGGTGTTTCAGACTGATGTTTTATAGCAACACTACCATCACGGACATCTAAGAAGGGTGATCCCCTCTTGAACGGCCCTTCTAAGGTTTCTCCCCTCCACATTGCCTGTGGTGCTTTTTTCCTATTGCTAGGTTTTTTTGTGAGTTTTTTCTTTCCTTCACATGGAAAGAAAAAAATGTATTCATTTTACATTTGATTTTGGATTTCATGGTGTTCTTGTTTTGTTCTTTATTTATTGTGATGTTTCTTCTTGACTTGTTTAAAGAAGACGTGTCCGGCCCATGCGGACATTAACGTGTGTTCTCGGGCCTTACAAATAAATTTTATTTGATTTGAAGCTTGTGACACAAACTCACATGTTACTCATGGTGAACACCAAAAACGTTGTTTGTCACCGGACCAACCAAACTATCAAAAGACCTCAAGTTAGTATTGTATCGCCCGCCCACCACTATGGTGCTCCGCCGGGAGGCCCAGGCAGCGCTCCTCCAGGCCGGACACCTGCTGGGCAGATTCCGGTAAGCTAAGCTCTTTCCTCAATGCTACACTGCAATGTTAGGACTAGACCTTGGATTGCTAGCCTGGCTGTAGGTCAGAACACCCACATCTCTCTAAACCTATTGCTTGCCAGAGATGTGCTTAATATTTTTCAGTAAATAACTTATTCAGTATGAAAAAAAAGAAAGGCATGGAAATCGAGAAATCAACTAACAAAGCTGGTTGACTCCGTTTAGACCAAACCGACCGATTTATCAACAAAAAGACAAATGGTAAATGGCTGCATTTATATAGCGCTTTTATCCAAAGCGATTTAGAATTTGTTCCTCACATTTTACCCACTCACTCACACATTCACAAACCGACGGCAGAGGCAACCATGCAAGGTGCCAACCTGCTCATCAGGAGCCATTAGGGGTTTAAATGTCACTTCGACAAGCTGTCCGGGAGGAGCGGGAATCGAACCGGGAACCTCTGGATTATCAGACGACTGCTCTACCTCCCGAGCCACTGTCGGGGCAGTCATTTTGCACAGTGTCGTCATGTGCGCGCACCGACTGAGGCGGTAATAAAATGTATTACTTCAGTAATAAAAGTTGTTTTTGAGCTCATATTAAGCTTCCTCCGTATCGCCCAGCCCTATGTCTCTCAACCTCGTAGGCATGTACAGACCTGCCAGAACCAGAGGATCTGCTTGCTGCTGCGGGCGTAGTGTCTGTAGATGGTGTTCCTCTGCCAGTCCACCAGGTCGATCTCCTGCATCCCACACAGCATCACCTGAGGGACACATCACATGTTACACCGGGGGCCTACTGAGAGGATGGATATCTAGACAGAATATCCCATTAAAAGATAGTTCTGGTTATTTTCAAGCAAGACCCTATTTCCTTTTTATTATATGTTATGAACTGTTCTCAAATGCAACCGAATGTGTGTTGTTTTTAACTCTGACATGAACCTGAGAGGACAGTGATGTTGGGTTTTTGGCATCATTCTTTTGTCCGTTTGTCTGGTGTTTTTGGTTCATAGTTCAGTACCTCTAGCTCTTTGGCGTCAAAGTACTGCAGGTATTGCTGAGGCAGGACTTCATTGAAGCCTTCAAAGAAAGCCTGAGTCTGCTCCTCCACTCCTCTGGACAGCCGCCACTCTGCCACTAGTCTGGATGAAACAGACAAAATAACGCATAAGAAAGGACAAATAAATTATACATGTGTAACACCCCTTCCTGACAGGCAGCGACGCGAGCGAGCGTGATTCCGAAAATGATTCAAATGTATTCGTTTCAATCAGACTATCCTGACCTGCCGCGAGCGACAGCGAACTGAGCGGCGATGTCGTTCCCCCCTCAAATATTCGCTCACTGTGTCTCTAGTTGAGCGATTACGCGTCAGAGTCCCGCCCCTAAATACTTTTTATTGGTCAAGAATCACAGGCTGCTTTGCCCCCGTGTGCTGCAGGTAACACACACACACACACACAGACACACGCCGCCTCATATCAGGACAGTGTCGCGCGCGATTTCGTCTCCAGTTCGCTCGCTCGCTGCCTGTCAGGAACCGGTGTAAGTGTTTGACTACTATGTTATGTAATTATGCTAGAATATAAATGTACAACATATTGTGGTCATGTGAGGGGGGGGGGGGTAAATGCCACTCACCAGAAACAAAAAGACCAACAAAAATAACGTTTGTAAATGGCCAGATTATAACAAATGTTCTCTAAAATTCCACATTTATCAAAAATGTATGAATGTCAAGGCTCATCTTTACCACACGCTAAAATTAATAGCATACTCCGACTAGCTAAACCTGCTCCATGAGAAGTTCTGTTCACATAGCAATGGGGCAAAGAAATAAAGTTGACTGACGAATCCACTACTATCTCATTAAACACTGTGCCAAGTTAGCTTGGTGTATTGAAGCACAGAGACTCACAAACACAGGGAGAGAGAAAAGCAAGCAAAAAATGCAAGATGTGTCTGTAGACATCGGCCGATGCAGATTTAAAAATGTCAGAAATCTGCCAGATTAATCAATCTATCACTGATGAAGGTATGAAGGTATATGAAGGTATGGCAGTGGATCCATGGATTATACTGCACTTGGACACTTTATTGCACCAGTACGCTTCACATAATAACTGATGCTACATTGTTTTCATACGGTCTCATGAATGCCATATATTGCATCCCTACATTATCCCTTTAATTATCATCGACATTGTTTGTGTTTCACGTCAATTATTAATTTGTCTTTGGTCACTTTTTCTTATACTGCACTGTGGCCCCAGGGGACTGTATCTTGTTATTGTTCTTATACTGCACTGTGGCCCCAGGGTACTGTATCTTGTTATTGTTCTTATACTGCACTGTGGCCCCAGGGGACTGTATCTTGTTGTTCTTATACTGCACTGTGGCCCCAGGGGACTGTATCTTGTTGTTCTTATACTGCACTGTGGCCCCAGGGGACTGTATCTTGTTATTGTTCTTATACTGCACTGTGGCCCCAGGGGACTGTATCTTGTTGTTCTTATACTGCACTGTGGCCCCAGGGGACTGTATCTTGTTATTGTTCTTATACTGCACTGTGGCCCCAGGGGACTGTATCTTGTTGTTCTTATACTGCACTGTGGCCCCAGGGGACTGTATCTTGTTATTGTTCTTATACTGCACTGTGGCCCCAGGGGACTGTATCTTGTTATTGTTCTTATACTGCACTGTGGCCCCAGGGGTCTGTATCTTGTTATTGTTCTTATACTGCACTGTGGCCCCAGGGGACTGTATTACATAATTTGTCTTACACCCGTTTGTAATGAGATACACAACTGCATAGAGTTGATCACATTAAATACCTTAGTCTATGGCTTGATTCAGAACTCTCATACAAATGTCATATAGATAACATCGTTAGAAAAGTCAACTTCAGTGCTGGTGTTTTCTACCGCAATAGAAAATGTTTCACACTCACTGTCAGAAAGAAACTGGTTCATCAACTAATTTTACCCATCATGGATTACGCTGACGTACCGTAGTTTATCAAACTGCACCTAAAACCAACCTTCTTCCACTCAACACATTGTTCAACCGTCTATGCAGATTTGCTCTTGGCTGTCCATATTTGACTCACCACTGCACCATGTATGAAAACCTTAATTTGTCATCTCCGACAGTAAGACGACAGCAGCACTGGTTACAGTTAATTTTTAAATGTATTAATTTCAATTATCCGCAATATCTCAAACAGTATATGGACCCTTTCACCTCTAGTCATCAACTGAGACACTGTGCACAGATATTTTTTTTTAAAGTTCCGACAAATGTAACCACCTCAGTTGGCAAAAAATAATTTAGGTTCAAAGGTCCATCTGACTGGAACAATCTTCCAGCTCATATTCGCTCTATAACATCCTCTCAACTGTTTAAAACTGCGCTGTCCTCTCACTTTGAGATTACTTGTTCATGTTTCCACTAATAAGAGTATAACAGATCTTTGACGCAATGACTTTAATATGTGCTCTGTATTTTGTTGTTTGTTCGTCTTGTGTTCCTCTTGTTTGATGTTGTTTGAACCTGTTTATTATGAATTCCATCTTGTTTTGGGTTTGGTTTTGTTCGTTTCTTTTTGTTTTGTTATGGTTAATAGTACAGATATGTACTTTATGTATTCTGTAAGCTGAGGACCCCCTTGAAAACGAGATGGTTCATCTCAAGGGATAATTCCAAATAAAGAATTTCAATATAGATGAATGATGATAAACCTGAAAACAAAATCGATTAAATGTCTTCCGGGAGGTTTTAATATAAATTCTATAAGTCTATAATTATGCCAATTTTATGCTCATTTTATGCCTATGTCTCTCTTTTGTGTCTACATCACTGCTGTGAAGCACTTTGGGCTGCAATTCTTGTATGAAAGGTGCTATATATATAAAGTGTATTATTATTATTATTAAAACAGTGTTTCCTCCCAGCAGCAGGCGATGGGTGAGACATGCAGGACGAGGAAGACATAGCCCAGCGGTTCCCAAAGTGGGGTCGTGGGTAGGCGACAGTGGGGTCGTACATTGGCAAAAAATAAATAAAAAAGCAAGCGAAAATCCGACGAGCCCAACTCAGATCAAGTTTTCCACCTGGCAGCTGTGTGTATTTGCCATGTCTCACCCCTTCATCAACGGAGGCCACACAGTATTCCAATTCACATCTCACTACATCCTGCGCATGTATAATCGCGGATATAAAAGTGCTGCGAACGTGCATGACGGCACATATGAGCATATGAGACGGCACATATGCTGCCGAACGTTTAGGATACACATCTCACTACATCCTGCGCAGGTATATAGTAGCGTAGGCCACGTCTGGCCTCAATATGTTGAATCTGGGACTACAAGGTCGGGACACAGACCTGTTTGGACTCAGCTAAAATGGAGAGCTGGATTAAAAAACTCAAGTTTGTGACACTCATAATCAGCGGAGATTTTGGGGTGTTTACTCTGCTTGATGGCTTTTTGGAGGAACAGAATGTAGCACAAAATTATTTGAAGCCCATTATCTGTAGCCACATAGAAGGGCTGAACTATTTTCCCGAAAGAAAGAGCACTGACAATTTGGACAAATGGATCCAAGATCCGTTCATGACGCATGACGGAACAGACCTCCCACTGTCTGAGCAGGAGGCGTAAATTGATCTTTCAGAGTAGAAGTGGATCTCTGCCTCTTTCTCAGCACAACATGTATCATGTAACTGTTCAAATGTACAAGCACACCCTTCCCGTTAAGTCTTGCTTAGTTTATTATTGAAAATCGCATATGAAAAAAAAAAAAAAAAAAAAAAGTATGTTCTGGAAACATATTTTGGCTAAATATGCCTAGTTTTATAAATGTGTATACAGAAACAATTCCGTTGCTTTTGTTGATAATATTCATTAATTTCATTGTACTGTAATTTCATTTTCTAATACATGCATGATCAAGTTCAACAATGTGTGCTTTTATTTTGATATTCCTTATTTCCACATTGAAATTACGCAATACATTAAGTGTGGGGTCGCCAAAAAAGATCCTAAATAAAATGGGGTCGTGGTATAAAAAAGCTTGAGAACCCCTGACTGTGCCTACCTGATGTACTCCTCTTTGTTCTCCTCCGTGACCACGACGTTTCCCCCGTCCGCCTTCAGCTCGTGGGTGGTGACCTCCCCCAGGATCTCCTTGTCTACTGAGAAATACATCTCCAAGCCGCATTCCTCGATGTTGTTATCCCTGCACGCACAAGAGATCCTTATCATTACACCAAACCCTTCTGTGTTGATATCCCTATGGGAGAGAGTCATCAACGATAACCATCGTTATCACAGCGATAATCGCTGTTATCATGTAACTAGCGATAATCATCATCATCATGTAATCAGTGATAATCAACAAGCCTGCCTGGTTGTTATTCCTACAGGAGATTGAAAGACATCAAGCATCGTCATCATCCAATCAACATGAATGTTGTCGTGTTTAGAGTAGAGCATGTGCCACTTGCCACTGTAACCCCAGACCTACTTGATCCAGATGAGGGAGTTGTAGAACTCTGTGTCTATGGACTCCAGGTCTTTGAGAGCCAGGGGTTTGTTGAGGATGCGCTTGTAGAAGGGCAGGGAGAAGCCTGTGTCAATGAACTTGCCGTGGAACAGGGCCTAGAAACAGAGAAAATGCAAGACATGAATTGCTTCATCGATTTTGTCTCGTGAAGCTCGCATTTACGATTCTAAAAGGCCCAACTTTGTAAGAGCCATATTGATACTTCTGTGGCCAAAAAATCCAGGCCTATGGGATTTGTCAGTACAAACTATTTTTTATCAATACCCAACTAAAGTGATATTGTGATATGTATCATTAGCGGAAAATAATCCTAAATATCACAATGTCCCCGCCCCCATATCGCCCAGTCCTAGTGACAGGTAGTACTGTGTACCATGGCTATGAAGCGTCCAATGAACTTGAAGTACTTGAGGTGGTCAGGGTTGATGTAGGAGGCAGGGTTTATCTGGAGACAGTAGTTGTCCTTGCCGGCATACTCAAACAGACAATACATGGGGTTCAGCACCTCATGGGAGAGCAAGAAGAACCATTCCCTTTAAAACAAAACCACAGACGAAGAAAAAACAGGAGAGAGAAGAAGAAGTGGTCAGACTGGTTCAACAAGGCAGTTCAGAAAGGCTCGTTTATTAAAGATGAAAAAATATTGCAATAGGGATTGATATTTCTTTAATCATTTCATTGGGCTGTAATTAACACAACACAAGGATTCAGTATCCTCTGATGACATCACGGGAGGAAATATTCAGGAGATATTCCAACTCATTAACTCTCAATAAATGTCAACTTAAACTAATGTGTGCAAAACAGTCGCGAACTTTGGAATATAGTAGATGATGTTCAAAATAAAATCACCATTGTTTTTCTGTGATGTGCCACTTTAAAAAGGAGTTGAAAGAATTTGGAATTAAAATTACCTGGCCACACCTCCGTAGTCCAAGCCCTCCTCTCCGGGGAAGATGATCCACAGTCTCCGCCTTAGATCTTGTGGGTGGAAGCTCATGATCTTTCAATATAAACAGAGAAATTACAGACAGCTCAGGAAATTTGGTGTCAACAGGAATGTACCGTTACACAAGACCGGATGTGTTCACATCTTGATTGCATGGGGTGTCAACTTCACGCAGGTAGGTGATTAAGATGGTGTGATATATGGCTGTAAGATGATCACAAACGTAATAATCACAAAGAACTCACTTGTTGGAACGAATCTTCAAACAGGGTTTTGCGAGTGACCGTAATCTTGATGTGCTGAGGCATTGACAATTGCTGAGAGAGAGAGAGAGAGAGAGAGAGAGAGAGAGCGTTACTCAGGGAATTGGTGCAAAAATGCCCCACAAAGCTCTTAACACTTTGAGTGCCGACGACGTGTTGTCGGTATTGAATTCATATTTCATCAACCGAGTCTCCCGTTGGTACAGCAGCCCCTCCAGGAGCTCCGATGGGAAAATACCGCCCCCTATCGTATATCCCTGTGTAACTGCAGGCCATTCGATTATACTGGTGGATGTGTGGTGGATGTGTGTGGGGGGAGCCTACTGGCTCCACTATGCTGGCGAGCCATCTGATCAAGAGGGAAGTGATCGCGAGATGGAAATATATATGGAATATATATTTACAGCAGCCAATAATCAATCAATAAACGTGATCGATATTTGGAATGGCGATCAGGAATTGGAACAATCTTTTTGGAGAACATCTGATCTAAGGTAAGGAATCTATGTTACCAGTCTTGGGGTAATCGGAGCTGTTTTGACATATCTCAGCGTGTCCCGTATGTGTGTGTGTGTGTGGCTGTGTGTGTGTGATATTGAGGAAATGAGGTAATCGATTTCTCAGCTCGCTTCTATAGTGTGCATAAGTACACATATACTATCGATAATCTAGCGTTTATTTGAAAATTATTCATAAATAGGCCGACAAATGACAACGTGTCTAGTGTATTCGAGAATATTCCAATAAATGCCGTTTATGGGGAATCTTTCTATTTTCTGGAAATTTTCGAGAGAACGATAGCTTTTCGAAATGCTATAAAAAGGATATGAACAGATTAAAAAACAATCCGTTTCAACAATGTTGACTGCAAACAAGTCATTGATAAGCGACGGGCAGATTAGACACATAATTTAAAACATAGATTATGCGTTTTTAACGCTAACATTGAAGTGGGTGGCGGCATTCAAGGGGGTAAAAAGGAAAACACGGCCGGCATCGAAAGTGTTAAAGGTGCTATAGATAACATTCAGCCACTAGATGTCACACTAGAGCACCAGCATGTCATTTATCCAATCAGGTGCACTCCACTGTACGGGGAAATTAATAAAACAATTAAAAAAACATTAATTTTGGAACCTTTTTAAAAATCATAAATTCATTCATCAATCATTTTGGGAGGGGGGGGGGGCGTGAACACTTAAGGCAACTAACATGTGCTTCCGCATTGCTCTGATTGGCCAGCGCTCTCCTTCGTGAATCCCAGCAGCTCTACGCACCGAGCGTAGAACGAAAACAGAAAACCGCCATCTTTGATTTCATTTGCAGCAGGAACGCAGCCTCATTTATTGATGAATAGGAAGTACTTGAGGTCATTGTTAAATACGTGTGTGTTTTAATAAACAGTATAACTGTAAAAGTAATGTTGAATTGTCGTGTCGCTAAACTAGACAAAGAGGTTTGAAAATATGAGCGTCTTGGCGTGTAATGACTAGCGATGAATTATGTGTTTTAAATATGTTGCAACCGTCGGATTGTTGTAAAAAACGGAGGGATACTAGCTAAGGTGTGGGGGAGTTGGCGTATATAAGTTGATTGCTTTAAAAACGGAGAGAAATGTCGTATTTACGCTGTTTAAAACGGGCTGATGGGCGAAAATCTTTGTTTTTAGCTTAACGTCAAACCGGTGCATGAGATGGGGTTCTATATGTAGAACATGGTACAGTAAGGTGTGAGTGTAAACAGTGATGCAAACCCCCTCAATGTACAGTGATTCAAACCCCCTCAATGTACAGTTTCTGCACATTGATGCTTTATACTAGTGCAAGACAGTTTCGATAGGGCTTTGAATCAAACCCCCTCAATCTACAGTTTCCGACAGCTGGGCTGTGTTGCGAAATAACGTTATGAATAAAGCGCGAAATAACAGCATATAACGTTATGAATAAAACACGAAATAACAGCATATAACGTTATGTTATATAACGTTTATGAGTGAATCTCGTAGAGTGAATCTGGTAGTTGTCTGGTAGAGTGAATCGCGTTGGTAGTTGTTTTGATAAATATGTACATTCCCATTTCCGCAAGTAGGTCGCTTAACATTACAAGGCTCGCTTGCGTTACCGGCGTGCGGGCGAAAACGAGCGTAGAGTCACGTGGGGTCAGTGGGCCAATCAGAGCAATGCGGAAGCACATGTTAGTTGCCTAAAGTGTTCACGCGGGGGGGGGGGGGGGGGGCAATAATTTTATTCTGCACCTTTCTAAAAGCTCTGTGGATGTATTATTAAAATCTATAGCACCTTTACAAATGCCCCTGAAATGTAGACAACAAATGCAAAAATGCTCTTTGGAGAAAGGATATTAAATGAAGTAATCCAGTTTGTTAACGATGAGCCATGTGTAACATGTCAGATAATCAAAACACAGCTAAATGGAATTTGTGCATTTTTGGCACAGAGAAGCATGTTAGATCATGTAAACATATAGTACTTATAATGATTATCATATTGGTATTAATATGAAAGATTGTTCTGATGATTTTGCCCCATAAATAATTTTTTAAATATGTTGGTAGAGAGAAAAACAACAACAGTCTCTTGACCTCATTCATTGACTTTTGCTACAAGGAAAAGTAACAGAAAGGGTATATTTAAAAAAATGTCAATGTACTATGGGACATAATTCTACATGACCTTTACCTAGGCTAAAACACCTCAGACTAATGTATTTTAAGACTAAATCTATCCATGGGATGCTCTTGATTGGATGATCGGGTCACACCTACCTGACACCAGAACCTGAAGTACTGTACTTTGGCTTTGAAGTCCCTGACGTAGGTAATCTGGGGCCCGTTCTCACTGTGGAGCAGAAAGAGACAGGATCATCTGTACTTGTACCCACCAAGTACATATTAGAAGAACATCACATTTATGTGTACTTGTACCCACCAAGTACATATTTAGAACAGGATCATGTGTACTTGTACCCACCAAGTAAATATTTAGAACATCACATTTACAGACACGTTACCTTGTGGGATGATAATTGATTAATAAATAAATAGTTCCGGGGATATCAATTACCGTTTCAGAATTCTCCCATGTTACATATTCTTTGTATGCAATTTATGCAGTATCCGTTAGTATGGAAAGGAAACTGTATGCAAAAGAGATTTGGAGGAATACTAAAAGGACCAACTTTTGAAGTACGGAGTGGATGGTTGCGACATGATCATTTCAATCCCACAATTCTTTGCACCAGGTCATTTCCCAAACAAGTCCTCCAAGTATGTTGTATGTTGCGCATACTGCACTGAACCACAAGTGGTACAAGTAAGGAATTCGGAAGTAGTCCTTCTGCCCTCACTTTCATGAGCACTTAGTACAAGACTGTTTGGGATTCCATTTTGGTAAAACAAGTCTAGCTTTATTCAGAGGGTCCTGTGCTTTCAGAGTGTGAGTGCTGCCCTCAGATCAGTGTGAAAGCTTTTTCCTGTCACATTGTAATGTACGAGACGACCAAGGGAACACGCCGGCTGGCCTATGTCACCAGACACAATACACCTAAGCCCATCAATATTTACAGCTCTAACAGACTTACAGCGAGGATTTCCCCGTGCGAGGGTCGATGTAGGTGGTGGTTCTCCTGTTGTGGTCTACGAAGTAAGGGATGCCGTCCACCGTGAACCTCATCTCCCAGCCGTCTGGCAGGGGCTTGTCGTTCAACAGCCTGTCACACACAAAGCCAACACAACAACGCACACCGTTTATTTCAGTCCGAATCAGAAACACAGAACAGGGAAATTAGCAGCACCTCAACCCATTTAGACCTAAAACGCCTGCTAATAAGGCATTATATAGCCTGCATATACAAATGTGTTTCCCAGTTTCAATTGGCTAGACAAACAGGAAATCACTGGCTCAGGGTTACACCAAGCAGGGCCTCCTCCATACAGTAACATCATCTAGAGTTAGGGCTGGGCGAGAAAACGATAACGATAATTATCGCGATGTTTTAATAATCGATAATACAAATATCAATAAATTTTTTTCTTCTTTTTTTAATGTTGTGACCTGCAACAGGGCAGTTTTAAAACCAGAGACAGTGGACAGACTTGTCTTTCTTGCCTGCAACTTAAAGTAATGGCTTTGCTTGTCCAAATGACAATACTGACCAAATTGAGATGTATTTGTCTCTTATCCATTTATTTTGTTTGCTTTCTAATTTAAAATACAGTTTGAAACAGTCTGTACACAGTAGGCTATGTGTGCTAGTAGAGCTAGTCTCTCCAGTCGCGAGTCACGGTGCACATGTGCGGTGGTTTGTCCACCAAAAATACTTATACTAATACGTATAACAATAGCGATAATTATCTATATCGAGTGATATGATAACATTATCATATCGTTATCGTGATATCATTTTTGGCCATATCGCCCAGTCCTATCTAGAGTGTTATCAAGTCTACTCCCAATCTCTCATCAACAGTAAGTAACAGTGTTATCAAGCCTACTCTAATCAACAGTAACAGTGTTATCAAGTCTTCTCTCATCCACATTATATAGTGTGGTCAAGTTAGATTCATCTATGAAAGTCCCAAATCACATTACATATCTCAATGAGCTTCACGGGCCACAGTGGAACAACAGCCCCTGGCTTAACCCCCAATAAAAATAAGTAATAATAATATAATAACTTGATAGGAAGAAGAATGGCATTTCAATGAGAAATCCCCCCAACAAGGATGACCAGGTGTGCAATAGGGGTTGAACTAGGGATGTGCACAAGGTCACTTTTTCATGGTCGGTTAGTTGGTGGGTGGTCTGAAGGAATAACTGAATGATATATTGATATATACTATGTGTGCCCACATTTATAAAGGCTAGAATAGATGATTTTTTTTAATGAATCAGCTTTGTGGAGATTTTGCCACAGTAGGACAACACCAGTCCACATGTCCCACAATAGACACAAGTTTCCCACAGGGCTAACGTTACGTTGCAGCTACTGAGCCACAATGACAACAATCTCGGAAACCCATCGGCTATAGTCTTTACTTTTACTGATGAGGATTTAGCCTCTCTTTACCTGCATGCAACCAAAGCAATACTACTCGGGACTATAAAAAGAAAGCTTCAGATATCAAATTCCTCTCCCTTATTGTCATGCAGATATCAGTTTATAGAGATTAGAATGAGAACAAGAGGCAGCACATGCAGGACAGAGGCCAGGAAGGACTGGTGCTCCAAGTTATTGACACAGTCCCTCCTAGTGGCTGAAATAGAAAATTGCTTTTCAGTCAACACAGTTCCACCAATGAAATGATCAATAACCTGCATATTAAAAAAATATTATAATAAATGCCAACCACATTACAGAAGTTGACTTTGATCCCCATAAATTAGTATTCGTTTTTTATGACCCATTCCTAATTTGAACAAGCCCAATTGTCCGGTAAGTGCTTTATACACAATTGCATAAAAGGAGATTGGTTAATGGATGCAACGAGCATACATACATGCACAACACACACACACACAGAAATACCCACCCTTGCGTCCTGGGATCCTCCCACTGCGTCATCCGAGTCGTGTGATGAACAAAATACACTCTGCCGTTGGTGTCCGTTCTCTTCTCTGAAGAGCAAACAAAACATTGATTGAAACCTTTTATTTATTTATACTCAGGTGAGCTCTGAGGTGAGGCCACCTCATTTACAGAACTGCTGAGTGTACAACAAGATAAAACAACAAAACAATGTGCAGTGCAATCAGTTAAAAACAGTTACAACATGAATCATAGAGAAATGAAATCAGACATTTAAATTCCGTAAGGGAAGGGAGAACGTCCAACTTTAACTTTGACTGTGTCATTCAAGGACTTTGGGGCTGCATAAGAGAATGCTGTTGAACATGACAACAAGTAATGAAGACATTTTCCACCGTTCACTGCCCACTGACTGTTTGCTGGATTCCGTTCCGAGCGACATGGTGTTTGTTAGAATCCCTCGTTATACATCTCTCCCCTCCGATGTCCATAAACTACAATTGAAAACAGACACTCACAAATAAACCACCAGACGATGCTTACCCCAGCCATGTGGCAGAGGGCCCAGTGGGTCAAACTCTTTGTTCGCTGTGGGTGCAAGTTGGTCTTGGAGCTGAGAGGGAGAGAGAGAGAGAGAGAGAGAGACCGGCGTCAACAAAGCCTGTCACATCTCCAAAATGACAGAGCTTTAAGATGTAAAGTACCATGATGATCTGTGATTCATTTTCTAAAATATCATTAGAAATATTAAAAGCAAAAAGGCCCTGGGAATAATTCTCTCAGATATGAATCAATACCAACTCTACTATATAACAAACATCGATCCACCATCCATCAAAAAAACATTAATTTCATTGAGAGCTCCATTAGTCCCACTGTTTTAGGAGAACCTCAGCCGTGTGATCTAGACCGGAACATGGCACCCATAGCTATCCATTACTAGAGTCATGTAGACGTGTCGCATGAATAGATTTCAGACTCAAAAGCCAAATCATGTGTGAATGGAGCGAAGTACAAGTACAGGGTATTTGCAGGTTCCAACAAGTTCAATTTAAGACTTTTTAATACCACTTAGAGCAAAACTTTTTCACAACCATAATAGGAATTTTATTTTTAAACACATAGGGATTCTGAACTGACGGCTGCCAAATTAAATGGTTGCGTGTTCCATACAAGCTCACGCCAGACGCACCAAGCTCCTGGTAGCCCCGCAAAAAACAACGACTTGAATACAAAACATTTCATATATTACAAAAACTAATACCTGTGCAAATGAAATTGAAGACCTTTTAAGGCCTTAAATTGAGAATTATGAATTTAATACTTTTTAATACCCCATAGATAATACCCTGAAGTAAAGGCTGTCAGAACAGTGCACTGTGCACAGGACAGTGTGACGAGAGAGAACTGAGAAGATACTCGTAAAGCCGCAACACCTGCACCCGATGTAAACCAGCCCTTCAGTACCCGATGTAAACCAGCCCTTCAGCACCCGATGTAAACCAGCCCTTCCAGGGCTGTACGCTAAGCTTTTTCACTAGGGGCACACTTGCCCCTAAATGAGAAATTTAGGGGCAAAAAAAATTTTTTAGGGGCACATTTTTAAATAACAATTTTACCATTATTTATATCGATTGTTTTTTTATTTAAACCAGCTCCACTGTCTGTGTGTACTGAGTAGCCTCCAGCTACGGCCAGGATTCTCCGGAGCTGCAGCTGGGCCCTATACTGTAGCCTCCAGCTACGGCCAGGATTCTCCGGCGCTGCAGCTGGTCCCTATTGACTATATTCAGCGTGCCCTCAGCTCGAATACGCATCGACTCAGTGTTTTATAAGACATTGATATCAGGACGGAGCTATCTGAACTATTTAGTTTAATGGGACGTTTCGTTTTGAACAGTAAGCTAACGCAAGCTATCATGCACTACTAGACTTACTGGAGCATTTGTTGATAGCTATCAGTAGCTAGCCGGCTGGCAGGCTCACCGAGGTCCCAGTGTTTACAACAGCCACGGGTGCGAGTCTGCGAGAGCGCTGGAGGAGGAGCAGACGCCGCAGCTCGCTGATCATACCTGCTGAGTGCTCACTGCTCAGCTCGCGTGAGTGACGTCATCGCGTCATCACACGCCTTGGATAATTTAGGAGTGAAATGCGAATCCAAGGCTTGAAAGCACTACTCGCAAGCCCGCCCCCAGATAATATTTACCAATCGCAACGGCCAATTAAAGGGGCAATTCGCGACAATATCATCGCACTGTACAGCCCTGCCTTCTGTACCCGATGTAAACCAGCCCTTCAGCACACCATGTAAACCATCCCTTCAGCACACCATGTAAACCAGCCCTTCAGTACACCATGTAAACCAGCCCTTCAGTACACCATGTAAACCGGCCCTTCAGTACCCGATGTAAACCAGCCCTTCAGCACCCGATGTAAACCAGCCCTTCAGCACCCCATGTAAACCAGCCCTTCAGCACCCCATGTAAACCAGCCCTTCAGCACCCGATGTAAACCAGCCCTTCAGCACCCGATGTAAACCAGCCCTTCAGTACACCATGTAAACCAGCCCTTCAGTACACCATGTAAACCAGCCCTTCAGCACCCCATGTAAACCAGCCCTTCAGCACCCGATGTAAACCAGCCCTTCAGCACCCGATGTAAACCAGCCCTTCAGCACCCGATGTAAACCAGCCCTTCAGCACCCGATGTAAACCAGCCCTTCAGTACACCAGGTAACCCAGCCCTTCAGCACCCCATGTAAACCAGCCCTTCAGTACCCGATGTAAACCAGCCCTTCAGCACCCGATGTAAACCAGCCCCTTCAGCACCCGATGTAAAAGTAGACCTCACCTCAGCCTCGCTCACGTCCCCACCTAGCTTAACACGATCTTTAACCAGTTTGATATAGTAAATACGTAAATAAATCAATAGTGCAGGTCCTTGGCAAATCCACCAACTTTAAGCAAAATTGGATAAGAACATGTGAATAAAAAGGGTTCTCGCACTCGACGAGACTCAAAATATCAATTAAATTGGCCTCATCTTTACAGAGTGCCAGAATCCTTTTATCGTCACAGGATTTACAAGTCATGGACGGATCAGCGCCTTGGTATTTCTGTCATAGTGCTCCTCGCAGACATAAGGAAGTAAAAGCAAAGATTCAAAAAGTGCAAGCAAAAACCCAAGGAGAACCCATGAGAAATCTTTCTATTTAAACAAAAGAAAAACAAACAAGTCAATGAAGGCACTGCACTCCTCACCCCGTATATGAACCTCTGGTTGAACTGCTGCATGGCTCCCTGCAGCTGGCTGCGCTGGTGCTGCCATTCCTCGTAGTTGCGCACAGACTCCTGCGTGGGGCGCTGCCAGGTGGTGGTGCGGGTGATGTGGTCCACGTAGTACACCCTGCCCATGGGATCCACCCTGCGCTCCCACCTGGAGAGGGGATAACAGGAAACAGAGGAGGAGGCGACACGTTGAGTTGGTGATGTGGAGGAGAAACAGGCAACCTGGTGACACTGTATAGGCCCCATCTCAAGCCCCACCCACGAACAAACTAGCAGTTGTAATTGGAGGATCAAGAAAAGAGGGCAGGGTTTGAGATCAATTTCATTCAATACATTATATATTACATATATATATACATATATTACATAATACATAGTGTATTGAATGAAGGATGTAATATATAGTGTAAGATAAGATATTCCTTTATTGATCCCCTTGGGGAAATTCAGGCATCATAGCAGCATGGGGGAGGGGGGAGGGGAGGTACAGGTAGTAAAAAAGCAGTGTACACAATATAACAGATCAATATAATTAACTCTGGTCATGTGCATAATGGGCAACAAGGTGCGAGATGAGGGTATGTATGCCATCTCACTATTTGCCCTACAATAGTTACAATATATAATCTAATAATCCAATAATCTAAATCTAATCTAATATATAATCTAAAAATGCTAAAAGCTAAATATATGATCTGATGAAGTATACATTATTCACATAAGGCAGTGGTATTTATAAGTGGTCACCAAATCCACTGTCTGGCCATTAATGACACTACTCTGAGGAGCTAGTGAAGATAGTCTAAAATCAATGCACATGTCTTTAGTCTTTGTGACATTTAGTTGTAGAAATAAGAAATGCCTAGGAAAATTCTGAAATTTGCACCAGGAAACAAAGTAATCTACAACTGGGCCATGGCTGGCCTCATTGTCACTCAGGAGACTAACAATTACAGAATATGAGGTTAAAGGGATAGTTTAGATTTTTGGACATTAAGTTGTATGAAATACTTGCCAGTACTAGTGTAGTGGATGCAAAGCTATTAACACATCCCATGCCGGAAACGGCTTACGACATGTTTCAAGTTCATGCGAATTCTGCCAATCCACGGTGTACGACGTTATTGAGATCATTTTTCGACATGTTATTCATAATTCCCTCACAGAGCCTGGTCTGATGCAGTGGGAGCATGCACAACTCTGCAACGCTTCAATACTGCCGCCTGGTGAATGATCGGCGAGTTGCAACCGGAAGTGGATCTCTGGAGATCTCCGGTGCATCTGCCAAATGCGTCCGGCACTCGCATATTGTTGCGGGACTGTATACACACGTCCGTGTGTAGCGATCGCTGCCATAACGCAATAATCTATACGATTTGGCCGTTTATTACGATTATACAAACCGGAAATGGATTTAGGCGATCGCCGTCAAATAAGTGGGATCTTTTTCCTCCAGTCTCATCGTCGAACGGTAAGAGGACGCTGACGTCATTTTCAGCGCGTTTGTTTATTATTATCCATGCAAACTGCTCTGATCAATATATCACCCATACTACATAAAGCATTTACTGACGATCACGGAATTATAAACGACCCCCCCCCCCCCGTTCATCCGCGCATGATCAGTCATAACGTTTAGGATCATGTACAGTTGAAATTTTTAATATAGCGTGTATCGCCAACAAACGGCATATATGCGTTTATGCCTATATCTCACGTTCTAGGAATTACTGCAGAAAACGATAAAAACATTTATATTCTAGACGGTATTTTCGTATGAATCTATGAATGAAAAAGTAAAACGTTCCTACATCCTGAACGATAGATAATCGATGTTGAATGGGCCATAGTAATGTCAATTTAGCAATACAATTAAAAAAGTTATAGCCCTGCAAAGAAGGTGAACATCTCCATAGACTTAAGAGTGCTGGCAGAGAGTGGTATAAGATGCTCAAATTGCGTGGCAGGGAATGTGTTAACTTACTTACTGAATCCCGTGGTCAGAGTTTTGGCCACGTTCCCAAGTGAACTGTTAAGTGAACGGGGTCTCGAAAGCAAAAGGTTTTTAATTCCACACCACAGCATGCAGACAAAAGAGGTTACAACCGTATCTAACACAAAACAACCAGCATTTCAGACTCTCCCATCACTTGGCACTAGGCCTGTCCCCGAATAAGGATTTGTATATACCGGTATATATATAAATATTTTAAATAAAGAAAATGAAATTATTTTTATTTTATTTTTTATCATTCCATTTACATTTACATTTAGCTGACACTTTTATCCAAAGCGACTTCCAAGTTCTGTACGACAAAGGCACAACTCTATCAGCTGAGTAACAATGTTCATCAAAGAGTGCTACAGTGTAGGTTAGTTTATTAGGCCAAGTGCATGACAGTAAGGTTAGTTAGGGTTAGATTATTATTATTTCTTTTTTCTTTCTTATTATTTCAGATAATGGTTGAAGAAGTGCGTCTTTAGTCGACGGCGAAAGATTGGACAGGTTTCGGCTGTCCTAATTGGGTTGGGTAGTTCATTCCATTTGGGCTGTGGGGGGTGCTTAATGTCTGAAGGAGTCAACTGAAGGCCTACTTGGCACCATGTTTTTTATAGAAAAAAGCCAGTGTATTACTACACTGCAACCCGTTCACAGGGAATGCGGCCTGACAGCCGTTTCAAAATGCTGGAGGACCGTGGTTTTGTTTTGAAAATGGGTAACCAAAGCTTACCCGGTTCACTCGGAACCCGGCCAGAAGTCAGACCATGGGACTTGGTAAGTAAGCTCGATTACGCTACTGCTCAATATTTCAAACCATCCCTTTAAAGTGCAGACTTTCAGCTTTGATTTGAGGGTGTTTACATCCATACTGGGTGAACCATGTAGGAATTGTAGCCCTTTTTGTTCATGGTCTACATTCATAGGGTGCTGCATGTGATGTTATTAATAATTATAATAATAAATAAGGATGCCCCAATCGATCGGCCAGCGATCGGTATCGGCCGATATTCAGTATAAATATGAGATTGGAGAATTCTGATAATGCTTTCTAGTCGCCGATTGCGAAAACTGATCGATGACGCGAAAAACATGAGCCAATACTCAGCGGAGTTGGTGTCATTGTCGCATGTTAATTAACATAAAACATGTCAGCGGTGTGGAACTATTACAAAGTGTCTGAGACAGATGCAACAAATGCCATCTGCAATGTATATGCCAGGATAAAATAACTTGTGGGGGAAACAGTCCCATCACCCAGAGGAGCATGGAGAGTTTGTTAAGCTTACCGCGGAGTAAAAAGAAAAAAGCAGAGAAAGAACCAAAACGGCCGCTAACGCCAACCACTTTAGAGAGCACCCGTGCGTATAATCGTGATAGTCAGAAGAAGGCTAAGGCGATCACAAGAAAAGTCATGGAATTCATGGGGCTGGACGACCAGCCATTAAGGGTAGTCGAGACAATGGACTACTCTCTCACATTGAGCCCCGCTACACTGTCCCAGGTTGCTGAAAGAGACAACAAGCATTCCGTGAAGACCCGCCCTACTCTGCCTCTGATTCGCATACTGTGGGTGGGGGAATGTGATGGACCAAAGCAGAGTAGACAGACACACACACAGACAGTGGAGCAGTCGGACATCCAGAAACGCTGCTTGCAGTAGAGATAGCGGAGAATTTGTACTTGTTGCGTTGTGGCGATGTTTCGCAGATAATATAGATAATACATATGAAAAGTATCATTTGCTCAGAGTACAGAGACAGTTGTGGTTCGGTCCGGATCTGGACCGGACTTTGAGAATGCCTGTGTTAGACCTACAGTATAATACTGCCAGCTGCTATAACAAAACCAAAAACTATCGTTTTTTCATCGGTGTATCGGCCGATATGTCTCAGACGATCTGTATCGGTGGCAATAAACGTGATCGGGGCATCCCTAATAATAAACTGCAGCTCAAAGTGCTTCACAGCAGAAAAAATTTGCACATAAAGTGCAGACATATAAAATCAGTTTTTCACATTAGGAACATCCCTAACAGGCTAACATCCCAACAGGCCACCTTGTTTATGTTATCGACTGCATGAAGTCTGCAGCCTTTAGATAACAAAGCAGAGGCCGATGTCCCTAAATACATTTAAATGGGACTTAATGTGATTTTCTGTGTGCAGTGGAACTCTCAATCAGAAGACAGTATGAGATATGTAGTTGACTTGTGGGTGTCATATGTTCCGGTCACTGAGGGTTCAAAGAAAATGTGAATCATCCCCCTCCCGTCACCGTGAACGTGAAAGTACAGACAGGTGCAATGTGGACACGACTGGAAATCTCAGTGAAAGTCAGTGAAATTGTTGAGACGAACAACCTACGGGAAAGGTACAGGAAATTTACCAAATTCACACACCGACCGTGTCATGCTCAGGTTGGGATTTCTTACCCACGCAAGGTGGGAACGGGGTGGAAAGAAATCCCAACCTGAGCATGACATAAGAGCAAAACAGCCAGTGTGAATATGGTCAATGTCAAACTGAGCTGGTATATCAACAGGCTATTCATAGTATAATATTCTCATGACGGGTCACGGTTACAATCACCAGTTGTTCGTGACCAAATACGAATCACTGCCACCAAAGTGTAGATTGTTACTGCATTGAATAAATACCCTCAAACAACAACATGTAGGCCCTGCTGCAGCTTACTGCTACAATAAAATTTACCAAAGCCTTATTTTGCACAATTGTATTACTTCACAGTGCGAGAGATCACAGCTATATCCAGTCCATGTTCACAGAAGATATAAAAAAAAACGGCTCAGGTGTTTAGTTACCCAGAAGGCAGAGACTCAGGCCTCTCCCAGGTCGTCCTCTTCTCAATGTGATCCACAAAGTACATCCGGCCATTCTGGTCTACCCTCTGCTCCCACCTGCACAGGTAGTACAGAAGAGTCAGCCAGACACACACAGCAGCATGGTTTACATGAAGGCCAGACACACACAGCAGCATGGTTTACATGAAGGACAGATACACAGCAACATGGTTTACATGAAGGACAGACACACAGCAGCATGGTTTACATGAAGGCCAGACACACACAGCAGCATGGTTTACATGAAGGACAGACACACAGCAGCATGGTTTACATGAAGGCCAGACACACAGCAGCATGGTTTACATGAAGGCCAGACACACAGCAGCATGGTTTACATGAAGGACAGACACACAGCAGCATGGTTTACATGAAGGACAGACACACAGCAGCATGGTTTACATGAAGGACAGACACACAGCAGCATGGTTTACATGAAGGACAGATACACACAGCAGCATGGTTTACATGAAGGACAGATACACAGCAGCATGGTTTACATGAAGGACAGATACACAGCAGCATGGTTTACATGAAGGCCAGATACACACAGCAGCATGGTTTACATGAAGGACAGATACACAGCAGCATGGTTTACATGAAGGACAGATACACACAGCAGCATGGTTTACATGAAGGACAGATACACAGCAGCATGGTTTACATGAAGGCCAGATACACACAGCAGCATGGTTTACATGAAGGACAGATACACAGCAGCATGGTTTACATGAAGGACAGATACACACAGCAGCATGGTTTACATGAAGGACAGATACACAGCAGCATGGTTTACATGAAGGACAGACACACAGCAGCATGGTTTACATGAAGGACAGATACACAGCAGCATGGTTTACATGAAGGACAGACACACAGCAGCATGGTTTACATGAAGGACAGATACACAGCAGCATGGTTTACATGAAGGACAGACACACAGCAGCATGGTTTACATGAAGGACAGACACACAGCAGCATGGTTTACATGAAGGACAGACACACAGCAGCATGGTTTACATGAAGGCCAGATACACACAGCAACCGGACGGATATCTAAACACATTAGATCATATCTAAACACACATTAAATGATATCTAAACACATTAGATCATATCTAAACACATTAAATGATATCTAAACACATTAGATCATATCTAAACACACACATTAAATGATATCTAAACACATTAGATCATATCAGTGGTGGTGAAGGAGGCAATTTCCACCCTACATTGTGGGGAGCGCTTTGAGTGTCTAGAAAAGCGCTATATAAATGTAATAAACATTCATTCATTTATATCGAAACACATTTATTTCTGCCAAATATCGCACTTGGAAAACAACTTTGCTACTTAATTGAATAAAAAGCATTTCAGAAGATCTTCCACGTGTTTTCACGCATATTTTGATAATCCAAACATTTCAGTTTAATGAACAACCTCCATTCACAAGGGGCCTGGATGAGCGCGGCTCCACTGCACATGAAACACAACTGGAAAAGGATCGGCTGTGATCTTGATATAAACAGACTAAAGTGGCAGCGACAGCAGTGAGTGTGGCATGCTTCTCCTCACCCTGGTGGCATAGGTCCATTGGTGATGGGCGTGGCCCTGGGGGTGGGCGGGGCCGCGGCTGCAGAGGGCGGCGTCTCGGGGCCACTGGCTGTCTGCGAGGGGCCCGCCGCTGCTGCCGCTCCTGCTCCTGCTGCTCCTGCTCCTGCTGCTCCTGCTGCTGCTCCGGCTCCAGCCACAGCGTCCTGTGGTTCTGGAGCAACACTGGCAGAGGCCAGGGAGGAGCCGTCTGAAGCCAAAGCCGGAGGCTCGCTCACCTCGCTGGGGCAGGAACTGCTGGAGGAGGCTGAGAAGAGAGGAGACGTGAGGTGTGGTTATGATAAGTCATTCTCATAGGCTTATAAACACTCACTTTAGACACTTTAACACTACATTATATTTACCTATTTATTAAAGCGATTTGCACTACAGTCATACCTCATTTGCATGCACCTTAACTTAAAGTTTTGTACCTCATTGTCTGCATTTGTACCTCACGGTTTAATCATTTTTACTCGCTGTACTTCGGCGGCTGTACTTTAGATTGTATATTGTATATTCCTCTTTTACTTACTTTTTTACTGTATGAAGCACACTCTCAGGGGCTCATACAGAACCAAGCATTTCACTATAAAGTACATGTATTTTATTGTGACAACTAATAAACAAACTTGAAACTTGAACAAGTCTTGGGCTATTTCCATTAACTGCGGTCACTACTCTAGTAATGGCAGACATTAGGACATCTATCGTGGCACTTGGGACATCAATTACACAGTTCTTCCATCTCACGTCTATGGAAGTTCCAAAAATGCAACTTAATGGTGTGGGTGTTCACGTGGTTCCCGTCAATGACTTTCTGTAGTATTTGTACAGTATTTCTCCCACCTGGTGAGGCCGTGGGTCTGCGGGGGGTGGGTGGAGGAGGCCGGGCAGGTCTAGGGGGACGCGAGGAGCCCCCTGGGGACGGGGCGGAAGACCCCGGTCCACTGCCGGGATGGCCGTTGGGCACCATGACCCACTCGTCTGAGTCACTGGAGGGAGAGGTGTCTCTGCTCCACCTGAGGAGAGGAGGAACGTTCGTATCACACCAAGCCCACAAAGCCCAGTAGAATTGCCTCACACTTAAATGGGGAACTGCGCCAATTTCTGAATTCATGCACGTTATTTAAGACAGTACAGAAATATCAAGTGGAAATGAGCAACTCTCTCCCAAATCCAAAAACGACAAACGTGTGATGTCATCAAGTATTAAGTCTGAAGCTGCTCCATAGACAATGAATTGGGAAATATCTTATCGATGACACTGACGACATAGGTGAGGGAGCTCATAGGTACATGTTCTGCTTCAGAACTAATACCACTACTACAGAATAAAGCTGTGGGTCCACAAAATCAGTCTCCCGTTCATTGTCAATAGAGCAGATCCAAACATTATACCAAAGGTGACATCACACACTTTGATTCTTACTCCTCTGGCTCCTCTGGTTTCCGGCTCTGGGAGAGAGCAGCTCATGTTGATTGACCGGTCTTGGAAATAACATTATAATTTTGAGTGGTGTTCCACTTTAATGACTCGTAGGCTGACCAGTGTCAATTATAGACCTTTATTTTACATTTTTGCAGGTTAAAAACAAAGAATGAATGAAGCGTTTTGCATCGCTGCTTCTTCAGGTTCACTTAGTTATTAATGATCTCACACCTACCGGTAATGGAACTCTCACATGTGTTATATATATATATATATATATCACCGGTCCGTCGCCATGCATGGCGGTGAGTGGCTCACAGGTGTTTTCCTTTGGTGATGACGCAGGGCTTGACATTAACTTTTTAACAGATATTTTACTTGTCCGAAAGCTAAACTTAGGGCCCGCATCCACCTGCCTCATATTTCCAGCTGAAGAACTCTGGCAGTGCGCCGGTAGTTTTGGGATGAAGCGCATCTTGTAGCGAGATGACAGAGAGAAAGAAATCTAGCGATAGCCATCGTATTTTACTGCCGCGGTTTTGCACATAGCATATTTTAATACACTTTATTGTATATTAATTATATATATACCGTAGTTATTGCCTGACACCACAGTTCGCCTTTTGCTTTTTATTAGTGTATTCGTGTAGTTATTAGTGTATTTGTGCGGCTGCCCTCATACTGCTCCTGTCTCTTGCGGGTAGACAGGCAGGCAGCTCCGGTGTCAGGTTACAAGCAGAGTGGTAGATATGACTGGCTGTGATTGGTTGTCTGAATATGCGCTCGGCGCACCGCTCTGGAAAGTTCAGAAAGTTTCAACTCTCTAGGCTGTGTGCGGCCGCATAAAAAAGCTGAAAGGAGCTGGGAAAAAAAGCCGACTGCAGCGCATTACCTATAGGCGGCCGCAAGCGGCCGCATACGCTCCCTCCCCATTGGAATACGCGTGCGGTCATAAATATGAGGCAGGTGGATCCGCGCCCTTACTTGTCCGAAATGTACTTGTGAAAATAAAGGCCTATTAAAAAATAAATAAAACGACAAGAGATTTGGACAATTATTATGATTTAATAACTTAAACACAGTGTGTGTGCATTTGTGTGTGTGGGGTATATACTGTATGATCAGTCCTCCAGCTCATCTTCACTCCCCATCAGCACCAGTTCATCTTCCTCATCTCCCCTCTCTCTTGACGACCAGGGGTTAAACCCTGGTCTACGCCTATAGTTGTTATTACGGTATAGTTGTTACTTTTATTAAACATTCTGATATTTTCGCGGGTCTCGTGCCACTGTCAACTACTAAGCGAGCACTCAGAAGACGCTCACCGTTTGTCCGGGACAAGTAATATTGACGTACAGAGATCGGACAAGCTAAATTGTATTAAGGGGGGGGGGGGGGGGGGGGGGGGTGTCTTGGATGGGGATCTGGTAGGGATTGATGTGTGGGGTGTTTGAGGGATTGACTGTTCCGGGGGGGTTCACATGCCTTCGAGCGACATTGTACTTATTTTATGCCTATTCTTAAGTCTGCATGTTTACATTGCACTACTTTTATACCTAATCTTATGTCTGCAATTTATGCATTGTTTTTTATTCTGTCAATAAAAAATGTGTTCATTTTATACTAACTGCTGTGAGGCACTCTGGACTGCGGTCCATGTGTGAAAAAAGTACTATATAGTTATTAATATTTATTATTGTTATATTGTAGAAATGTGTGCATTGAAATGTCTGTAAAGTCTCGACGACATTGAAAATGAGGGTAACCTCAATTGTCTTTGAGAATAAATGAAGGTTTGAAATATATAGGGTGCATATGATTACAAACAGGTCAAGCTGCTCCTGCGTTGTGCAGAACCAGAAGAAGCTGTGCATTTGGCACTTTACTAGTCTTTGATCACAGATATATATGTGATATCGTATTTGTTAAGATTCCAGATTCGTCTACGAGAGTCAAATGTAAATGCATGACATGTCCAATAGGAAACACAGCGAAATGCTTAAAAGCCGTACTTCCTTCTTGATGAGTGACCCAAAGGTCAGTCGAAATAAATGGAAGGAAGAGATCACATGGGCCTAGCATAAAGAGGACCGTACCTGTTGCCAGAGTCGCCATTCTGTCTCACATTCCCATTTGGAACAGCAGCTACAATAGGGGGGTAAAAGGACAATATTCATATCGAACTCCACTTCAAATAATGAGTTAATTAGTTGTATTTTATATCAGAATCAGTATCCAGTTTATCTTGAAAACGAGGCGCCACTCTTGATCCTTTTGACGCGGTGTGTGCAAGTCTCCAGCGCAAACCCTAGCCAGCATTTCCCAGCAGCAAAGCCCCCCCCCCCCTGTCTGCAATATCACATGGGCGGTTGTATCACGGCTGATCAGCTGGGGACAAGCCTTCCTTGCTCATTTTCCTCACTGACTGAGGTAGCATGCATTTCTATTTATTTCCAAATACAAGAAAACCACCTCCAAGTCCTCTCTGTTTTGGTCAAGTCCTCTCTGTTTTGGTCAAGTGCACTAGCTAGCAGATACGTACAGTAAAGTCTGGCTCTCATAATAGCTGCCTCATAATCATTCTGTGCTCCACAGCGGTGAGGACTGGAGTGCCACAAAAAGAGGCTCCGGGGAGTTCTTTTCACTGTGTTGCAAAACGAGTGTTTTGGGCCCATTGTTCACCAGAGGTTCTTTTTCCTCAAGGTTTCTTCTTCTTTTCAGCTTTTCATGGCAGTCTGGCTTCATGGCAGTCTGGCACAAAAGTCCAGAGTCCACTGAAGACCATAAACTCTACCAAACATGCCTCTATAAAACCATGCCCAAAGTCCACTGTTGACCGTAAACTCTACCAAACATGACTCCAGAGTAGGAGTGTAACGATGCGACCTCACAACGATTAATTTCATTACGATTATTCAGGCAACGATTCAATGCATCATGAAATCTCTTCATTTGACCACGATTCGATTAGATACATTTTCTATCAGTTAATTCCCCCAAAAATGTTGAATACACAAATGTGGCTGGGGGAACTGATTCACTCAGCATGAATGGACTATAGGTCAATAAAAACAATACACAATTTTTTATTTCGATTAATTTAGATTATAATCTATTCTAACATATTCAAATCGATGCAGTTGAATCGTCACATTAGAATCGATGCATTTCGATTAATCGATGCATCGTTACACCCCTACTCCAGAGTCATACTTGCAAATGAGTGGGATGTTGGTGGCTGGGATATTGTCATAACAAATGGCCATGTGAACATTTCAGCATTAGAACTCAAATTGATAGAAAGTGATGTTACTTGTAAATGCTTTGTCCGATTTGCATCAAACCTGACTCATGTTTATCCTCCTATACACACTGGTACAGGAGGGACCATTCTATCTATTCCAGTTCTATAGACCACCGCAACACTTCCGGGATGCGTGAATATTTTAGGCAACCAACTTGTGTTTAGCGTTTCTCTGATTGGCCAATACGCCCATGTGACCACGGCAGCGCGAGAGAGCGGCAGCGCGGAAATAGGCTGTCTATTGCCATTCTCTAAGTCAAACTCTAACCTTAACCAGCTCCTTAACAGCGCCTAAACTTAACCCTTCTAACCTTAAGCAACTCCGAAACAATGCCTAACCTTAACCAACTCCGAAACAATGCCTAAACTTAACCGGCGAAATGAATGCACGTTAAAAAATATTGCCATTCTCTAAGTCAAACTCTAACCTTAACCAGCTCCTTAACAGCGCCTAAACTTAACCCTTCTAACCTTAAGCAACTCCGAAACAATGCCTAACCTTAACCAACTCCGAAACAATGCCTAAACTTAACCGGCGAAATGAATGCACGTTAAAAAATATTGCCATTCTCTAAGTCAAACTCTAACCTTAACCAGCTCCTTAACAGCGCCTAAACTTAACCCTTCTAACCTTAAGCAACTCCGAAACAATGCCTAACCTTAACCAACTCCGAAACAATGCTTAAAGTTATGCCTAAACTTAACGGCGAAAGAATGCGAATGCACGTTAAAAAAAATAAAAATAAAAAATTGAAGGGAATCGAACTAGCCAGCAACGAGCCGTAGGATCCACAGCCATGCAGCGTTGCCAATTGAGCTATTTCTGGATACTGAATAAGGGGCGGTTACTGGCATATAATGCTGCCGCGACGGAGCTCTGCGGCCGAGCTCCGCTCTGCCGCTCCGCTCTGCTGCTGCCGCGTCGCCGCGGGGGCGTGGCTAGACGCAAGTTGGGCGTGGTTAGACACAAGTTGGTTGCCTTTAATATTTAGGCTTCCGGCGTGATTCTGAAATCGGGGAGGAGATTGCGGGGGGAGCATATGAATGAATGTGGATGAGAGCCGTGATGTAAGTGGTTGCCGATACGGCTGTGGGGGTGCTAGAGACATGATCGAATAGACGTTTATGTGCCTCAATCTCCTGAACACGGCGTGACCCATTCCTAATCGATCAGAACTAAATCGGCAGAGAAAAAGCCCATTTTAAAGCACCTATTCCGCATGCACATGCGCAGAGTGCCCATGGAGTCTGGACGACGCGAGATGACGCACAAATGAATGTGGACTGTTCCATCAGAGGGCGGAGCTTCGGTGGTAATGTGAGTGGCTACAGACCGCTGCACTTAAATATAAACATTAGTCTACCTGGAGACTCAATGAGGTAATTATAGATGTCGCCATAAGACGCGTCTGGCCATTTAGTGGGATCATTTTTTTATTATCCTGTTCGGCTGAAAGGACACTGGCCACCAAAGCTCCCCCCTCTGATGGAACAGTCCACATTCATTCGTGCGTCATCTCGTGTCGTCCAGACTCCATGGGCAATCTGCGCATGTGCATGCGGAATAGGTGCTTTAAAATGGGCTTTTTCTCTGCCGATTTAGTTCTGATCGATTAGGAATGGGTCACGCCGTGTTCAGGAGATTGAGGCCCATAAACGTCTATTTGATCATGACTCTAGCACCCCCACAGCCGTATCTGCAACCACTTACATCACGGCTCTGATCCACATTCATTCATATGCTCCCCCCGCAATGTTATGATGTTGTCTGGAACCCTGAGAAGCCACTCTCACAAAGATAGGTAGTGCACAAAAAAAATAAAAAATACAATTTTAATGACTAATCGACGCAACAATTTCTCGTCGACGATTTTTTATAATCGACGTCGTCGATTATGTCGACTAATCGTTGCAGCCCTAATGTCAGCTAAGTTTGGTCATGTGGTACGGTCTACAGCCAATCACAGCCTTTCTTACCAAAACTTAAAAGACAACCTGGGCCGGATAATAGAAACACCACCCAACGCTAGCTATCAGACATTACTGATTGCTTTCAAATTTTGATTTTTTATGAAATTACTTTTAAATTACATTTATTTTAGTGCCTTTTTCCCCTTTTCCCCTGATGTGGAATAATTCACTATCAAATTATATAATCTTTATCCGTATGATTATTAATTTACTTTTATTCCAGATGTACCTCGATGATAAGAGACAGGACATACAGGCATGGGACGGGTGATCTGGAGGCGAGGGGAGGTTTATGGAGGCAAGGGTAATAAAAAGAGCTGTATTACGGAGATAACAGCTGCAGTGGGTTGTGGTCAGAGTCTACAGATGTAAAAAGAAGTCTAGACATTAGAAAGGTTTCCAACCAGAATAGGTTAAGACCAGGCTCACTCATTATACTATGGGGAAGGAATTTCAATCAATGACTTCCTCCTTCGTATGCATTATCTAGGTCTCTCCTCGTCCATCTCTGTGAGGGCAGTGAATCTCCGCTTGCAGACCAGATGAAAATGTTTAATAATGTGGCGGTCACAGAACAAGTGTTCTTAAACTTTAAATCTGGAGGGTAGACAAACCTAGCTACGGATTAACAGCTGCTGTGGGTGTGAGGGATACAGGTAAAGGGGGGTCTCTGGTCACATGACCCTCTGTAGTGAGATCAGTTTTAGGGACTTGAAGGAGGGGCAACTCCCTTCTATAAACCTAAACTGAGACTGAGGTCAGAGGTCAGATTGGAGGACAAGATGTGGACTCTGGACATATAGGGTGAAATTAACCTCTTTTCTATTACTTGGTATGGATACATACAATAATTCCCCCGTCATCATATGTACCACCCTGTTAATAATCAGCAAGGTGTCATTAGTTATGACATAACATCATAGCCATATAATTGTAAAATTGTCATATAATATGAAGTGATTAAAAGTGTTCATAATCATTGAGAGAAATCATTTGTGTAATCCGCCAATTTAGTCGTTATGCCAATTCCCTCCTGGTCATTGCACGACCCCCACTGTTGGTCTGGGGAGGGTGTAGACTACCTTACTGTCGGTCTGGGGAGGGTGTAGACTACCTTACCGTCGGTCTGGGGAGGGTGTAGACTACCCTACTATCGGTCTGGGGAGGGTGTACTGTAGACTACCTTACTGTCGGTCTGGGGAGGGTGTAGCCTACCCTACTATCGGTCTGGGGAGGGTGTAGACTACCCTACCATCAGTCATTTGCTCGTAGTTTAGCTCATACCTGTCAACTATCCCGTTTTTGTCCCGTATTTCAACCTTCCTTCCCGCCGTCATCCTGTTAACATATTTTCAGTTTTTTTTTTTTATTATTTTTTACAAAATGGCTGCAGTGTAGATTAGAACGTGGCAGCAGTGTAGATTAGAACGTTAGCACAGGAAGTTAGACCGGAAGACTGTTGCGCCCGGAAGACGGTTGCACCCAGAAGACGGTTGCAACCGGAAGAAGAAGAAGAGCATCCGGAAGATACCGGCAAAGTGGGGTTGTTCCCGGAGAGCTCACTCTCGGCCGTGGTTTCTCAGTGTATAATGTATGGTGCTCTACCTCAACATGCGAGTAGGGTGAGAAAACACCATTCTTTAGTCCAAATAATACCCTACTTTATACTATATTATTGTCATTCGTTTAATGTAAAGTCAGTCTTACATTGGCACTGCTTTAACGTTGCATTTACCCATAATCCATTGCTGTATTAGACCCATGTGCCAGTATAACTTCTGTAAAGTAATGAAGAGCAAATGTAAAGTTACTCAATACACAATGAAACAATATCTTTATCTATATCACATGTCAAAACTACTTTAATAAAAGAAGATTTCCGTTTTTCATTTCTACTCATTCATGCAAAACAAGACAGCAATTCTACTTCTGCATGCACCGGGAGAATTGAGCTCATAGCACAGATTTGGAGTTTATAGAATGGACATTGCTGTTCTTAGGAAATGTTGCACATGGTGGAAATAGTGGAAATGAACATTTCTAACATTAACATTTAGTGTATGTTTAAAGTTGATACATTGAGGCATGTTAGAATTTCACTTTATATTACAGAAGTATCCGTTTTTAACATTACAATTAGTGTCTGACACTATAGACGAATGTTAAAAGTCAAAGTCAACTTTGTCATTTTCCAATTTGTGCAAGACATACAGAGAAATTCAATTACGTGCCCCCCTTCCCACGGTGTATATAGAAAGAGACAATAAACACAAAAGTAACATAGGACACAATATACAACACACAGGACTATGTACAATATAAACAGTGCCTACAATTAAATTAATGAATGAATTAAATAAGAGGTAAAAGAGAACTTAGTGTAAATATTCCTTAATTTGTGTCAACGTTATAAAAATCCTATTGTATTCAACAAATGAATTATGATACACCACAATGTGCCCTTTCTATCTATTCTAAATCTATGGCCTCGCAATTCTACGGCTGCGCAGTGCAGACAATATATATATATATATATAATATACATACGAGGGGGAGGAGACTACATTGGGAGGGGGCGGGGCCAGGGAGAGGGGGCGGGGTGAAATATCCAGTTTTTTCAAATCCCAATGTTGACAGCTATGGACCAGGGGTTCTCAAACTTTTTTATACCACAACCTCCTTTTATTTAGGATTTAGCCACTGTCACCTAACCATGACCCTACTTTGGGCCACGACCCGTAGTTTGAGAACCGCTGGTGTAGACTAACCTACTATCGTCTGGGGAGGGAGTAGAGTACCACATGCCTCCTTCGATACATGTTGAGTCACCAGTTGCTTATTTTCACCAGACAGATGGGAGTTTCACTGGGAGAGCAGATGCCCTCCCTGTTGAACAGGCGCCCAGACTGACCAGTAGAAGTTGTTGTTGCAACGACCATGACTCATATCCTACCGGCTTCCCACCCGCAAACACTGCCAATTGTGTTCGTAGGGATGACTGACCAGAGGTACTGCTGCCCGGGGATTTAACCCGGGTCTCTGCTGTGGTAGACGAGTGCTTAGACGTCGACACTACCCAGCAGCCCCAGTCGTGCTTGGTCTAATATTTGTAAAGGCAGCCCCATTGTCAGCATTCAATTACTTAACAGAAATTTTGGCTATTTGTGTTTATGAGACCATTTTGAACCGTTACCCTTTTGTGATGCAGCATCATTCATAATCAAGTCATGATAAACTTGCACTGTTTTGGTGTAGAGGTCTAAGCACACATAACATTTTTAATGACCATAAAAATCAATGAAAGCTGGCCAGTGGCCAAACAAGTACGGTAAACAAGCACAAAACTATTCAATAATCAATATGATTTCGGTGTTTATTGCGTCATACAAACGGGAAATGGATCTAGCGGATCAACGTCAAATAATTGGAATATTTTTTCTCCAGTCTCATCGGCAAACGGTAAGAGGAATATAACGTTATTTTCAGCCCGATTGTTTATTCATTTCACGGCAATCCATCTGATCAACATATCAACCTATACTAAATAAAGCCGTTACTGATGATCAAGGAATTATAAACGACCCCCCCCCCTTTCCTTCACGCATGATGAAGCATAATGTATACCGATCATATACATTTGGATTTTTTAATATAGCGTGTATAGGAAAAAAACACCAATTGATAATCCATTTTATGCGTCAGGGCCTATAACTCACATTTTAGGAATTACTGCAGAAAACCTTAAAAACACTTATATTCTCGACGGTACTAACACGACAATGTATGAATGAAAAACATCCGGAACGATAGATACCCGATGTTGAATGGGCCATAGTAATGTCGATATAGCTATAATATTTAAAAAGTTATAGCCCTGCAAAGAAGGTAAACATCTCCATAGGGTTACAGCACTGGCAGACTGGGCATAAGGATGGGCACAATGCCTGGCAGACAAAGTGTTAAACATGGATAGGAGATGATGTGATCGTTCAGGATTAAAGAACCATGGAAACCACCTTTACTGCATCGCCAGTCTCCGCAATCTGGGGGTGTATTTCTGACTGCGGCAGACCCTTGGGGTGGGGCAGGAGGTCCATTTGACTGACATCTTAAATAGGGTTGGGCATTGTTTGGATTTGAACAATTCCGGTTCCGATTCAGATTCTCCATTTAGATTCCTGTTCTAAACGATTCTCGATTCCGATTCTTTGAGGTGCAGGTCAAAACAGGTCACAGCTTATTTCGCAGGAGATTTTTTTTTTTTTTTTAATCTTAAAATGTTTTCATACTATTCACATTGTCAGTTGACTTGATACAGTTTAATTTGGTTGCTGTACTGTAACTAGGGTATTAATTAACAGTTTTTTTAAGAATCAAAATTAAGAATCGAAATGCAAATATTCCAGTTCCAGAACCGGAAGTTAGGAACCGGTTCCTATTAGAACCGGTTCTCAGTGCCCAACCCTAATCCTAAAGCACCCACGCGTTGGGAGGGCGCAATTCAATATCCATTTTTATTCAACTTTGCCTTCAAGTGCAGGAGTGATACAACTCGGGAAGAGAAAACTATGGATTTCTTCAGATGGAGGGAAAAAGGATAGTGATAAATAGATGAGAACTAGGTGCAGACAAAAACAGTGTGTGTGTGTGTGTGTGTGTGTGTGTGTGTGTGTGTGTGTGTGTGTGTGTGTGTGTGTGTGTGAGAGTGAGTGAGTGAGTGAGTGAGTGAGTGAGTGAGTGAGTGAGTGAGTGAGTGAGTGAGTGAGTGAGTGAGTGAGTGAGTGAGTGAGTGAGTGAGTGAGTGAGTGAGTGAGTGAGTGAGTGAGTGAGTGAGTGAGTGAGTGAGTGAGTCCTCACCGTGGTCCCTCTCTGCAGAGGAGAAGGCCTCTTCATCGACCTGCATGCCATCCAGACAGACGGACAGATCACCTATGACGTCCCGGGAGTCTCTGTCGGAGCTGAGCTGCAGCGTCTGCACCACCTCACACACTGAGAGACGGAGAGAGCAGCCGCGTTACGACAGACCTTTCACTTCAATTCACCAATGAAATGATGCATACATAGAAATTCAAACAATTCACACAGGTTCCATCCAGTGTTATGGACTTTAATATAATTTTTTTTAAGGACCATACCGGCATGGCAATAAACAGACGTTAGAATGTATCTCCTGGTTTGCGTTGACAAATTAGTAGCCGCTTGTCAAGAGGAATCGACGTGTGCGTCAGACCAGAAAGGCGCTACGGAAAGCGGAGTTCATGAATGTAAACTCTGTGATTGCAGGTGAGCTCGGTTGATTGGTTGAGGGAATGATTGTGCAAGTACTGTGTGCAGATCTCAAGGGAGCTGACTGCTTCCAGCCTCCAGACCTGTGGTTTAAGGGCTGACTTCCCCTGTAGCTCCTGTGGGCCTCTCCCCTTCACTTCCAACCAACCTGCCAGTCAACATATTTTTGCGTGAACTGTTCCATAACGGGTAACGGCACAGGTTCGGTAGGGGTGGGTAGCATTTTGGTTCACCCATTTTTCGCCTGTTTTCTTGTCAAGACAAGAGCTTATTGAGGTCTTTTAGTTATTTTTGTTTGAGTAGTTGAAATCTAGTAGCTTTAGTTCCTATTTGTTTATTATTTAGCTGACAGACAACCCAACTCAATATAAAACGGGCTTCAAACCTCTTGTTGTTGGTGGTTCTTGGGAGCTAGGAAGAGAGGAGTCACATTTGTATGTTATGCCAGGTTTCCCCCGAGGCCAGGGAAAATGTAAGCTATGCTTAAGAAAATGGTCAGGGGTAATGTCAAATATGTATACCAATTAGTAAATGGGATAAAACTGATTAAGACTGGTATGGTCCTTTTAAGGATACAACAAGTATTGACTACCTACTAGGGGTGTAACGGTACGTGTATTCGTCCCGCAAATTTACGGTACGGCTGTCACTGTGCGGTACGTGCAGTAGGGATGGGTACCTTTCACATTTGAACAGATACCGGTACCGGTACCTAACGGTACCTTTTTTCGGTACTTTAGTCTCAAGAAATTTTATTTACCTACCTCAGTCATAAAAGAAAATCCAAACTTCAAATAACTACAATTTCGACAGTTTTCGGCTTGTCATTGCTCCGACTGCTTTGTTGTTGAATCAAGTCAAATCCTAGGTAAGCATATATTGTGCGTGTGAACGTTGACATGAAAATAAAAAAGTTTAAAAAAATAAAAATTAAATTAAATTAAAATCGGTATCTCACTTGATTTGATACTCTGTAGTACCAACGTGTTTCGGTTCGGTACCTCAAAAGTACCGAATTCGGTACCCATCCCTAACGTGCAGTGATACGAAGAATACGCCTCACAGCGCAAACACACCAGTCGCGCATGCATGCACTCGCGGGTTCCATGCGAGAACAGCGCGCGTGGCCGGGCACACCGAGTCCGACTTCACAGTGCACAGAGGAAGACACATTTACATTGGAACAGCTGCAGGGTCATTACAATTTTACAGTTTTCTTTCGTTTTCTTGTTCGCCCAATGTTAACCAAATGAAACCAATGACACACACACGCGTCGCCAACACACACACCAACATTCTCCCCCACCGGACTCACAGAAAAAAAAAATAAAAAAAATAAACGTACTTTTCCGGACTGATCATCGGAGCTCCTCTCCAGTTGAACTGCTACTGTGTTTAAATCCAAATATTCCTCTGCCATTGTTGTAACATGTCATCTGTTCTCTAGTATTCAGTCTCGTGAAGTTAAATACTCTCTACAAGTGAAACTGAACATTAACAAGGATAAGTTGTTAAAGGGGCAGTAGGCAATTCATTTACTCAGTGGATGCCTGAACACAGAATGCCACCAGTATCACTGACTACCACGGCAAGCCTATAGAAAATTATTCTATTTAATAATAATTATCATAAGTATATAATAATAATTATACATATTTTTTTTCTGTTGTACCGAACTCGTACCGAACCGTGACCGCAATACCGAGGTACGTACCGAACCGTGGCTTCTGTGTACCGTTACACCCCTACTACCTACCTATTATACCACCTGACTACCTACCTATTACACCACCACACAGCCTGACTACCTACCTATTACACCACCACACAGCCTGACTACCTACCTATTACACCACCTGACTACCTACCTATTACACCACCACACAGCCTGACTACCTACCTATTACACCACCACAGCCCGACTACCTACCTATTACACCACCTGACTACCTACCTATTACACCACCACACAGCCTGACTACCTACCTATAACACCACCACACAGCCTGACTACCTACCTATTACACCACCACACAGCCCGACTACCTACCTATTACACCACCTGACTACCTATACCTATTACACCACCACACAGCCCGACTACCTACCTATTACACCACCTGACTACCTACCTATTACACCACCACACAGCCTGACTACCTACCTATTACACCACCACACAGCCTGACTACCTACCTATTACACCACCACACAGCCCGACTACCTACCTGTTACACCACCACACAGCCTGACTACCTACCTGTTACACCACCACACAGCCTGACTAGCTACCTATTACACCACCTGACTACCTACCTATTACACCACCACACAGCCTGACTACCTACCCATTACACAGCCTGACTACCTACCTATTACACCACCACACAGCCTGACTACCTACCTATTACACCACCACCACACAGCCTGATTACCTACCTATTACACCACCACCACACAGCCTGACTACCTACCTATTACACCACCACCACCACACAGCCTGACTACCTACCTATTACAGCAGAAACTCAACACAATCTAGTTGTTTATTTCCTTGATAGATTAGGCCCACAAGTCACTAAGAGGTAAGTTTATAAACATGTCCAGGGCTGACAGATATCAAAACCCATTAGCCTACAGTCAAGAGCCAAGACCCACAATATAGGCAGCAAATGAATGAATGATCCTTAGCCAGTTTGTTCCTTAGCCAGTTTGTATATACTGTATGTGTGGGTGCATGAGTGTGATGTGTGCTGGACATGGATGCATGTGATTCAGGAACGTACAGATTAGGTATGATCAGTTAGTTTTAACCCCTGGTGGCATATGCACCATCTTTAGTCAACGTTGTGATATAATGAGCAAACAAAAGCAGACAAAAAAAAAAGACAACAATGGTAGGGGCACCACACCACTATGACAATGCACAAGTGCCACCATGTGTTTAAAAAATATATGCATTAGGGCGGCTACGTGGCGTAGTGGGCAAGGCACTCGCCACGAAATGCTGGAGACGCTGGGCTCGTCAGTTCGAGCCCAGCGCTCCACATTTGCTTTCAGTTTAGCTGGTCGTCCACAGTAATACACATTGGCCGTATTACGGGGAGGGAAACTGAAGGGTGGGGATCGGGCATTGTGGACAGCGACTCCTACAGGTCGGTTGGTGCGCCTGCGCAGTAGAATCAGGAAGTGTCGGGGGCAGCGTGAGCCTCCCACGCGTTACTCCTCGCCACTGAGAGATCGAGCTGCGCAGGTGAAAAGATGCGACTGCTGTTACCTCAAGTACCGGAGGGGACTTGTGCTATGTATGACTTAAGGCCTCTACATGCTACAGCAAATTCAAAGCAACTTCAACACAACATCGGCGCGATTTCAGCGCGCTTGTTGCAGACAGTCTTGTAGACTGTGTTGCTTGGGCGTTGCGTACCTGTGTCCAAAATCGAATCTAAAGACCCGTTGCGTTGGTATTGCGTAGCAGTGATTGGTTGGTAGTGAATGGGGGCGGGGCTGTCATAGAATAATATTGGTCAGCGAGGAATACCATCCGCCATTGTTGTAGGCAGCAAGCTATGCTATCAATATTAGCTAAATAATTAGCGTCATAACTGGCCTTTTTCTGAAAACCCAAGCACATATTGTTCCATAGCATACGCCTTCAGTTGATCATGACAAATCCTCTCTTACCTTGACGATTAAAAAGCCTCCATAAGTTAGTAAATAAATCTGTAGCCAGCCAGCTAGCATTGGTGATATTCAAAATGCTATCCACATTAGCTACATAGCTAACCAACTAAATACAATGGTATCCTGAGGTAATGTTAAATACAACGTTTGCTAGTCGAAATGACTGGACACACACAGGGACAAGTTAAACATCAATCAATTAATTTATTCCAACAGGTAGTTTGAGCTGCATGTGAGCCGGTCTTTCTCTCCTCTCCATTGGAAACTAATGAAGTTACGTTGAAGCACAGAACCGGCTGACAAGTTAAGCTGCTAGCAACAGACACTATAATACTTCCGGTCGGGGGATTTCAAAATAAAAGAGCGACGACTAAAAGCACCGGAAATACGTTTATTTTGTACATTATCTAACGTTAACACGAACCTAAACTAACTTTAGATTAGTTTAGGTTCGTGTAACGTTAGATATTGTAAAAAATAAACGTATTTACAGTGCTTTTAGACTCGCTCTTTTATTTTGAAACCCCCCGCCCGGAAGTAAAAATGATGCTTATTCTTCTGCCCGTTATCAATGGGTTGGTTGAGAAGGGAAGCGTCATCTATCTAGGGAACCTAGCTACGTACGGGGTACAATGTTACATAGGCTGCGCGTTGATTTTGCAGAAGCATAAAGGTAGAGTGTCTGCAACACCGTTGCTTTGTCGATGTTGTGGTGCAGTTGCTTTGAAGTTTCTGTAGCATGCAGAGGCCTTTAGTCCACATTGCAGCCGGCTTGTGGGAGGCAAGAAACAGCGTCCGTGACAGGGGAGGGTTGAATTGGATGATACGAAATTGGGATGGGAGAAAAATATAGAAAATGGGAGAAAAAGTGGATAAAAAAATATATATATATGCATTAAAAAAAAAATGTGCAGTGAAAGTTTGGGGTCAGCTTAGAAACACACATCATTGTCTAATACGTGATTGCTCAGTCCTCTGTTGTGCATGCATGTGTTTTAGTGTTCAACGTTAAACCTTATACACTGTACTTAAATAAATAACTTCTTAGGAACTTAACTTATTTGGAAGTTACCCTTGTGTTTGCTATGTCATTGGAATTGTGTTTTTAAGTTGAAGGAAATGTATTTCTATATAGCACTTTGTATTTTTTGTGTTTATTTATTAACACAGTTAAACAAAAGTAAAAAAAATAAATACATAAGTTATAACCATATTGTGAAGGAGAAGTTAGAAGCCTAGAGGCTTATCGAGAACTTCCCCTGTTTTGTAAAAAAGAATATACATGTTATAAAATACCAGAATACATTCAAAAGATACATGTTAATACAAACATACATACACACAGTACATACATGCATATATTGTATACTGCGTACATAATAATACATAACCACCCACCCACCTGCCTACAAACCCACATAACCAAATGCATACCTACATGTATGACCTATTTATCTATCTACTACTTTTGGATATGAGAATTTTTTGTAGTTTTTTTGCCTCTATATAGCCAAGTTTTGTTGTGACTCAGCATCCTCTTATTCAATAATCCCGGGGAAGGACCAGAGACATCTTGTGTAAAAGACTCTGTCCTTCTTCTTTCACAGTCAGCATGAAGTCTTAACAGTGATGTTCCACACAGTGTTTGCTATCACTGTAATACAGTAAGGTGACGTAACGCAGAGACACGTGAGCTATTCTTCAACTAACAGGAATGATATGGAAAGACATCGGCATGCTGCTTCATAAATAGGAGCAATTCTTAAGAGTGACTTCATTTTTTTTTTTAAACATCTCCCTTACTTTTTATAAGCGGCACAGCGTTCTAAGCCAACAGGTAGTGGTGTATTATTGCTACGATGATATAGGCTACTCAACAAACGGTAAGCAATAAACGTTGTTCCTTTGAAGCCTCGGTAGAGCGACGTATGGAGTGAATTTTTTACTTTGAGCTGCTGAAAGGGAGCCGTGTCACAGAGTAGGAGAGTGCAAAGCAGAGTCTCATGTCACATGGCTTGATGTCTGAGAGGAGCCATTGTACAGGCAGAGTAAACACATTCACCTGCTTGACTCAAAGTCAAGGAGGTCATGAGCTTAATATCTCAATAGAAACTATATAGTATAGCATATATACACACTGTATAATATATACTCCATGTCCCCGCAGGTAGACCTGTATACTCAGTATAGCCTGGGGAAATGTCCACAGAACAGACACAAGCAGAAAGGCGTTCTTACATAACAAGTGGACCAACAGGCCAAGGGTCCACAGTGTGTGCAAACGCCAAGAAGTCTCCAATGTAATTGCTGTGGCCTAACATGGGGTCATCATGTCATATTTCAAGCTTCTTGTCATAAATATAATGGCACGACAGTTCAAAAGCCCCGGTGGAAAAAACATTCAAAAGTTCTCTGAAACAAATATGAAACATACGACACCAAGTCCAGTGGCAGTAGCCAGGCTGGTAGCCAACACGATTGATAAAGGAGACAACGCTGCTCCATAACCACTGTGCGTTCAGTAGAAAGCTATCCGGTTGCAAACTAGCTTAGCACAAATTAATGTATACAGACGAGCTAGCCTAGCTGTTCAAAAACACCTCTTCCTGAGTTTTAAGCTAGGCTAGCTGATCTGTATCCGCTTCCATTAATTTGTGCTAGGCTATCTTGCAGCCGGATAGCTTTCTCCTGAACGCACAGAGAGGAGATTGGTATCCATCTTCTTGTCTGACTTCCCATAATGTATAATAAGAATAAGATTATGGACTTTAGGAGGTCGGGGGCCAGGGACTACAGCCCCCTCAGCATCGACGGGCACCGGTCGAGAGAGTGAACAGTTTTAAGTACCTCGGAGTCCACATATCCGAGGACTTGACATGGACCACACACATTGTAGTGAAGAAGGCACGGCAGCGCCTCTACTTCCTTAGGTGCCTAAGGAAGTTCAAAGTGAGTCATGTGTACACCTGTACAGCAGCGTTTCCGTTAGCCGGTAATTACCGGTATTTGACCGGCAAAATCTGTTGAAATCCGACATATTTAATCTCTCCGGTCTTAATGTCCGGTGAAAATAATTCCCTCTAAGCACAATTTGATTATTTGAATTGTATTAAAATAGGCTAAAATTAAATAGCCTATGCGATGAACGAAACAATCATTACATTTGTTTCATCGTTGCTTCTAATAATGACAACGACGTTGTCAGCGAGAGCTTAGTGCTGCGTTTGCGAGTGCATGTGAAGCTGCAGAGCCGGAGCAGCAGCGGCACAGTGCAGTACTCCAATTCAGCCATTGGCAATTCAGCTGTTGGGTGGGGGGCGCTGCTGTGCGGTCCCCAGATAGAGCCAGAAAACAGCTGTATCTGCTGCTCTGCATCGACATACTCTCGCAAATAAGTCGTTGGGAGGTGGAGAGAGAGAGAGAGTCGTCACGCAAACCCACGATAATGTTGCCGTCTCTCTCTGCCAAATTTCTCAGTTCTTCGCTTGATATAATTAATACAAATGTCCAATATAACGGAATTCGTTAGCTCATAAAAATGTGATTATAACAGACTGCTGTTTATTAATGTCGGGCGACTGCCCACAGACACCTATTTGATTTAAAGTCGGCAGCAGCACGGAGTCTCTGGACTTATTTTATTTGGAATATAATGACTTTATACGCAAAAGTAGCCTAGTTTTAAGTAAAAATATTATAAATCTACATGCCTTGATGATGTCATTCTTTTGTTTTGTTGTCATTCTTTTGCCTATCAATTGTTTTTAAGCTCAATAAACTGACCGGAATTTCTCTCATTTGACCGGTAGATTGAAATCTACCGGACACTGAGGCCGGCAACAATTTTTTTTCTAACAGAAACCCTGCTGTACAGTCGTTGATCCTGCCAGCCCTCCCATCAGGCGAGCATGATGATCCTCGAATCTCTGGTCTCCTAGACTGAGTGATAAGGCTATATTAGTACCCCGCACATTTGGGGGCTGTAGAAAACGCCCACCCCCTTAAGGTTATTGAAGTTGTGTGCTGCTATGGCGCGACCCCGGTCAGTCGCCTTTGGTTTAGCTCCGCGACGATTGTGCAAATTTTTTGCTATTATGTTTGTTTTTTCTACTTTTTTTATTAAAACATCACTGGCGGGATTGTCATACGACCGCCAGACACTTATGGACCTAAACTCCGGACTCAAAGAGGAGTTTGGAGACACTTTATGCCCAGAATGGCTAACAGAAATCAAGCGGGAGAACGGCAACAAAGGAAACGGCAGAAAGAGGCAGAGGAAGACGAGGAGGTATCAGGCTTAGATTAAAAAGATCTGCTTACCGTCCAGCAATTCCATCCATCTTTCTGGCGAATGCACGTTCGTTGGAGGGAAGGATGGACGACTTGAGAGCGAGGGTCCGATTCCAACGGGAGATGAGAGACGTTAACATCATGTGTTTCACGGAGACATGGCTCAAGCCAGCGACGCCGGACAAAAGCGTCTCTCCATCGGACAACTTCACCGTCCTGAGAGCGGATCGCACGGCAGCCTCTGGGAAGAGCATCGGAGGTGGGGTCTGCATCCTCACGAACAATCTCTGGGTTAATCCCAAAGAAGTACATGTCCTCTCAAGTTCATGCTCCCCAGATATGGAACATCTCTCAATCCTGTGCCGTCCGTTCCACCTACCCCGTGAGTTTACCGCGGTCATTATGTCCGTCGTATATATACCCCCACAGGCAAATACTGGCAAAGCGCTGGTGGAATTACACGACCACCTCAACAGACAACAGATCAAGCACCCGGACGCCGCGATGATAGTGGTTGGTGATTTCAACCAGGCGAATCTGAAGAAAGTGATGCCGTCCTTTTTTCAGCACATCGCCTGCTCCACGAGGGGGAGGAACACACTCGAGCATTGTTACACCCCGTTCAGAGCCGGCTACAAAGCTGTAGCGGCTCCGCCATTGATGGGTGCTGCAAGCGCGAGCGATCACGACTCCATTTTTTTAATCCCTGCATACAAACAAAGATCACGTGAGACAAAAAAGTGGTCTGACGAATCAGAGGCCACGCTACAGGAGGCGCTCGCAGACACAGACTGGGACATGTTTCAAGGAAGCGCCAGTGACGTCAGCGAGTACGCTGATACCGTTGTGAGCTACATAACAACAGTAGCTGACAATTTGGTCCTCACGAAAATGGTGCGGGTGTTCCCAAACCAGAAACCTTGTTGGACAGTACTATCAGAGCAGCTCTGAACTCTCGCACCACGGCTTATAACCTGGGCAGAGAGTCAGGAAATATGGAAGAGTACAAGGCTTCAGTCTACACTCTGCGCAAGGCTGTTAAACTTGCTAAGAGGACATATGCTGATAAACTGGAGACACAAATGGCACAAAACGACACAAGAGGCTTGTGGCGGGGACTGAAGACAATAACTGACTACAAAGTCAGCGCCCCCTCAATGGGGAGCGACGACGCCTCTCTCGCGGACAAACTCAACTCCTTCTACGCTCGGTTCGGTGTAGACAGTGTCGCCGCTAGCCCTCTGGCTAGTGACGTCACTGGCGCGCCGGCTGTTGTGGAGGGGGAGGGGCAACCGCGGGGGGGCGGGGGCGCTCTCTCGTTGTCGGAACACAGTGTGAGAAGAGCATTTATGCAGGTGAACACCAGGAAGGCTGCTGGCCCAGATGGTATAACAGGACGCATACTTAAGTCCTGTGCCAACCAGCTTGCCCCGGTGTTCACCGCCATATTTAATCAATCCCTGGCGGAGTCAGTGGTCCCTGCCTGCTTCAAGATGTCTACCATCATCCCTGTACCGAAGAAACCCTCCCCAACATGTCCAAATGACTACAGACCGGTGGCACTCACCTCTGTGGTCATGAAATGTTTCGAGAGGCTGGTCAAGGACCACATTTGTGCCTCCCTCCCCAGTGATATGGACCCTATGCAATTTGCATACAGGACAAACAGGTCCACTGACGACGCGGTCTCCCAGGTACTGCACAGCACTCTCTCCCACCTTGACCGTCAGAAGGGGGGCTATGTGAGACTGTTGTTCATTGACTACAGCTCAGCGTTCAACACCATAGTCCCCACCAGACTGGTGGACAAGCTGATCGAGCTGGGTCTGAGCTCCGCCCTGAGCGCCTGGGTACTGGACTTTCTGAGTGAAAGACCCCAGGCGGTCAGGGTGGGGGGTCAGACCTCCAACACCATCACCCTGAGCATCGGGTCCCCCCAGGGCTGTGTTCTAAGCCCCCTGCTGTACTCACTCTACACACACGACTGTGTGGCCAAGTTCAGCTCCAACTCCATAGTGAAGTTCGCAGACGACACGGTGGTGGTGGGGCTGATCTCGGACAACGACGAGAAGGCCTACCGGGAGGAGGTTGAGGTACTGGAACGCTGGTGCCAGGACAACAGCCTGCTCCTGAACATTGGTAAAACCAAGGAGCTGATCGTGGATTATAGAAGAGGACAGCAGGAGACACACACACCACTGATGATTAACGGGGCTACCGTGGACAGGGTGAGCAGCTTTAAGTACCTGGGGGTCCACATCTCAGAGGATCTGACATGGTCAACACACAGACACAGTAGTAAAGAAAGCGAAGCAGCGCCTCTACCACCTGAGACAGTTAAGGAAGTTCAGAGTATCGGGGAAGATACTCCAGTCCTTCTACTCAGGAGCTGTAGAGAGCATCTTGACCGGAAACATCACTGCCTGGTATGGAAACAGCACGGCACAGGACAAGAAGGCCCTACAGAGAGTGGTGCGCTCAGCCGAGCGTACCACGGGTATTGCGCTACCTCCCCTGCAGGTTCTATACAACAAGAGGTGCAAATCCAGAGCCTGCAGAATAATGAAAGACCCCCACCACCCCAATAACAGCCTGTTCCAGCTGCTGAGGTCAGGCAGACGCCTGCGAACCCCAGCTACTAGGACAGAGAGGCTTAGGCTCAGCTTCTTCCCCCAAGCCATCAGAGCCTTGAACAATGAACATTGAGTGCCACAGAACACTGAACTATCCACACACAAGCACACACGAGCACACACACGACACGCACGCTGTGCACGCTCACACACTAGCAGCCACTTTAACACGAGCGGGCACACACTCACGCCGCACGCACGCACACTTATGGCCAAGAGGAAAGGCCACTTTAAATTAGTATAACAACAGGAACAGTGTATAGCACTACTAAAGCTACCTAGCATGTCCTATATGCTCTGTAAATAATATGTACAGATACCGAGATGTCACACCATGTTACCTGTTTATTGCACAATGTTTTCTTTTTTTTCTTTTTTTAAGCTTCATTTTTTAGCGTTTATCGCTTTTTCTGGTCAAGCATGACCGACAGAAACAGGTTGAATGGGATATAGATCAGGGGAAGACACTGAGAAAATACGGCGAGTCCGGGAGTCGAACTCATGTACCCCAGATCCGTGACGCGCACGGTTGTCCCCGACGCCGAAATAGCGCCGAGATACGCGTGAGCTACTGGAGCTCCCCGCAATGTTGTTTTTTTATTGGATTCTATTATATGTTGTACCACTGTTTTTTTATTGGATTCTATTATATGTTGTACCACTGTATTGCACATCGTCGCGGGCAAGACCACCCGCATTTCATTGTATACTTGTATGCCGTGACAATTAAAACTCTTGACTTGACTTATGTGGCAAAATTCATACTCATGTGTTCCCCAACTGAGTTTATCTTTCCCTGTGATTTCAACGATGAGCGCTCTAAGAAATGTGTTTTCTATTTAGGTGGAAGGGTCATATACAGTATAATTCTACATTCAATCATATTTTAAGCTGAAGTGCAGGTTGTTTCATGTCACATTTTCAGGCCTGGCTGTAACTGGCTAAAGGCTATCAATCAAGGGTAGTGACATTAGGGACACAATGTGTCACATGGATAAGGGTCTCTCATGTATGAAAACATACATAACACAAGGAGAACTCCAATACATCGCCTATAATTCATCATTGAACTGTCCCCCACCATGTACTTCACTTCATCTGGAATGTGATTATATGTCGACCTCATATGCACTATGATCAATATTAGGGATGCACCGAAATTTCGGCACCGAAAGTTTTCGGCAGAAAATGGCAAAAAATGGCCTTTCGGCTTTCGGCCGAAAGAGTTTTTTTCACCGAAAATATATCACCGAAACAGAAACAACCTCGCGTGTTGTTGTGATGATGTTGCCCTGTCGGGAGTCGCGCTGCCCCTATGTAAACTCTGCGCGCAACGCGTCCAACAAATGCGTCTTCAACATGCTTCCATATCCTCATTCACTATTATGCCCGTCGCGGTAGGAGTGATCTATGCATATCATTCGCGTGTTGTTGTGATGATGTCGCGCTGTCGGGAGTCGCGCTGCCCCTATGTAAACTCTGCGCGCAACGCGTCCAACAAATGCGTCTTCAACATGCTTCCATATCCTCATTCACTATTATGCCCGTCGCGGTAGGAGTGATCTATGCATATCATTCGCGTGTTGTTGTGATGATGTCGCGCTGTCGGGAGGGGCAGGTATATATAAGATTTTTTCTTCTTCCTGTTCCTTTCGGCCATGGTATTTTTTGTGAATTATGTGAATATGTACTGTTGGACTGTGGTGATTCCTTGTACGGATAAATAAAATGATGATGATGATGATGATGACATCCCCATTCACCATATGCCCGTCGCGGTTAATCACCGAGTGATCTAATATGCATATTATTCACATTTTGACGCTGTCTACTGTGCCGAGTCAAGCGAGCACATTCAGCTGGGGACTAGAAAGGTGCGCTCAGTAGAGCACAGATGTCCGCTGCGGCAGCCAGAGAAAAGATGGAATTAATGTACTGTATGCATTCAGAAGTGCTGAATAAATGTTTTATGTAGAGCTGCCGCGGTATTGATTATTTCCTTACCGCACAAATTTGCAAAATATTTCCTACCGCCGCGGTTATTACCGCATGCACACAAAAAATTAAAAAAAAGTTTGAATGCATTTTTTTTTTAGTAGTAGTCTACTCTTTATAGCATATAGCCTGCCTCTAGTCTAAATGTCTATTTTTAGAGGATGACTTTGCAGCATGAATATTGTTTGGGATTCGGCAAGCACGCATTAGTTATTGAAAGTGAAACACGGATTCGAAGTTTACCCTCTGGTCGTGCGCCGTTCACTCGGTGTCGCGGGCAGGGGTGGTTACCCCTAACCCCCCCGACCCTTTCTTATTATTATTACTATAAAGTTACTACTTTATAATAAAGGCATTCGTTTTGTGGCATTAACATTATATAGTTATACGTTCAATAACATCAGCGTATTTACCGGACAATAGCAAGGTAAGCAATACTCTATTCATATCTCAGTTCCTTTCTTTGCTCAGAGCGTGCCGAGTTGTCCCATTCTGCGGTCTGTTAATAAAGTTTTCAATCAGACAAGTGTATAGAACGAAGGGCTTTTATTATAACATTCGTTGCAGACAGTAAAATCATTATGTCTCGTTTAGTACTCCTTAGGAGCGATCGTAGTCGACTCCGGCGGAGAGTTAAAGCTAACGTTATTAGCCGTGTTGTGATGATCTGACATTCAGGAAGTAAAAACCTAACACGCGCTTGCCGATTGGTGGTAACACACTGCATGACGCTACAACGTGTGACGCGTCTCTCTTCTGACCAATCAGTGGTCTGCAATGTTTCACGTGACTTTTCTGGTACCCAATAGGGTCGCTTGGAACCTCGATAGATGAGTAGGGTATATCTGCAGAGCCGCAAGCCCAACGAGAGGAGGATAATTTATTATTATTATTATAAAAAACAGCGGTGACGCGGTATTCAGCCTACTCTGCGGTGGCCGTGATGTAACAGCGATACCGCGGTAATGCGGTAATCGCGGCAGCTCTAGTTTTATGGACGCATAATAGTGATTATTTATTATTCAAGTTAAGTTTTGCCATAATCATATATTTTTCCATAATCATAATGTTCCACAACATTGGTAAAAAAAATCTATTCTATGAATCATTTTCGGCCTTTCGGCTTTCGGCCAACTGTTTTCTATTTTCGGTATCGGTTTCGGCCAAGAATTTCCCATTCGGTGCAATCAATATGCCACCACTCATCATGCACTTATCAATCCTGTTGTTACAGTTCTCTCTCTCTCTCTCAGGCTGAAGAAATCAATCTATTCCAAAGGGGTGCAGTACCACAGGGAGAGACGATAGGGGCGGTATTTTCCCAATGGAGCTCAGAGAGAGTTTGCAGCACTAACGTGAGACTAGATTGATGAAATAGGAATTCAAATCGCTAATAAAAAAAACGATATCTCTCGTCGTTGGCAATGAAAGGTCGGCATGAACAAACGAGTTATCTCGTCGTTGGCATTGAAAGTGTTAAGTGTTAATCTCCTCTATGAAACAGATGACCACCAACCCCAATCGTAGCCTCTCTAGGACACTGCATGCTTTCTTGTTGAAGCAAGGCAAACAACAGAGCTATTAATGGACATTTTAGAGTACATAACAGTAGGATGATCATAAGGATATAGGGATAGAACTTTGTGATACGATAGTAATAACGTCCCATTTGGTGGGCTCTTCTATAGGGAGGTGTAGTGGTTACGTTATTGCTGTTTCCGGCCGGTCCACCATCTTGAAAACGCAATGTACCTTTCTGTGCATATTCATCCACAATCTATAGCTCAACATAAAAATATTCGCAATTAATCGTAAAAATAAATCGCTGAATTTAATTTCAACCAAAAATGCTTAAACAATAATGTTAGTGATAGAAGGGAAGTCATTCTGTGAAAAAATGGAAAGCTTTTCAATGTTCATGAGGCAGAATTGTTACAATAGCCGATAATCCATTTTCCCAATGATAAATCCCTATACGGGTGGACCTCGCGGGCGGTCCAAAGTGACGTCAGACTACACCTCCATATTCAAGGTGCCTTATAGTACACCGAGTGCTTGATTTTCAGAATGCGTGGTCACGTTGGTGTCAAACTCTTCCAACTGAGTTACACAAACTCAAGTTACGACTAAACCAAGCATATAGGTCCTCTACTGTCAGATCCTCTGTGCAAAGCCTGAGACCCAACATTTGGTCATGCCTCCAGAGTCTGGAAGAAAGGCTAGCGTAAGAAGGCCAGCACATAAGCGGAACGGAAGAGACTGAACTCACGTTTCAATTCATTAGCCTTGAGAGTCTCACTGATCTCTAGCGTGGCCAGTCCCAACAGGATGTCTGCCTTCAGAGTCTGGTGGCTCCACACGCGGAAGATCAGCTTGCTGAAGGGCGTGACGATTCTGGACAGAGAAGAGAAAAATGTGAGTTTGATTTAAAGAGCGCATTATAAGCTCTGCACAGCCACAGTACGGTTGAAGAGCCTACTGTCTCCAAAACACTTCTTCAATCATTATTTAAAGTGATAGATGATACTATGATACGATTATGCTTATGTCTCGTCTATAATTGTGTCTTGTCTGTTAATGCTTACGTCTTGTTGTCTATAATCAAGAGTCAAGTCAAGAGTTTTATTTGTCACGGCATACAAGTATACAGTGAAATGCGGGGGGTCTTGCCCGCAACGATTGTGCATAATACAATAATAATAATATAATAAGAATCCAATAGAATGACATTGTGCAATAATACAAGTAATCAAAGTAGGGCATATCGGTATATGTACATGAGTTTTTACAGAGCATGGTAAGACATGCTAGGTCCTGTGATAATGCAATACACTGTTAGCTACGGATGAGGCACTGGGTCTTTATGTACACTGCTATATTATACAATCTCAAGTTATACTATACTATTTTTAAAGTGACCTTTCCTTTTGTAAAGTGACCATAAGTGTGAGCGTGTACAGTGTGTGTGTTGTGTGTGTGCTCATGTGTGCTTGTGTGTGGAGAGTTCAGTGTTCAAGGCTCTGATGGCCTGGGGGAAGAAGCTGAGCCGAAGTCTCTCTGTCGTAGTTGCTGGTGTTCGCAGGCGTTTGCCTGACTTCAGCAGCTTGAACAGGCTGTAGTAGGGGTGGTGAGGGTCTTTCATTATTCTGCAGGCTCTGGATTTGCACCTCTTGTTATATAGGACCTGCAGGGGTGGTAGTGCAATACCCGTAGTACGCTCGGCTGAGCGCACCACTCTCTGTAGGGCCTTCTTGTCCTGTGCCGTGCTGTTTCCATACCAGGCAGTGACGTTTCCAGTCAAGATGCTCTCTACAGCTCCGGAGTAGAAGTATAAGTAAGTATAATTGTGTCTCATCCGTTAATGCTTATGCCTTGTTGTCTATAATTGCGTCTCGTCTGTTGATGCTTACGCCTTGTTGTCTATAATTGGGTCTCGTCTGTTGACGCTTGTTGCCTATAATTGTGTCTTGTCTGCTAATGCTTAATGTCTTGTTGTGCATAACTGTCAGCTAATTTGCTTACGTTTTATTTTGTGTCTGCTTCATGTGTGCCTTACTGGTGATGGATGTCTCGGGATCTTGGCCAAGATAGCAGAGACTGCTCTACGTGCACCACTGAGGCCACGGATCAGCTCCTTACAGTCTTCTGTCTGTGGTCTGTCAACATGGTTTGTGGTCTGTCAACGTGGTTTCATTGCTGGGTTAAGTACTTCTATTCTATTCATATAATATGCTTACTTCATATATCTACTCTATTCACACATATGCTTACCACTTGTATCTATTGCTATGTCCGCCCACTACAATCACGCGAGCTGTCTAACGCCTGTCCCGTCTCCCTGTGAGTTGCTGTGCCGGAGTGTTGACCGGAGTGTCGGACGTCCCGGGAGGATGCGACCCTCCCTGCGTGCCCTCCTGTCTCCCCGTCTCCGGCGGTCTCGTAGTCGTGACCGGAGTGCTAGACGTCCCGCGATGATGTCGGGGAGGTTGCGACCCTCTCTGCGCCGCCCCCCATCTCCCTGTCTCCGGCTGTCTCGGAGCGATGACCGGAGTGTTGAACGTCCCGTGATTAAGACGGGGAGGACGCAACCCTTTTTGCGTCGCCCCTGTGCCTCAAATAGATTCGCTATCAGCTCTATCTTTAATCTCTCAAAATGTTCAGTTGCTAACGCTATCAGCTCTATCTAAAAATTTTCAAAATGTTCAGTTGCTATTGCATGCACTCATCTGTGTTTCACTACACACATGAGTGCATGCTTACCAACTGTTAGTCTGCAACACTACTATCACCGACATCTAAGAAGGGAGATCCCCCCTTGAATGGCCCTTCTAAGGTTTCTCTCCACACTGCCTGTGGAGCATTTTTCCCTATTGTTAGGTTTTAGTGAATTTTTCCTTACCTTCGCGTGGGGTATGTCTGGGAGTGCTTGCATTCTATTATTTATTTGCATTTATTTTAAATTTGTTGGACCTTATGGTCTAGTTTTGTTCTTGACTTATTGTTATGTTTCTTCTTGACTTGTTTAAAGAAGACGTGTCCGGCCCATGGGGACATTAACGTGTGTTGTCGGGCCTTACAAATAAATTTGATTTGATTACTGTACCAACTACTTGGCTTATTCTATATTCATGTTTTATATACTTTTGCTTTTATTGACTTTTAATTGTTTGCATGCAGTTATGTCTTCCTTTTACTATGTCTTCCACTATTACTACTATTAGCACATTTACAGCACGGTTGATTAATGTGCACTGTCCCTGTAAACGTTTTATCTGGGGGGGGGGGGGGATAAAATAAATAAATGACTAATAATATTGGAGCATTTAGGTCACCGGTCCATTCATGACATGCTCTGTGGTCTAAACAGGTCAAACAGCTGTACAGTACACTTCCTTATCTTGTTCCCTATCAGGTGATCAGCTGACTGAGGGAAGCTCTGGCACTGCTTTCTCCAGAGCAGCATGAACCAACACTACCCCCAGGTACCACTCCTGCTAGAAATGCATGGGGTTTATGCATTTTGGTCCAGAGATTGAAGGCGCCTCTCAACGTAGATGCAATCTGTTTAGGTCTCTAGATGTGTGAGGCTATGAATTTACCCGTGCAGATGGCGTGGATTCTTGAAAATCTATTTGATCATTATTATAATTACTATAAAGTAAGGCTGTACTAGGGATGTGCTACCGGTCAACACGACACAGTTGCGTTGATTATTTCTGGCACGTGATACACTGCGTTGATATTAGATACGAGTGCTTGGGACTTCTATTTTGAAGAGCAGGACCACTATCACATGCCAGAAATAATCAATGCACGTGTGTCGTGTTGACCGGTAGCGCCATCTAGTACAGCCTTACGAGGATCAAAGTGAATAGAAATTATCAAATTTAACCCACGCCATCCGCACAGGTAAATTCCTAACCGCACACATCCCAACAGCCGACAGTGACTTGACATGGAGAGAGAGAGAAAGGCTGTAGTGCTACTTACACCGTGAGCGCCTGCTTCCATTTGGGGCTGTGTGTGTTGTTGCACTTCTCAGTCTTCTTGGACTGGCCGTCCACAGTCACCTCAACATAGGGACTGGGGCCAAACCAGTTCTTCTTGTTCTCCTTCAGTTTGGCCGACAGCACTGGGTGGATAAGAAAACAAACTTGCTTCTTTATCTCACAAGGGGTTTCTCAAACTAATTAAGTCAGGAAACAAAAGTTATTATTGCTTCTGTGGAAGTTCCCTTTAAGGCCTCTGTTCACACCTGCCCCTCCACCCTGTATCCTCTCCTTCCTCTTCCCCTTACACCCCTCCCCCTTACACCCCTTGCCTCGTCGTCCCTCCCCCACCCTTTTCCCTGAAATGAACTGCATTTATATCTCTTTTATCCAAAGCGCTTTACAATTTGTACCTCTACATTTTTACCCATTCACACTGACGTCAGAGGCAACCATAAGGCCATGGTTACACTGGTGTAAAACAGCAACGTTCTATTTTCGAATGATTACGTTTGCATGTCCAAGTTAAAAAGAACCGCAGTTTTGGCAGGAAAACGCGTTTTTCTAGTGGCAACGCTGAAAGGGTGTTTTCGTTTTGGAAACTCGCCGAAACTCGCCGACAATGGTGCCATGTAATTTGCGCGAGCCGGATACGGAGCCGTTCTGCCCAATGCCCATGCGCAGTAGAGACCGACGCCAAATTCTCCCCTGGCTGGACGTCGACTCCGTCCATTAGTTAATTATTTCCAGTGTTTACAGCAGAGCTGTCCCAAGTAGCTGCGGCTACCAACGTGTTGTCAAGTTATTGTTATAAGGAGCCCAGTCCAAGCTACAACAGTCTGCATTCCCTTAACAATTGTTTGTATTGAGCCGTATTGTATTGTACCTAGGGATGGGTACCTTTCACATTTGAACCGATACCGGTACCGGTACCTGTGAATCAATACCGGTACCCAACGGTACCTTTTTTCGGCCTTTAGTCTCAAGAAATTTTATTTACCTACCTCAGTTGTGAAAAAAAAATCCAAACTTCAAATAACTACAATTTCGACAGTTTTCGGCTTGCCATTGCTCCGACTGCTTTGTTGTTGAATCAAGTCAAATCCTAGGTAAGCATATATTGTGCGTGTGAACGTTGACATGAAAAAAAAAAAAAGCAAAAAAAATATAGAAAAATAAAAAAAAAATAAAAGAAAATTCGGTATCTCACGTGATTCGATACTCGGTAGTACCGACGTGTTTCGGTTCGGTACCTCAAAAGTACCGAATTCGGTACCCATCCCTAATTGTACCCATTCTGCAATCTGTTAAATAAAGTTTACATCCATTCATTCTGCTAGCATTAACGTTACTACCCTGCTAGCCACAATGCTATACTGTTATAATGGCATATCCCAATCACGTTAGCACGTAAGCTAACAAAATCTGCGATATTTTTGTGAGACTAAACTCCGCTCTTGGTGGTCAATTGTGTTGATGTTAGTTTTGTTTCATCAACAAATCACCAACAAATGAGGCAGAACACACAGTGAATGTATCCGTTTTTGTTTATTGCACTTTATTTCTTGCTGAAAAATAAATGCTATGTAGCTACTAGCTAAATGGCTCATGCGAGGTATAAAGATGGTGGCTTTTCTGAGATTTTGAGCAGGATGTAGATGACTCGTTCAACCTTTCTGATTGGATGAAAATGGCCTTCATGTTTGAACTACATCACCACCTACTGCTTTGGCATTGTACTACATGTATATACATCACTCAGTGGTCAGGAGACAAAACGATGTCTAACTTGCCTGCCATTACGTAGCGTTCTGAAAAACAAAACTGAAAACGAAATCGGCCCTAGTGTAACCGCAGCCTAAGTGTCTTGCTCAAGGACACTTCGACACGCTGCCTGGGAATCGAACCGGGAATCTCCAGATTACCCGACAACTGCTCTACCTCCCAAGCCACTGTCACTCAAGCGGACAGAATTGGATGGCCAGAGAAAGGCAAGTCCTCTACCGAACTCCTGAATCTAAATGATATTTGATTAGTAATGTTTTAACAATACATTTGTATCAACCGTGTGCATGATAACCTCTCCCCCACACTTCCCTATTATCATTAATTTGCAGTTTAATTAAGGGCAGATTATTTTTTAATCCTTTATTTACCCAGGGTAGGTTCTCTGTTCTTTTTCAGCAACGCCCTGCTTCACATTCACACAGTTCCATTCACACCTGGGAGCCACTGTTGGCCACTGAGCAACTCCACTGAGCAGTCGGGGGTTAAGTGCTTTGGGCAAGGGGCACTTCAGGGGTTGGTATTGAGGGACGGGAGAGTTATTAATTCACTTCCCCCGCCCGGATTTTCCCTGCCGGTCCGGGGGGTCAAACCAGAGACCTTCTGGTCACAAACCTGCTTCTCTAACCTTTAGGCCACTCTGGCTTACAAATCATATCCTACAGTACAGACGTAAGCAGACATATTTGTTTGGTACACTACCGACCGCGACAAAAAACACATCATGTTAATTAATATGTAGTTTTAATACTCTCTCCCCCCCCCCCCCCCCCCCCCAATGGAAATAAAATAAAAGCCATTCCATCTAACATTCTGAATCATATCGCAATTGCAATCTGTGTTTTTCCATATCGTTCAGCCTTAACACATTAGACGCCAACAACGTGATAATTCGTTATTGCCCGCCATGCGTTGAACGCCAACAACGAATAAACACATTGTTGGGATCAATATTTCATTTTTTCGCCATGGCATTCATAATCCATCCAGCCTCCCTCTGGGACTGCAGCGGCACCCTGTCTGATATTGCAACTAGTGCTGTCAGGCGATAAAAAAAATTAATCGAATTAATTACAGGATTTATAATTAATTAATCTAATTAATCACATTACCATTTTATGCCTGATATTCTATAATCATATTTCAAATTGCATGTGTCCAGATGGCAGAATTCAGTACTGTATCTAGTAGAATAAAATGTGCATTCAATCACCGCGCAGATTGATTGATTGAATGAAAATGTTATTAACAGATTGCAGAATGGAGGGCGGCTACGTGGCGTAGTGGGCAAGGCGCTCGCCACGAATGCGGAGACGCTGGGATCGCCTGTTCGATCCCAGCGCTCCACATTGCTTTCAGTTTAGCTGGTCGTCCGTACTAATACACATTGGCCGTATTAGGGGGTGGGAAACTGATGGGTGGGGATCGGGCGTTGTGGACAGCGACTCCTACAGGTCGGTTGGTGCGCCTGCGCAGTAGAATCAGGAAGTGTCGGGGGCAGCGTGAGCCTCCCACGCGTTACTCCTCGCCACTGAGAGATCGAGCTGCGCAGGTGAAAAGATGCGACTGCTGTTACCTCAAGTACCGGAGGGGACTTGTGCTATGTATGACTTAGTCCACATTGCAGCCGGCTTGTGGGAGGCAAGAAACAGCGTTCGTGACAGGGGAGGGTTGAATTGGATGATACGAAATTGGGATGGGAAAAAATATAGAAAATGGGAGAAAAAGTGGATAAAAAAAAAAAAACAGATTGCAGAATGGGTACAATACAGTACGGCTCAATACACACAATTGTTAAGGGGATGCAGACCAGAGAAAGACTTTCATCTTCTTTACATCAGGGTCCCCCATTTTCAATTCATAATGAATTGTAAGTAAGGGTGCAACTTGCACCGTGCAATCCATTCTTTGTGGATCTAGCCCACAGTATTTCTGACACTGGGAATACATTCCCTGAGATTCATAGATGTCCCTAGAATCAGATACCAAAAACATGCAAATGGACCATATTAAAAAAAAAAAGTCTGTAAATGTGTATTCTACATTCTTATGGAATTAATGATACAAAAAAAAAAGTATTTCAATATCATTTTATTTTTTGTAATACATTTTTAGTTAATTTTTATAACGCGATAATTTGCTGTGTAATTAATTAATCGAATTAACGCGATAAACTGACAGCCCTAATTGCAACGCCTCAATACCGCCGCCTGGTGGATGATCGGGCGAGTTACACTCCACGCCAAACCGGAAGTGGCGCTGGTGCATCGAGGAAATCCCTCCGGCAGTTATATTTTGTTTTACGTGGGTCCAGACAAACACTCGAGTGCATCGGATCGCTTTCGAAGCGCTATTACAGGGAACAAACTTAACTTTTTGACTTACCAGCCATTTGGCTGGTAGATTTTAAAAACTACCAGCCGGGCAGATTTTTTACCAGCCAAAAATCCAATTAGTATTTATATTGTAACGTTTGGCCACTTTAAATCATTGAACAGAGAGAGAGAGGTAGAGAGGTAGAGAGGTAGAGAGGTAGATAGATAGATAGATAGATAGATAGATAGATAGATAGATAGATAGATAGATAGATAGATAGATAGATAGATAGATAGATAGATAGATAGATAGATAGATAGATAGATAGATAGATAGATAGATAGATAGATAGATAGATAGATAGAGAAGGCAAGCCTGAAAACCTACCTGTTCAAAAAGGCCTTTGACTGTTAGCTTTTTATTTTAATTTTATTGCGCTTTTGTTTTTAAATTGTCTGTTTAGACTATGTTTTTAACACTTTGACTGCCGGAAAACGCTTAAAAGCGTCATTCCCGGCCATGCTCAAGTTGCCGAGGACCAGGGACCGAAACTAAAGCCCGCCGCCCGCCAGGGGCGGTCTGTTTTTACCTTTGGCGCATGACACTTAGAGGGCTGCCCGCCGTGTGGCGTGTAGACGTTTAGTTCATAAGCAGGCCCCTAAAAATATGTGTATGCGAACGGTAAAAATCAATTACGCGCACGCTGTGCGAATACAGATTATAGCCTCTCTCGTCTTTTTTTTCCTCCGCTGCGAGATCGTTAAAAAACTACAAGTCCCACATTGCACTCAAGCCAACGGTCCAATCACAGTAGAGTGAAGTGACTGGTTTCATGGGAAATAAAGCAAATGACCAATCGGAAGCTCTCATTTTTCTTGTTTACTTCCTGAAACTCCGCGATCAGGGCTCTCGTTTTCCGAGACACCAACTTATTATAGTCTCTCTTACCAATAGCAATAGATTTTAGAACACCTAGATTTATCGATAGCAATAGTAATATAACGTTAATGCAACAAAACGAATGCCTTGCTTTGTTAATCATAACGTTGATGCAGTAGCGTATGTCGGTGTGTTGGCTGTAACGGACATGACAATAACATAACGTGTACACATTAAAATTGCGATAATCTATTCTAACATTTTCAAATCGATGCAGTTGAATTTCCCCCTTAGGAACGATGCATTGTTACACCCCTACACCAAAGTCACTGGCCCACTGTGTATCTGTGTGTATAATAACTTGGCTAGCGTTATCAACAGCAGAGGTGGGCAATGGGTCCAGCTGCAGCACCGGAGTGCAAGCGATGTGATGTAATTGGCAGACTCGACTGTCAATCAATGGTCTACCTGACACGCAAACTCAAACAATGTTTCTGTACTGGAGGTGTGATTGATTGATTGATTGAAAACTTTATTAACAAATTGCAGAATGGGTACAATACAGTACAGCTCAATACACACAATTGTTAAGGGGATGCAGACCAGAGAAAGACTTTCGTCTTGTTTACATCAGGGTCCCCCATTTCAATTAATCAGGAAAGTGTACAGTATTTCAATAGGCAACCCTGAAAGGATTATTTTTCTAGAAGAGCAACACAGCCAAAACAGACAGTGGAGCTGTTTGCAGATAGCAAGCATTTTGACTTATTGCGTGGTGGCGATGTCTCGCAGATAATACAACTACAAGTATGATTATATAATATATATTTTATTTAAAAAAAAATTGTATATATAAAATATATATTGGCAGGTAAGAAATATGCTTGGCGGGTAGACTCTTCCCATCTACCCGCCACTGGCCGGTGAGTCAAAAAGTTAATTTCGCTCCCTGCCGAGGACGCTTTACAGCGTCTTTAATATCAATATTTCAAAAATCTGGGATCGGATTCATATTTCCACTCCGCTGGCCTGAGATCCACCAGGAGGACCCACTGAGCTCTCTGGCGGTTCAGGAGCGCCATCTGGTGGCCGATCGGCGCAATCGCTTAACAGGAAGTGCCGTAGAGGTTGTGCTGGTCTGCCATATTACTTCCGGGCACTCGCTATAGGTCCCGGGACTCGATCTCGACACACTACATAGTGATCGATTGCCAATAACTCGATAAACAACATGATTTGGACGTATATACCATTATACAAGCTGGAGATGGACCGGGTAAATCGACATCCCATAATGGTAAAATTCTCTGGGGTGCTCCAGTAGCACACCATGTTACCGCGCTGCGTCGCGGGACTCCGTGCTGCGTCACGGATCTGGTTGACTCCGAGTTCGATTCCCGGACTCGCCGTCATTTGCCGAATGTCTCCCCCTGCTCTCTCTCCCGTTTCACCCTACAACTGTCGGTCATGCTTGACCAGAAAAGCGATAAACGCTAAAAAATAAAGTTAAAAAAAAAAAAAAAAAATCTACTCTACGATGATCGCCCAACGGCGCTCGGAGACTGGGGTGAGTTTTAGCGTGTAAAATTACCGTCTTCGATACTAACTGCTATTATCAACATTTGACCCACATTAGATGATTGGTATAACGCTGGCCACGGAATTATAAACGTCCCCTAGCCCACCCGGTCAACATCAGATGACGTGTAGTAACTTCTAGAAGTACGTCTAGTTGGAATTTTTTATATCGCGCTGATTGCCATAAAACTGTATTGCATCATCAATATAATGTATTTGGGGCTATAGATCACGTTCTGGAGAAAGCTGCAGAAAGAGATGAAAACATACTTATACATTAGACCAGACCTGGGCATTGTACGGCCCGCGGGCCGCATCCGGCCCGCGGGATGATTCTGACCGGCCCGCGAAAGATTATATGATAATAAAAAAAAATAAAAATAAAATATTTTTTTTAATATTTTTTTTTTTTTTTTTTTTTTCATGTCAACGTTCACACGCACAATATACGCTTAGGAGACATGCTCAGAAGATGTTGGTTCTCTTTGGATCCACCTACATATGTGAACAGACATTCTCATTCTCGTTTACCAAGTCCAGGTACAGATCCTCTCTCACTGATGAACATCTGGCAGCTGTGCTTCGCATCTCCACCTCAGACATGCAACCTGACTTTGATGGACTTGTTAAAGCTCAACAGAGACTGGATTTCTCACACCGAATGAAAAAAAAAAGAACTGAAGAACACTAAAATGTGGAAATATAACAAGTGAAATGGGACACTTGATATTTTTTTTTCTTAAATGTTTAATATAGGCATGTAAAGTAAAAAAGGCTACAAAACTGGGACACTTTTCTTTACACAGTTCAGTGACATGTCTTGTTTATTTTTGCTATAAGATGATGTGATGTCTTTAGAAAGCTAAGAAAATCCTTGTTTCAATAGTATATGAAACTCAAAATGCCCTTTGTTATTAATGTTTCACATTTTGTTTATCATTTTGGAAATAAATTCTATTTGAATAAATTATATTTTTGAAAGCTAACCTCACCTTTTAATTGCCAAATAATAACATACACTCAGGGGTCAAAACAATGCCATTTACTGCTTTTTATATAGAAATAAAATGTATATTATGCATAATTGAGTTTGGAATTTTGGCCCGGCCCCCCAACATATTTTCAGTTGCTCATTCGGCCCCCCGGGAAAAATAATTGCCCACCCCTGCATTAGACCATACTTTACTATGAATATGTGAATGAAAAAGTTTAACGTTGCTACACAATGAACAATACATATAGGACTTTGAATGGGCCCTAATAATGGCAATGTAGCAATAGAATTTAAAAAGTTATAGCCCTGCAAAGAAGGGGCCTTTCTCTATAGACAAATAGAGCCGGCAACCTACGGTTGATAATGAATTTAACCCATGGCACCCAAAGTGTTAATTAACTATGTTCTATTTTTATCTTATTTTTATTCTGTATTTTATTTTATTTGTTTTACTAATAACTATTTTATTTCTATTTTTTTAACGGTTTTAACCATGTAGTGTAGCACTTTGGGATCCCAGTGAACAAAAAGTGCATTACAAATCCAATCTATTATTATTATTATTATTATTATTGTTATTATTATTAATTATTATTATTATTATTATTATTATTATTATTATTATTATTATTATTATTATTATGTGTGGCTGCCGCCCTGGCGGACATCTGTGCTCTACTGAGTGCACCTTTCTAGTCTAGAGAGAGAGCGCTGATTCCCCGTAGCTGAGCAGGGTTGCATTTTGTCAACACAAGTTGGAACCCTGGAGGAAGCGATATAAGGAAACGAATTGCTCCGCTAATCGCTCATGTTGACCCCGCCCCCAAGTCACTCTCCGCTCGCTCACCTTGAATCGAGCGCTCCCCGCGCCACATCGCTCGGCAGATTGTTTATTTTTTTGGAGCATGGTGTAAATTAGCTCAAACTACAACAGTCTACACCCCCATGGGCCCCTTAACAATTGTTTCAAGTTCAAGTTCTTTAATAGTTGTCATACAGAAGTACAGAATACTTTCATACAAAATGCTTCTTACTGTTACGCTCCAGAGACTGTGCTAGACAAGATAGTATCAAATAACATAATAACATAATATAGCATGAATTTAGAAGAAGAAAATGAGGTCACAGTGTTCGGTATAGACATATGTACAATGTTCTGAGTTACCATATAATATACAATACACAATACTATGCAGTGTACTAATGTACAGTACTATCTAGTGCAAAGCAGAAATGGGATGAGGTACAATTTTAGGTACAATTTACAGTAAGGTGTACGAGTTGTAGTGCAATCCTTCATCCATAAATATAAAGTGTGGGGAGTGGGTGCTACAGTGTGTTTGTTTAAAGTGGGTGTGTGCTATAAGTGTGTGGAGTGGGTGCTACAGTGTGTTTGTTTAAAGTGAGTGTGTGCGTGTGGATGTGTGTGCTATGTGCGTTTGGTGGTTGTTGTTGTGTAGTGTTCATTCATTGTTCGTTTAGCAGCCTGATGGCCTGGGGATAGAAGCTTCTTCTGAGTCTTTCTGTGCTCGCCTTGAGACTCCTGTATCGCTTGCCTGACCGCAGCAGTTCAAAGAGGCAGTTGTTCGGGTGACTGGAGTCTTTACAAATGATTGTTTGTATTGAGCCGCATTGTAATTGTACCCATTCTGCAATGTTAAATAACGTTGTTTATCCATTCACTAGCTCTATTAAGCGATGATAGCTAGCCTAGCCACAATGCTATGGTCGCTGCCATTAACGTTAGCATGTAAGCTAACGACAACAACAATGGCGTCAAAACTTTTTCTAACAGGATGTGAGTGACAAAGCCTGAACAGGATATCACAGGTTCACCCGATCTCTACAATTCGTAGCCGCATTTCTGCAGACCCCTCTCTGATTGGTTGAGGCCATTTCTGCAGACCCCTCTCTGATTGGCCGAGCGCGCGCATGCGCATGAGCCGCGACAAGCTCCTCCAGCCAGGAGTCGAAACTCCGTTAAGCTCCAGAGAGAGAGGCTGAAAACCCACAGTTGTTGCCCGACGGATGGGAGCCGAATCCCGGATCCGAGTTTTCTGATGAATAGCCCAAAAACATGGAGGTCGCGAACGCAATTTATACGCATGGAAGTATTGATTACGCCATAACGAATCATTAAACAAATATACCGTTAACTGGAATATGTTGTGTGTGCCTTTACACATATGTTGGATAGGATTAATTGGTTTGTCATTAACCAATAATAAACTTTCTGAATATGATTTGGGAGGGTTATAATAGAAGAAAGACAGTGTAAACAATATAAAGTTATGTGAATAAACCGCGAAATAATAACTAATTCCTTGGTCAATAGAAGTCTCTCTGATACTTTCTGAATATGATTTGGGAGGGTTATAATAGAAGAAATAACAACGTTATGTTATATAATGGAATAAACCGCGAAGTCACACGAAATAAATAACGTTATACGCGAATCTGGTTGTACATTTCTGCTTATCTTCTTGATATGATAACATTACATCCGCCTTTTACGGCGTGACGAGCTAAACCAATCAGAGAGGGGCTTCGCTCAACCAATCAGAGAGGGGTCTGCAGAAATGGAGCTCAACCAATCAGAGAGGGGTCTGCAGAAATGCGGCTACGAATTGTAGAGACGCGGTTCACCCTTCTCATTGGTTGAAAATGGCCTTCATGTTTGTACATCGCCATCTGTTGCTTTGGCATTGTACTACATGTATATTACATCAGTGTTAAACCACTGTGAGCGGCCTGGAGGGAGTGGATTTGAGCGGAGGAGAAGCGGTAGATGCAGTGTATTTTGTTAGCCGCCAGGTGGCGGGCAGACCTTAAATTCTAATCGCCAAAGAATAAATCTACAAGCCAATGGCGCTGGGCGTGTAACTATTTTGTACCCCGACGCTATATGATATATATATATATATATATATGATTTCAGCGTTTATTGCGTCATACAAACGGGAAATGGATCTAGCAGATCGAAGTCAAATAATTGGAATATTTTTCCTCCAGTCTCATCGGCGAACGGTAAGAGGAATATAACGTTATTTTCAGCCCGATTGTTTATTCATTTCACGGCAATCCATCTGCTCAACATATCAACCCAGGGCTGGGCGATAAAACGATAACGATAACTATCGCGATAAATTATTTCCTCGAAATAAACATGAAACGTGGTCGCAAAGTTTCGATATATCGATTTTCCAAGCTTGGCTCCGTTCAGCCTCGGCTCAGCTCACTCACTAACAACAACCAACGTTACGTGATGACGTGCTTACGCACAACAGCTAACAACCAATCAGTGAAGGAGATGGCCGAGACCCGGAAGGAGGTAGGACTCACTCAACAACAAGGCTTGCTAGGCTAATTAGCTTGCACGGCGTCGTTTTATATATTTACGTGCCGAGTATGTGTGTGTTTTGAATTCTGAGGCCACGTTTATGGTAGTGTGGGATATACAGTGGACGTCGTTTCAATATATTGTGGCGGAAGAGAGTATTTTAGTGTCATATTTAGCACATTGTCATGGAATGCACCGCTTAGAACCAACAGGCTGGCTAGGATAACTAGCTTGCACGGCACTGTTTTATATATTTACGTGCCGAGTATGTGTGTGTTTTGAATTCTGAGGCCACGTTTATGGTAGTGTGGGATATACAGTGGACGTCGTTTCAATATATTGTGGCGGAAGAGAGTATTTTAGTGTCATATTTATTGTCATGAGATACTCCGCTTGTCGGCTAACGTGCGCAGACTGATGACGACATCAACTCGACTTGAGACATTCGCAGCAGCATAAGAAGTTAATTAAACTTGACAGACATTATATCGACGATAATTATCGATATCGAATTATATGAAAATAATTTTATAATTTTATCGCGATAACGTTTTTGGTCATATCGCCCAGCCCTATATCAACCCATACTAAATAAAGCCGTTACGGACGATCAAGGAATTATAAACGACCCCCCCCCCCCCTTTCCTTCACGCATGATGAAGCATAATGTATACCGATCATATACATTTGAATTTTTTAATATAGCGTGTATAGGAAAGAAACGCCAATCGATAATCTATCATAGCTTCAGGTAGAGCCATATGAAATCCGCGATCACGGAATCGCGGAATTGAGCAATAAAAATGGAATCAACTGTGTAAAAAAAAAAAAAAAAAAAAAAAAAAACATTATTTTTTTTTTTTTAATGTTGTGGGACTTGTACAGCACTTTGTTCAACTTTGTCAGTGCTGTAAAGTTTAAACCTTTTTAAATCTTAGACAAACAAAACACTTTGCTTTCATGAAATATTGTAAGCCGTCATTTGAGGCTTTATAAAAGCAGCAAATGAACACAATTCTGTCAGTGCCGAGTCTGACCTCATCTTAAATAACAAACAGCATTGCTTGTTGTAATTAACAAAGAGAGGCAGAGTTGATTTTGCAAAAAAAAATATATATATCATTTATATTTTTATATTTTTTAATAATCAAATTTTATTTTCATATTCGAATCCCATGCCCATCGAACAAAGCTTCGAAGCTTCGAAGTATTTAAGACAGCCCTATTAAATGGACTGTTATATCTTATTAAATTGTGGACATTTATTCATTCCCACTTATTAGACACTATTTCTGATGGTAAAATGAGCGTACAAAGCAAAATACAGAATTCTGAAATATTAAAACGGAAAAAACGGAATTTGGAAAAAAATTTAATGGAATTTGGAAAAAAATAAAACGGATTTCATATGGCTCTAGCTTCAGGGCCTATAACTTGCCTTTTTGGAATTACAGCAGAAAACCTTAAAACATACTTATATTCTCGACGGTATTAACACAACAATGTATGAATGAAAAAATATAACATTCCCACATCCGGAACGATAGATACCCGATGTTGAATGGGCCATAGTAATGTCGATATAGCTATAATATTAAAAAAGTTATAGCCCTGCAAAGAAAGTATAATAATAATAATAACTTTATTTGTATAGCACTTTTCATACAGGGGTTGCAGTTCAAAGTGCTTCACAACAGTAAAAAATACAGGCATAAGCGAGCATAAAAAGATAGACAGGTAGCAAGGTATGGCAAATCAGTGTTTCACATTAGGATCTAGCATCCCAATAGGCTCTCCGCTTACAGTTTTCAGTAACACAAATAGTAAAAATAGTTTAAAATGATTCAGTTTAAAAATAGTCAAAAAATTATAAAATAGAACGGACATAAAAAATACAGACATGAGCGAGCATAGCAAGGTATGGCAAATCACAGTTTCACATTAGGATCTAGCATCCTAATAGGCTCTCTATTCAGTAATACAAATAATCACAGTGTTTCACATTTGGATCTAGCAAATAATAAAAATTGTTTAAAATGATTCAGTTTAAAAATAGTCATCAGTAAGAAGTAAAAAGTGCAATAACCGACACATGAATTTGATAGGCAGTGTACAAGAGTAGGCAGGGTAAGAATAGTGCAGGTAAATACAAGTTGTGTCAGGATATCCCTGATGTTTCCTCTTGCCACTAGGTGGTAGCAGATATCCATCAGTGAAATGCCCGAGCAAAGAGATAGGTTTTAAGCTGTCTTTTAAAGATGTCTAGCGAGTTGGCTTCCCTGATGTTTTGGGGTAGTTTGTTCCATAGTTTTGGGGCATAGTTGATAAAGGCTGCATTACCGATCCTCTTTTGACTGCTTCTGGGAGCCTCTAGTAGTCCAGCAGCTGATGATCGCAGTGTTCTTGCTGGTGTGTAATTTATTAGAGTGTTGGCGATGTAGCTAGGTCCCTGTCCATTTAGAGCTTTGTATGTAAGGAGAAGGACCTTAAAGTCAATTCTAAATGTTACAGGAAGCCAGTGTAAAGCAGCTAAGACTGGACTAATGTGCTCTCTCCTTTGGGTTCTAGTTAGCAGTCGGGCTGCAGAGTTTTGGATTAGCTGAAGTCTCTCTGTGGTTTTCTTAGGGAGACCTGTGAAAAGTGCATTACAGTAGTCTAACCGGCTAGATATGAATGCATGAATTAGCTTCTCAGCATCGCTGATTAATAAATGGTCGTACTTTTGCTATATTTCTGAGATGGAAGAACGATGTTTTCGTCACTTTGCTAATATGAGAATTGAAGTTCAGTTCTGAATCTATGATAACCCCAAGACTAGTGACCTCAGATTTGATCCAAGGGGTTAGTCCCCCCAGGTTCTTTATTAATGTTTCTTTTTTAGTTTTGGAGCCGATAATTAGAATTTCAGTTTTGTTCTCGTTTAGTTTCAGGAAGTTCTTACTCATCCATTTATTTATTGCCAGTAAGCAGTCTGTAATGGAGCTAATCGCTGTATCATTTGGTTCAGCAGATATGTACAGTTGTGTATCATCCGCATAGCTATGGAAATCTACATTATGTTCTCTGATGATATCACCCAGCGGTAACATGTAAAGGGAGAAGAGTAAAGGACCTAAGCAACTCCCTTGTGCAAATCCATAGTTGTTGTCGTATATATCAGACATGTGATCTCCTAGTTTAACATAGAATTTCCTCCCTCTGATGTATGTTTTAAACCAGCCCAGCACATGTTCTGAGAAACCGACATGGTTTTCAAGACGATCGATTAGAATATCGTGATCGATTGTATCAAATGCTGCACTGAGATCTAACAGGATAAGGATGGAGATCTTATTCTCGTCAGAGTTTAGTCTGAGGTCACTGATTATTTTGGTGAGGGCAGTTTCAGTGCTATGATATTTTCTGAATCCTGACTGAAATTCTTCTAAGATGTTGTTTTCTTCAAGAAAGGAATTTATTTGAACTGAAACTATCTTTTCAAGTACTTTACTAATGAATGGTAGGTTGGATATTGGACGATAATTTGCCATTTCATTACTATCCAAGTTAGGTTTTTTTTAGTAATGGCTTTACAACTGCTGTTTTAAAGGCATCTGGGAAAATACCAGTCCTAAGGGAAGTGTTTATGATATCTAGCACAGGGCTTGAAACACTATTAAATACCCGTTTGAAGAAAGCTGTAGGTATAGGGTCAATGTCTGAGGTGGAGGAGTTACATTCTGAAACAGTTTTGCAGAGTACATCTAATGTGATGCATGTGAAACTTCTCATGGTTACATTGCGCGGTTTGCCGCTATCAGCTTTATTTCCATCATGAGTAATGCTGGCCCTGATCAAGGTTATTTTGTTGTTAAAGAATAGTGCAAGTTCTTCACACTTAACCGTTGATGACTGAGGAGGTGTAGGGGCAGTGTTGAGTAGTACATTAATAGTGGAAAAAAGGATTCTGGAGTAAACATTTCCATAGGCTTACAGCGGTGGCAGACTGGACCCAATGATGGGTGCAATGCACGGCGCCCAATGTGTTACAGGGCTCTACGCTAACCTTTTTGCTCCTAAATGAAAAAATTTAGGAGCACATAAAGAAATTTAGGAGCACACAAAAATATTTAGGAGCACAGTGAAAATATTTCAAATAACGGAGTTAAAAAAAAATGTATACATGTATATTTGTACTGTGCGTGCATGTGCAAACGGGAACGGGACACACATCTGTGCAATAGCACATACCACCACCAAAGTCACTGGCCCACTGTGTGTGTGTGTGTGTGTATCTGCACGTGCAAACGGGAATGGGACACAGACATTTGAACTATTAAGTGATTAATGCCTACTGTGGCAAAGTTGTAGCCAACAACTAGGCCTAGGCCTAAAAAGAATTATGGTTTGTTTCCGGTTGCCGACCGACCCTGCCGATTTAGGTGCGACCCAGTCTTAGCGTTTTTATCAAACATTTTGTCGACCCAACCACAACCACCACGCACATGGATATTTTAATCCATGGTTCATAACGTGCGTGTGTCATCTTAATGATGACGTCACACCAGGTACAGGGCAGCAGGGGGTGCTGAGAATCACACGCAGGTAGTGGCAGGAAGCAAAGAGCCTTGCTACTACTAGCCGAGGATCTAGTATCTGTTTCACCTAACACTACTGCTCCGTGATCATAGCTGTAACTGAGGGGTACAATTCCCTGACTGTATTACTAGATATGATACTTACTACCACTACCTTTGTACTTAATATTCGGCCACCCAGTACACGGCATAAATATATTATCATGAACACTCTCACGTAGATGAAACGGATCCAACACAAATGTACGAATTAGAAGCAGGTCTTTATTTCCTACACAGCGATGGTGTGTAGGATAAGCACTTAATCACTTAATTACATTTATGAATTGAAATAGTATGCACTTTTATGGCAAGGAGTATTCGTCGGTATATCAATAGATAATGTCCAATCTCTGAAGGCGCAGGTGGTAAATATACGACCTGGAATAGTTAAGGAATAACAGCAATGATACTTTAATGATTATAGGCTGGATACACTAGAGGGGGTTAATCCGGTCGCTTGTAAGCCGACAGGAGTAGGAGGGGGGGGGGGGGGGGTAGAATCCAGCTGCCTCGTCCGGCCAAGGGTATCCCAGGTGAACCCACTGTAGTGCCGTTCAATGCGCCGGCGATCCTTGGACCACAGATGAAAGCAGGTGGACTCTTTGTGGGCCGGCTCTCTCCGGTCCACGGGGGAGAGATGTGGAGAGACCTCGTCTTGCAGAGCGTCTCCTCACCTTGCGTCCTCTCCAGGGGGGGGGGGGTTCCAACACACGGTAGTGTCGGGGGTCTTTATCCATAGAATAATCAAAGTATCCAAAGCATAATCCGTGCCTGGGAAGGCGGGCTGTCGTCGGTAGAATAATCCGGTATACAGGTCCACTCGCTCGTCGGCTCTGGGGCTCCTCGGGTGCAGCTTCACATAGGGTCAACTACCCTGGGTAAGCAGCCAGTTCTCTGCCCGAAACGATGGGGTACTGACTACGGTAGTATTCTCACCGCACGAAGCACTATATATTAACAGACTATTATTAGCTTAATAGACTACGTCCAACTCGACGATATAGTGCCAAATATGACTATTCAAATATTAATATACACGATGTCTCAATACCGATGGTAGGCCGAACTTGGCCTTACTCCCACACGTGGCATCGCGGGGAGGCTTTACGTCTGTGACTCTATTGGAGGGTAAGAAACTGGACTGAAAAGAAGTCCTACTTTAATAGCGCAGTATATATACGCACTATGAACAAATAGTCCCATTAGTGGTGCGGTAGCCAAATTCCTACGCGGAACTAGGACTTGTTCGTACATGTCGAGCGGTACGTTTGAACTGGGTCTGAGGGGTATGGCAGCCTGGCACCAAGGTCTCGACCAATAGTAGAATGGAGACTATTATGGGATGTTCAGTAGGCTAGAATGGATATTCAATGCATATTGTACAAGGAATATACAAGGGATATCAGGGAATATTAGAGAATATACAAATACAATTAAATATATATATATAAATAAATATATATATTCGGTTTAATCTGGCCCTTCACAACAATAGCCATTTATCTCTAAAGCTAACCACTATTTGTAAAAGCCACAACCACGTTACCATATTTGTAATAATGTAAATCATTGTGTCGTTGTACATATTGTGTATATAACGTTAGCTATAGTTAGCTAGCTTGGTAGCCAGCATTCTCGAAACTCCTAACATGCCCCGATTTAAAATGGTTCTCTCCTCGTTGTATACCTTTGTCCTCACAAACAAAGTATTCTGCCAGGGAACTTATGGACACGACAATAGTAGTAGTTATAAGGTGTTTGAGCTTGTAACGTTAACGTTAGTTAGCTAATAGCTATCATGGTAGCCCGTTTCGTGACTGTGATGCACCGAGTGCTATCCGAGGGGCTGCTATCGTATCAACATGCCGTGACGTGTACCTTGCTAGCCGGCATGATGCGTGTGCAGTGCTTTGCCCCACAGGTCTGAGAAGAGGACCTGCACATTTTACTCGTTCCCAAAACTCTTTTACATGCCCCGATTTAAAATGGTTCACGACAGTAGACATAATGCTAATGTTAGCAGGGTAACGTTAGCCAGAGCCATATAGCCAGCGTGGTACTATGACCCGGATGGCCATAAGGCATAAGTTACCGGCAGTGACGTCACGGCTTTGATAGCGTCTGATAAGCTTTTTGATTTGCTCCATACAAGTTATTCATGCATGGACCTTTTTAACCCTTTGAGTGGAATTTCCGGCGTCAAATGGAAAAAAATAAATAATGAAAATAGATACCAATGATGTCAACTACCCATAATTGAAGAGTAGGGTTTAACCTGCAAGTTGGCTTTTAACACGTGCTGTCCCTATCAAATAAACTATCAAATCAAACTACTGCTACAAAAGTAACAGTCACTTAACTTTAGCTTTTGTCCCTTGTATGCATACAATGCCTATGTTTTGGCTATTGTTGCTCTTCTAGAAAAATTATCCTTTCAGAGTTTGCGTGTCAGGTAGACCATTGATTGACAGTCGATTCTGCCAATTACGTCACACCGCTTTCACCCACCTCTGCTGTTGATAACGCTAGCCAAGTTAGCATACACATACACACACGCACAGTGGGCCAGTGACTATGGTGTAAGGGTGTAACAATGCATCGATCCTAAGGGGAAAATTCAACTGCATCAATTTGAAAATGTTAGAATCGATTATCACAATTTTAATGTGTATAGTGTTATGTTATTCTCGTGTCCGTTACAGCCAACACAACGACATACGCTACTGCATCAACGTTATGATTAACAAAGCAAGGCATTCGTTTTGTTGCATTAACGTTATATTACTATTGCTATCGATAGATCTAGGTGTTCTAAAAATCTATTGCTATTGGTAAGACTAGAATAAATTACTGTCTCGGAAAACTCTCGCATATCGCAATGGCGGACTTTCAGGAAGTAAAAAGGCAAATGAGAGCTTCCGATTGGTAATTTCCTTTTCCCCCCTTGAAACCAGTCACGTCACTCTACTGTGATTGGACCGTTGGCTTGAGTGCAATGTGGGACTTGTCGTTTTTGAACGATTATCAGCGGAGAGAAAAAAGCACGACTGAGGCTGTAATCTTCACTCGCACACACCATGCGAGTAATAGATTTTTCCTATTCGCACACACATATTTCTAGGGGCAAATGCGAGCAATATGGTCGCACTGTAGAGCCCTGTGTTAACACATTAATTGCCAATAACGAGTATACTCGTTATTGGCCGCCATGCGTTGAGTGCCAACAACGAGTAAACTCGTTTTTATGATCATTATTTCTTTTATTCGCTATTGGCATTCATAATTCATCCAGGAAGCCTCCAGGAGCCAGCTGGACCCTGTCTGATATTGCAAGTTGCAACGCCTCAATACCGCCGCCTGGTGGATTTCGGGCGAGTTACACTCCACTCTAAACCGGAAGTGGCGCTCGGTGCATCGGGGAAAAAGCTCCGCCAGAGATATCTTGTAACGTGGATCAATATACACACCTCGAGTGCATTGGATCGCTTTCGAGACACAAGAATCAATATGCTTTCGGCGTTTATTGCGTCATACAAACGGAAAATGGATCTAGCAGATCGACGTCAAATAATTGGACATTTCTTTCTCCAGACACACAGAGGTAAGAGGAATCTAACGTTATTTCCAGCTCGATTGTCCATTTATTTCATTGCAATCTGTCCGATCAACGTATGGTGTCTTACTAAAGAAAGCCGTTAGTGACAATCAAGGAATCATAAACGCCCCCCCCCCCCCCCCCCTTTCATTCACGCATGAATCCATGATGGAGCATAATGTATAGCGATCGTATGCATTTGAACATTTTTATATAGCGTGTATAGGGACGAAACGCCAATCGATAATGTATAATACGCATCGGGGCCTATAGCGCGCGTTCTAGGAATTACTGCTATACAGTCTAAGAGCCTGCGCAACTGTTGTTTTGCAACTTAGACGGTAGAGCGCTCGGGCCGATATCAGGCTTTTTGAGATAACCTGCATCGGACAGTGACTGCGCTAAGGCTGTCCCCAAAGCCTGTTTTTGGGATTCGAACTTCGTCCGGGTTTTTCGAACAAACCTTCGTTTTTAATACAAATAATAATTTTAAAAAAAATCACATTTGTTTTTTTAATAATTTTTTTATATACCGGTATATATTTTTTATAAATATCCTCAAACTAAATCCTCAATTTGAATAAAGTGATTAATCTGATTAAATTAGTATTTTCTTTCAACTTTCCAGCCCGAGCCCAGGGAAAAGCCCCAGCCAACTAAATTAACTTTCTTTAATGAATATAACTCAGTTTCTTTTAATACTATAATATTAGTGTAGCCTAATCTTTATCTGCAACTGTGAAGAAAAAACAGAATATATTTTTTTATTTTTTATTAAAAATTCGAATGTTGATTTAGAATTCGAATGCCAACGTAAAGAACGAAGGTTCGGACGTTTGGGCTCAGCCCTAGACTGCGCCCACTAGGCTTGCCGTGGCAGTCGGTGATACCGGTGTTATGTTCAGGCATCCACCGGTGTATGCTTTTTTTTATAAACAAATTAAAACCATTTAGTTAATTTTCGCATATCAGTGCCCACATTCAAATAAAAAACGCTAAGTTATAATAATGTGACAGAGCGGCTCAGACACTGAGTGCAGAATGGCGGCACGGTGGTGTAGTGGTTAACACTGTCGCCTCACAGCTAGAAGGACCAGGGTTCGATTCCCGCTTGGGGACCAGGTTGCCGCGTTGCCAGGCAGGTACCCAGGTGGGATATCTCCTGGGCCTTTGTGAGTTTGCATGTTCTCCCTGTGCTCGCAAGGGTTTCCCCTCCAGAATATAAAAAAAACAATGGAAAAACATGCAGAACAGATAGTTAACGCTGTTGCGTCCCTGACGAAGACGGACAAGAGCACTTGGATTGGTCCCCGGGTGCTGCCCCATGCCGCAGCCCATGTCTGCTCCCGGCTGCCCTTGGGGGGTAGGACAACGGCCGACGGGATGGGTCGAGGCGAAATGTTATCCGCGACCCAAAAATTGCATGTGTGTGTTCCTGTGTGTGCCGCCCATCGCATGCGTGTGTCGCTGTATGATGACATTGTCAATGTGTGCATGAGTAAAGACTTCTTCAAAATCCAGTTTAATCTTAACGCACACACTGACATACACGTTCTTCGTAGTGGCTCCGACACCGAGTGCGGGTAGCACACACACACACACACATTCCCCACTCCCTTCTCTTCTTTCAGTAGCGCAACCAAGGGTGTGAAACACGTTATCAAGCATGTAAATCAGACAACATCACGGACAGCAGCTATTTTTATGTTTGACTTTGTTTTAACTTCACGTGAAGGAGAGAAAGAAGGATCTAGAGACAAGGTGTTACACAACGATAGCGGAGGATTCGGAAATATTTCGGATTAAAACGAGTGAAAGCTCAACAGGAGAGGAGCTCAGAGGACCAGACCAGCAAGTTCAGCAACAATATTTTTGTGCGATGCACTAAATAAGGCTGTAGCTACAATAATGGTCTGTCCGTCAATGAACCGATAGAAAAGAGATGGAAGGTATTACTGTCCTTTGGTTTATTTTTCAATTAGAACCTAACGTCAACTCTGTCTGTCCAACAAATGGAAACTAATCATTAAAAAAATTAAATAATAAAAAAAAAACAGATGTAGACGGACAGACACAGTGGATCAAAGTAGCCACGTAACGTTAAATATCAAAGTAGGCGCTCTACATATATTGAGTGTCATTTTGTAAAATGTCCAGTGTCACCGGTAAATACCGGTGTTGTCACAAGTTTATTAGTCATGGGAAATTCCACATCACCGTGGCAACCCTAGCGCCCACGTAACCGATGAACAGAAAAATGTCAGCGCTCTCTAGGGATGGGTACCGTTCACATTTGAACCGATACGGTACCGGTACCTGTGAATCGATACTGGTACCCAACAGTACCTTTTTTCAGTACTTTAGTCTCTAAAAATGTAATCTACCTACCTCAGTTGTGAAAAAAAAATCCAACCTTCAAATAACCACACTTTCGACGTTTTCGGCTTACCATTGACTGCTTTGTTGTTGAATCAAGTCAAATCCTAGGTAAGCGTATATTGTGCGTGTGAACGTTGACATGAAAAGAAATTATATATTTTTTTACAGTACCGACAACGGTATCTCACGTGAATCGATACTCAGTAGTACCGACGACGTGTTTCGGTAAGTACCTTTAAAAGTACCGAATTCGGTACCCATCCCTAGCGCTCTCCATCGTGTCAATTTTTCCGCCATTTGCAGTGGCTGCTGTAGAACAGTAGGAAAGGATTCTGCAAATGCTGGATGTGGCTCCTGCCTTTCAGAGCCCAGTGTATTTGATTGGCCACCCTTGATACCATAATACAATGTTTACTGTATGAATGTATAATTCAATTGATTCTAGTCTTTTAGTTGAGATAACGCAATTCCTAGTTGGCAACTGTGCAAATCTCCTGTACTATATGGCCAGTCCCTGATCATATACAAACCTAGCCAGTAGACCCTCCTGTATATGTCTAGTTCCTGATCATATACAAAGCTAGCCAGTAGACCCTCCTGTATATGTCTAGTTCCTGATCATATACAAACCTAGCCAGTAGACCCTCCTGTATATGACTAGTCCCTGATCATATTTAAAGCTAGCCAGTAGACACTCCATTATATGGCCAGTCCCTGATCATATACAAACCTAGCGAGTAGACCCTGGCCTGCTGTATAAAGGCGCTCCCATAGTCCAGCAGACTGTACACAGAGCAGACTCCGCGGAGGTCCGCACGGACTCTTTGAGCCTTCATAGTCGAGCGGACCTCCGTGGACCAATTTCCTAGATGTCACGCGCCAGTTTACACAATTGTCCCCACGCTGTTCAACTTCTGTCATGTCGTCGTCATCCGATGTCAAAATAAAGAGTATGTTATCTCCGTTTCCAATATTTCGATAATAAAACGGGCAGTTTTACGCACTTGAATAACAGGTATATAGGCAGCGAGATGCAATGTACCGTATAGGCTTGAGGTGGACAGCGAGTGGTGCTGAAAAGACACATTGCATGAAATAAAAGCACCAGTTTTATTTCAAAATATTGGAAACGGAGATAACATTCTATGTTATCTCCGTTTCCAATATTTCGAAATAAAACTGGCAATTTTACACACTTCATTTAGAAAAGCCATTCAAACATCTCTCTTGGCACGGAGCGAGTGTTCAGAGTAAAATGCAGATCGCCGTCACATTAAATGCAGTTCGATGTCAACCAAAATGCTGAGCAGCGTTTTGTGTGACACCAAGTCAGCGGCGCGGATGTCCGCGCGTCAGAAAATTGGAGCTTCGCACCTGTGGGTCTGCTGTCCGCTGAGATCAAAGCTCAAGAGTCCGGGCGGACCTCCGCGGAGTCTGCTCTGTGTACAGTCTGCTGGACTATGGGAGCGCCTTAAGGCCCTGATCATATCCCTCTCAACGTAGATGCAATCTGTTTAGGTCTCTAAATGTGTGAGGTCATGAATTGACCCGTGCAGATGGCGTGGATTCTTGATAATCGATTTGATCATATTTATTCACTTTCATTCTCGTCGCCTCGTCGTAAGGCTGTACTAGATAGCGCTACCTGTCAACGCGACACAGGTGCCTCGATTATTTCTGGCACGTGATGCACCGATTAGAAAACCAAGTTGATACTAGATACAAGTGCCTGGGACTTCTATTTTGAAGAGCAGGACCACTATGACGTGCCATAAATAATCAATGCGCCTGTGTCGTATAGAGAATGAGCTGTAGTCTATAGCCTTACTTAACACATTGAGTGCCACGGGCGCGTTTTGTCGTTAGTTCATGCCAGACATTCATAGCGTTTGTTTCTGTTTTTTTTTTTATTGGTGATTTGAATTCATATTTCATCAATCGAGCCTCAGGTTAGTGCTGCAGAGTCTCTGAGCTCAACTGGGAAGATACCGCCCCCTATCGTCTCTCCCTGTGTAACTGCACCCCATTACTTTACACTGCTGAAGGGGGGGTGGCCAGTTTGCTCATTTTACTTTTCCCTCAAGCCAACTGAAGGATCGATTGTGCTCGCCGGCCCGGAAAACTTGTGGATTATGTATTTACAGGACCCAACACTGTAATCAATAAGTGTGATCGATATTTGGAATGGCGATCAGGAATTGGAATAATCTTTTTGGATAACATCTGATCTCAGGTAAGGAATTTATTTTACCAGTCTTAGGATAATCAGAGCCGTTTTCACACAGATATAAGCGTTTGCCCTATGCGCGTGTGTGGCTGTGATCGCTGATGAGGAAATGAGAGAATCGATTTTTCAGCCCGCCTCTATAGCGTGCATAAGTACACATATACTATCGATAATCTAGCGTTTATTTGGAAACGATTCATAAATAGGCCAAAAAATTACAACGTTTTTGTGTATGCTAGAATATACCAGTAAATGCCTTTTATCACGGAATCTATATATTTTCCAGAAAAACGAGGGCTTTTCAAAATGCTATAAAACGAAAATGAACTGATAAAAAAACAATCCGTTTCGACAATGTTGACTGCAAACAAGTCATTGATAAGCGACGGGCAGATTAGACACATAGCCATAATTTAAAACATAGATTAGGCGTTTTAACGCTATCATTGAAGTGGGTGGTGGCACTCAAGCACTAAATCGTGCGCCCCCTGCTGGCACTTAAAGTGTTAATAGGTGGAGCAGCTCAAATGGTAAACATTTACTTTACTCACCTGTGACTTGTAATTGGGCCTTCATGGTAAAGCCATAACACTGCAGGCCAATTTGACTACACTGAAAGGACCTGCAACAACCAGAAACAAAAGAGACAATGACATCACATGTGAACACAGGGACACTCTATACAGGTAACCTACTTAAACAGGGATTAGCCTACCATTGCCACAGTCAATGGAACATCTAGCTTTAAATAGAGGTGAATACACATAGCCTAGCGTTTAAAGCGCTGCCGATTTATTTTACAGCGTGAGAAAAGTACCCTTAAATCTGATATATTGAAAGTGGTTATTAAAAACAGGGAAGGCTATACAGGCCTAGACATAGGCCCATTTGTGTTGCGCTGCTCAAATATCCTATGCTGTGTTTATTTAGCCTCTCTCTCTCACAAACACAAAAATCACAAGTGACATAATTCACCACCATTACAAACTACACTGATGCCTTTAGACAACAGAGCTCAAAGCATAGGCCTACATGATAACAATCTTACCACCAGCCATTCTCCATAGCAATGGAGGAAGCGTAGGCCTAACTTTATGAGCATGTTACATTTGTGAACCCCATCCACCAAAGGAAATTATGTTTGTTTTGTTTTCAAGTTATCTTACTTCATTGCTGAAGCCAGCAGTCTAGGTTAATAAATATACAAATGAAAACCCAGGGATATACACATGCAGGCCCTTTACTCTACATTATTGTACCTTGTTGTATTGTAATTATAATAACCAGGTTGAGCCATTATGTCTGAGTCATACATAGTGAGAATAATCTTCCATTGGGATACGCAGATCTCAACCTCTACAAACTAACGCACACACACACACTATTGATTGATTGATTGAAAACTTTATTAACAGATTGCAGAATGGGTACAATACAGTACAGCTCAATACACACAATTGTTAAGGGGATGCAGACAAGAGAAAGACTTTAGTCTTGTTTACATCAGGGTCCCCCATTTTCAATTCATTATGACATATGATATATGACATACAGATAGACAGTACTGCTACATCTATACAGTACTGCTACATCTATACATTTATGACATACCAGATTTGCAAATACAGTACTGTTTGTGAAACAAGAATAGTCTAGAACATCACTCCACTGACTTGACCTGACACTAACTATTTCAGGCAACCATCACGCACCTTCCATAATAGCCTCGGTGCTTCCATAATTGAAAATCCCAGCCTTAGTTACATAAACCCTGGCCTGCCTTTCTAATCTATCTCACAAACATGTTTGTGAAAAGAGAGACAGACGGACGTGTAGAACATTGGAATGAAACCTGTTCGCTCTAGCTAGGTAACAAAATGCAGTCTGTGTTGTTGGCAGTAGCCAGTATTATTATTATGAAGAAGGTTGTAATGTGTGAATATCACATTAAAACCCTTCCCTTTCATCAAGGCCAAGTCACTAACGTTCAGTTGTTTGTGGTTCGCTGCTAAGCGCTGTTGCCAAGCGAAACACAACGCTTCAGTATCAACTCTCATCTGTAAACATGTCATCTATCGTTAAGTTACAGCTATAGCTAGGATTATGATGATTGATCGTTTTGTTTTCTATTACTATGCGATAGGAAAAAGTTGACGTGTTCTAGCTGCTCAGCTAAGCTAGTTCCAGTATGAATGATCGGCTAACGTTAGCTGCTAGGCTAATCATGCTACATGGCCCGGTTACTTTATCTTTGATCTTTCGCTCGTTAACATCTCATACTCCTTACTTCAATGGGGATTTATTAAATGATCTTACCCGTGTTTAGGGGACGTAGATGGTTATATCAGGCCCACCTCTCTCTCCCACAGAGGCCTTTATTAGAGCTATGCCCAGATTGTTGACAGGTTGCTGGCTGCTAGTAGCAGCGTGAACCTAGCCACTCCAGAACGGAACGGAGCGCTACTTCCGGTCAAATGCTGCTCCTGGACTTCAGAGTTAAGGCTGATTGTCATACAAAAACTAAAAGAAAATAAACAAAAAAAGCGGAGCACAACTCAAATTAAGAATTCCAATCATGTCTAATATGCCTATTAGAATCAATATTTATGAACATGAGCTACTCTCATCCAAAATGTCCCAAATTCCAATGGTAACATATCACAGAACATGAATCCATCCATTCAAGTTATGTGGCAAATATGTAGACATCACATTTGCATACAAATAAAATAGCATTACAATAAACATTTAAAAAGTATTATTAAAACCAATAACCAGGTCATAATAACGTAGCGGTACATATATATTTTAATATATTAATTTATTGATTAATCTATTACATATATCAATGTATTATTATTATTATTATTAACCCATTCTTCGCCAGGCATTGTACCCTTCTTATACCATCCTCTGCCAGCTCTATTTGTCTATGGAGATGTTCACCTACTTTGCAGGGCTATAACTTTTTTAATTGTATTGCTAAATTGACATTACTATGACCCATTCAACATCAATTATCTATCGTTCAGTATGTGGGAACGTTATACTTTTTCATTCACACATTCATACAAAAATACGGTCTAGAGTATGAATATGTTTTTATCGTTTTCTGCAGTATTTCATAGAACGTGAGTTATAGCCATTTATGCATATATTAGAGATCATCAAATGCAGTTTGATAGCGATTGACGTCAGATTAAAAATTTCAATTGTACAAGGTCCTAAACGTCATGACTCATCATCTGCTGGTGACCGGAGGGGGGGGGGGGGGGGGGGGTCATTTATATTGCAATGACCGATGTTAAATGATTCATGTCGTATGGGTGATATATAGATCATAGCAGTTTGTATGGATAATAATAATCAAAAACGCTGAAACTCACCGCAGCTTCCTCGTAGCGATGGGGGATGATACTGGAGCAAAAAGATCGCTATTATGGGATGTTGATCTATGCGCTCCATTTCCAGGTTGTATAATACTATATACGTCCAAATAATGTTGTTTATCGAGTTATGGCAACGGATCGATTATCCAGTGTGTCCAGATGGAGTCCCGCGAACGATAGCGAGTGGCGGACGGAATAGGGGTGACACCAAGCACTTCCGGCCCCACTTCCGGTTTGGCAACTCGCCGATCGGCCACCAGGTGGCGGTATTGAAGCGCTGGAGAGTTGAGTGGAGATCTACAGCACCAGTCATGACTCCGTGGGTGAAATGTGAATACCATGACGAAAATTTGAAATATTGATCTCGATGACGACGTTATCCGTCATTGGCAGATTAAGCATGGCGAGGAATGACGTCTTAATCCGTCAATGGCGGAGAATGGGTTAATATTATTGTTGTTATTATTATTAGTAGTATTATTGTTGTTAGTGTTAGTGTTATTGTTGTTATTATTATTATTATTATTATTATTATTATTATTATTATTATTATTATTATTATTATTATTATTATTATTATTATTATTATTGTTATTATTGTTATTGTTATTATTTATGTTTTGTTTGTGCTGTTTGTGCTGTTATGCTGTTATTCATTAGAAATCTTTACAAAAAAGAGCTGTGTCAAGCTAGTGTAATTAAGCTTAAATAACTCCCTGTGGAGAAGTTTTGCCTTCAAAATAAAAGTGCTGAAATAAAGTGGATTAAAAACGTCTTTGTCATAATAATATATAATAAATTATAAAGGAATGTCTCTTTTTTCATTAGCAATGGAGGTTAAAGTCAAAGCAGTGACCCTCTATGAAAGCAGTGTCCAGTGACCATCTGGGACAGTATGAAAGCAGTGTCCAGTGACCCTCTGAGTCAATATGAAAGCAGTGTCCATCCAGTGACCCTCTGGAACAATATGAAAGCAGTGTCCAGTGACCCTCTGGGACAGTATATGAAAGCAGTGTCCAGTGACCCTCTGGAACAATATGAAAGCAGTGTCCAGTGACCCTCTGGCACAGTATATGAAAGCTATTTCTTCAAGAGGTGTTTCTCCCTCTACAGAGATACTTGAGTTACAGTATTTGCCTTGTGTAGACACCTGAATATTTTCAACAATAATTCAATGTGTCTAATCTAATTCCTTGTACTCTACTGTGTTCAGGATAACGTTGTGTAAACTCCCCTTTCTAACATTGACAGTTGATAGTGGAGCGTGCACTGGACTGCCGCCAGGGGGAACTGGTGTGACGTTGGGCAGGACAGATGACAGAGGAGGAAGAGGGGATGAAGGAAGAACCGAGACAGCGTAACACCCTCTTTGTCGTTTGGACACAGCGGAGAGCGGACGCGTAGAGCGGGGCTCTAGACCCTAAGGACACGCGAGATATGACCCCCGTCTAGGGGCGGGTTAGTAATGTCGTATGCGATAGCTTAGCTTCCAGTTATATGCCGTATTCGCTATCGCGTCCCGCTCTGAGCCTTATGAGATATACCTATCTCCTATGATACCTATTGTATCTCCCACGAACAAAAAACTACATGCACCCCACCTGTATGGGGCTCCGCCCCCATGGTGGCACCGCCCATATAGCAGTGACTCTGGTCACCACACATCCTTCCTCTATTTTCGTCCCAGCGTACTTGGATGCGTGCACCGTACGATAACTAGTAGGATGAAAAGATTAAAGAAGATTCGTAATGTTGAGGGCTTACCGGAGGATTGTGTTTCCCTGGATTCTCCGGAGCTTGTTTCGACGACGCAGACCTATGCTGGTGGTTCCTCGGCTGACGGCGACGGACCGAGGGGCAGCGTACAAGGTTTGGCTAACGGGTCGGCTTGTACAAAGGTGAGGTCTGTGTCAGTAGGCATCGATGTCGGTGTTGGTCGTGCTGTGGAGTATGTTTCAGCACCGGGGCCGGGGCGGCTTGGCGATCGTTCCACTGTCGTGGGCGATGTCTTGGCGATCCTGGAACATGCTGTTAACGCTAATGCTACTACTGTTTTTTCTGCTAACACTGATGTTGACGCTGGAATGTCTAGTAATCCCCGCCGCAGGTTTCCGCCTTTCCCTCCTCTTGCCAGCTTCATTGATGAAGGTCAGTCGGTGGTGGATGTGGGGGGGTTTGCTGAGCTTTATTTACCTTTTTTACGGGTGAAGGGGCTGACAACGGGGTGCAGGCCGGGGGTACCTTGGCTGAGCAGCCAGGTAGCTTTTTCCTGTGCCCAGGCGGGGATGAACGGCGTTCCGCCCGGCCGATGCTTGATAACATATCGGCTCGGAGGGTGGCAGTATGGACGAATGAGTGGTATACTGCTGCAGGATGGCATTTAGCGGCGGCCAGTGTTGTGGCTCAGCTGGCTACTTTCCTATCCAAGATGGCGTCGGGTTGTGGGTCTTTGGGTCAGACCGACATTGTAAACGTGATTCATGTTTGTGGTGTTATAGAGATCTTGACTCAGTCGCAAGCTATAACTGTGGGGAGGATTCGGATGCTATCAACTTTAGTTGTTAGGCATGCTTGGTTGGAGCAGTCTCCTCATGACTCCTTTTTCCACAGATAGTCTTTTTGGGCGTTCTGTGGAGGCGCAGGCGGTTATTGATCGGGGTCCTACACCGCCTCACGCTGTGCAGCCAGAGGTGGGAGCACGGTCTCGTCAACGACTGTGGCGAGATCCTCGACAGGCGGCCATGTTTCCCCCGCCAGTGGTGCCCTGGTTGGAGTGTCAACAGGGTATCGCGAGGCCGACAGCCTTGGCGGCCGAGGGATCGGCCATTTTGGGTGATTTCGGGTTTGGTATACCAACCCGTCGTCATTTTGCAGCGAGCAGCCCGCTCCCCGTTCGGTCCGCTTTCTGTTACCCTCAGAAGCGGGGCTCTGAGCGTTCTCCTTTGGCTGCGGGCCGCGAACCTTCTTTGAAGCGTATGCGGCCCCATTCTTCGCTTCTCATGGGGGCAGGGGCTGACACCCAGTTGATGGCTGAGCCTGGGTCTGTCCGTGAGAATGTTCCGTCGTCGCGTGGTTCCTACACCGCAGGTTGTGGGTGGGTGGAACCTGGTGTTACAGCTGCCACTAGCTCCAGTGGTCAGCAGGGGGATTCGGTGCCTCTTCTGTTGAATGCTCAGCAGGGGTTACCCCGGCTTCGCCCTCGCCAGGCGGGGTGTCGCGCTGTTGCCTCCCACTCCCGTCAAACCGGCAGTGGTCTGCAAAGAAGAGGCGAGCGTGATTTGAGTGGTAGCAATATCACTGCAGGGCTTCGGCGTGTAGGAGCCCATGGGGTCCGCATGCCTTGCGTGTCTAGCTGCGGAACGACTCCTCAGCCTACGCTGGTGGGGTGTTCAGGGGGCGAGTGTGTGTCCACAAGTTTGGTGACAGCTCCTCCCGTATCAAACCGGCCCTTTCTGTCTGGGTCCTCCCTTGGGTGTTTTGCACGACGGGGGGGACCGGGCCAACTATCTACTGTTCCTTGCGGCCCAGCGTCAGTTGGCGGCGGGGGCACTGTGGGATTATATTCACATATGGCGACGGGAATGCCTTTTGAATCGGTGGTTGCGGAGAACGTTAGAGGCGGGGCTGGTTTTGCAGTTCGCACAGCCCCATCCTCCGTTCTCAGGTTTGGTACCGACCCTATTGTCAGGGTCGGACGCGGTGACAGCCCTGGCCGACGAGATCCAATCTCTGTTGGCGAAGCAGGCCGTCGTTGTGGTCCCGAGCGAGGACGCAATGTCAGGCGTCTACTCCCGTTATTTTCTGGTGCCCAAGAAAACAGGGGGGGTCAGACCTATACTGGATCTGTCTGCGTTCAATCGGTTGATTGTAACGAGACCATTCAGGATGTTGACCGTCCAACTCCTTCTGCTTGCTGTCAGGAGGGGGGACTGGTTCACCTCCATAGACCTGAAGGATGCGTATTTTCACGTTCCTATTTTTCCTCCTCACAGGAGGTTCCTACGGTTCCTGTTTCAGGGCGTAGCGTACGAGTACCACAGAATGCCGTTCGGGTATTCTCTGGCTCCCCGCACATTCACCAAGTGCGTGGCGACTGCGCTGGAGCCTTTACGTCGTCGGGGGATACGAGTTCTATTCTATCTCGACGACATTCTACTCCTCAGTCGTTCGGAGGAGGTTGCCAGGTCTCATACCAGGCTGGTGGTGGAATTCCTCACCAGCCTGGGTTTTGCTGTGAATTGGAAGAAGAGTAGAGCTTGCGACCCTCTCGGAGCAGCGTCGGTGGGTTCTCCGTCACGCGCTCGGGGGTTTCCGTCTGGGAGGGACGGTTACGGCGCTGCAGGTGATGCATCTGCTGGGCCTTATGTCGGCTGCTCACGTGGTGGTTCCTCTTGGCCTCCTCTTTATGATCACGGTCTTCACCGGCGCCTCTCTCACGGGTTGGGGAGGGGTGCTTCGGTCTCATGCAGTGGGGGGCAGATGGACAGGTCATGCTGGCCAGGTTACCCTGCATATCAATGTGTTGGAGTTGAAGGCGGTTCTTCTGGTCGTTCAACGGCTCCACCACCTTGTGGTGGGCAGGCACGTTTTGATCAGGACGGACAATGTGACGGCGGCTGTGTATATCAACAGGCAGGGTGGGACTCGTTCCGCCCGCCTGCTCCGGGCGGCGCGCGAACTGCTGCTATGGGCATCCCGCAGGCTGCGCAGTCTGAGGGCGCTCCACGTTCCTGGTACGGAGAATGTGGGGGCGGATGTAATGTATCGGGGCGGTCTTCGTCACGACGAGTGGGAACTCCGCTCCGACATAGTCAGGCAGATTTGGGATCGGTTCGGGGAGGCCTCGGTAGATCTGTTTGCGTGCCGACATTCTCACAAGTGCCCCTTGTGGTTCTCGCTCAGTCGAGCAGATCATCCCCCCTTGGGGGTGGATGCCTTCTCGACGTTTCCGTGGCCGCCCGGTCTTCTGTACGCCTTCCCTCCTGTACAGCTGTTGAGTCAGCTGTTGGAGCGGATACGGAGGGAGCGCAGGACGGTGATCCTGGTCGCGCCGGACCGGGGCACGTCGGTGTGGTTCCCGGTCTTAATCCAGCTTCTGATCGCTCCCCCTTGGGTCATTCCGTGGTCTGAGACGGCCCTCTCTCAGCACAACAGGGTGTTTGTCCAACCTCCGGTGTTGGGTCAACCCCTGGTGGTGTGGCTGGTGGGGGGGTGAGTCTGGAGGGGATGGAGTCCTCTGTGGTTGATACCATCCGGTGTGCGTATGCTCCCTCCACTGTCGCGGTTTACGCAGGCAGGTGGCGTGCGTTCAAAGAGTGGTGTAAGGGGGGGGGGGTGGGACCCAGTCTCCTGTCCCCTGGATGCTGTTCTGAGTTATCTCCAGTCTCTATTCCTTATGGGCTGTCGGCTTCGACAGTGAGGGTATATGCGGCAGCTATATCCTCCTATCATGAGGGTTTTGAGGGGGATGTTTTGTTCAGCCACCCTCTTGTGAAGCGTTTCCTGCTTGGCGCTCGACGCGTTAAGCCGGTGCAACGCTCCTTGGCTCCGACTTGGGATCTTCAGTTGGTCCTCGGTCGGTTGTCCTTGGCTCCGTTTGAGCCGCTCGAGCAGGCGCCTTTGGGCCGGCTGTCCTTCAAGACCGCGTTCCTACTGGCTGTCACTTCCGCTAAACGCGTAGGTGAGCTCTGTGCTCTCTCGGTACGTCCAGAGTGCCTGTCTTTTCGGACCGATTGCGGTGCCACTCTGCGACCTAATCCTGCTTTCGTGCCTAAGAATATCCGGAGTTCCTTCCGCTCCCGGGATATTGTGGTTCAGGCTTTTCGTCCTCCTCCTCACGCTAGTGAGTTGGATGCGGGCCTTCACCTGTCATGTCCAGTCCGTGCTTTGGGGTTTTACCTCAGCCGTACTCAGGGCTTCAGGGTTACCGATCAGCTTTTTGTCTGTTACGGTGGGGCTCATGCTGGTAAGGCACTGTCGAAGCGGCGCCTGTCCTATTGGTTGTGCGAGGGTATTGCCCTCTGCCACACGTTGGCTGCGCAGGATCCCCCTGGGGGCGTCAGGGCGCACTCCACTCGTGGGGTGGCTGCCTCTGCCGCCCTCCTGGGTGGGGCCTCGGTGGAGGACATCTGTGCTGCGGCTTCGTGGTCCTCCCCGGGCCCCTTTGTTAGGTTTTACCTCATGGACATGACCGGGGGTTCTGTCTCCCAGGCGGTTCTGGGGTCTGTGGCCTTTCCTGCTTCCCGTCCTTTGGTTGGGTAGCAGGGGTGTATGGGTATGGACCACAGTGTGTTGGGTCACACGTGGTTCCGCCTGTACGGTGTGTTCAAGGGGTTCTAGTTTCCCTCTTGTTCGCATTTCAGGTGGAGTTGACTGCGCCCCCCCCTTCGTTAGGGAGGATGGGGTGACAGGGCTCCCCGCACCCCTTGATGTGGGCTTACGGGTCCTCAGGGGGTACATTTGTCGGGCTTCGCGTCCGCTCTTCCCCATATCTCATAAGGCTCAGAGCGGGACGCGATAGCGAATACGGCATATAACGATAGGTTATGTAGATAACCTAGTTATATTAGTATTGGCTGAGCGTCCCGCTCTGCGCGGCCCTGAGTTCCCTCTTGAGGAATCTTTTCCTGGGACGGGTTTTTTGGCGAGGAAGGATGTGTGGTGACCAGAGTCACTGCTATATGGGCGGTGCCACCATGGGGGCGGAGCCCCATACAGGTGGGGTGCATGTAGTTTTTTGTTCGTGGGAGATACAATAGGTATCATAGGAGATAGGTATATCTCATAAGGCTCAGAGCGGGACGCTCTGTCATATGCACAGTTAAAACGACAGTTTGCCGGGCGGTCAGGTGGCGTAGCGGAGATTGCGTTCGTCACCAACACCGGAGACGCTGGATTCCAGCTCACAGCTCCAGCGTTGTCACCAGCTTGGCTGGCCGTTCACACTACATTACATTTACATTTACATTTAGTCATTTAGCTGACGCTTTTATCCAAAGCGACTTACAAGTTCTGTACGACAAGCCATCAGGAAGGGCACAACTCTATCAGCTGAGCAACAATGTTCATCAAAGTGTTGAGTGCTACAGTGTAGGTTAGTTTAATAGGACAAGTGCATGACAGTACGGTTAGTTAGGGTCAGATTTTTTATTTTTATTTTTTTTTATTCAGATAATGGTTGAAGAAGTGCGTCTTTAGTCGACGGCGAAAGATTGGACGTGATTCGGCTATCCTAACTGGGGTGGGTAGTTCATTCCACCATTGTGGGGCAAGGACTGAGAATAGGCGACTTCTCTTTGATGACCCTCCCGGAGCTTGGATAGGAGTAGGTCTGAGGCGGCCAGAAGATGCAGAGCGTAGGGGTCTTGGGGGTGTGTAGTTAGAGACCATTGACCGGAGGTAGGCGGGAGCGGTTCCCTTTGCCGCACGGTATGCTAGGTCGAGGGCCTTGAAGCGGATTCGTGCAGCAATGGGGAGCCAGTGCAGGTCCCTAAGAAGTGGGGTGACATGGGCCGACTTCGGTAGGTTTGAGATCAGGCGGGCCGCTGCGTTCTGAATGAGTTGAAGAGGCTTAGTGGCAGTGGCCGGGAGGCCAGCGAGCAGTGCGTTGCAGTAGTCGAGGCGGGAGATGACTGTTGATTGGACGAGGACTTAGGTGGCTTCTTTTGTCAGGAAGGGGCGGATCCTTCTGACGTTGCTCAGGAGGAATCGGCAGGTTCTGGTCGTCGCTGCGATGTGAGCAGAGAAGTTCAACTGGTCGTCGAGGACAACACCAAGGTTCTTGGCGGTCGGGGACGCAGTCACAGCTGCATTCTCGACTGTGATTGAAAGGTCGGTTAGGGGGGAGGATTTGGCCGGCAGGTGGAGCAATTCTGTTTTGCTTAGGTTCAGTTTGAGGTGGTTGGTCGTCATGCAGGCGGAGATGTCGGACAGACAGGCCGAGATCCGCTCAGAGACGTGGATATCTGAGGGAGGGAAGGAGAGGAAGAGTTGAGTATCGTCGGCATAACAATGATACGAGAAGCCATGAGACGTGATAATGTTACCCAGTGAGGAGGGAGAAGAGAAGGGGTCCTAAAACCGAGCCCTGGGGGACACCCGTCCGCAGGGGGCGGGTGGCCGACAGGGTCCCTCTCCATGACACTTGGTAGGAGCGGTCATTGAGGTATGATGACAGCCATGTTAGCGCAGAGCCAGCCACTCCCATTCCTACGAGGGCCGCAAGGAGGATCTGGTGGTTGACTGTGTCGAAGGCTGCAGATAGATCTAGGAGAATCAGGACAGAGGAGAGGCCTTTCGCTTTTGCTAAGTGAAGTGCCTCTGTGACCGCAATGAGGGCTGTCTCTGTGGAGTGACCAGTCCTGAGGCCTGACTGATTAGGGTCTAGGAGGTCATTCTGTAAGAGATAAGCAGTAAGTTGGTTGGATACAGCACGTTCAAGTGTTTTAGAAAGGAAGGAGAGAAGAGAGACAGGACGGTAGTTGCCTATGACGGTAGGGTTCAGGGTTGGTTTTTTTATGAGCGGCGTGACTCTGGCTTGTTTTAGGGAGGTGGGGACCACTCCCTACATTGGCTGTATTTGAGGGTGGGAAAGCTGGCGGGGTGGGTCCGGGTCGTTGTAAACAGCGACTCCTACAGTTCGGTCGGGGCGCCTGCTCAGCGCGGATAGGATCTAAGGGGGGTAGTGTGATCCTTCCACACGTTACACCCTCTCAGTGAGAGTCCGCGCTGCCAGGTGAAAAGAAGCGGTTGATTGGCTAGACGTGTGTCGGAGGAAGCATGTGATAGCCTCCACTCTCCCAGACCGACTGTGGGGGGTAAGTGCGCAGCGACCAGGAAGGGGATTGGGAATTGGCATAACGACTAACATTGGGATGGTAGAAAATCGGAGGAAAAAGGAGAAGAAAAAAAAAGAAAAAAAAAACGACAGTTTGCCATACAATGAAAATCTTACTTTTCGAGTCCACCCTTCACAAAAAAATCACACAGTACTTAACGTAAACATATTTAAATACAAGCGAGCGCTAGAAAATAAGATATGGTAAAAATAGATACAATATATATACAATACAACAAGGCACAGTGAGTTACATTGAGTTACATTGCACGTTCCATGGAGGTGACAGTGGGTCATAGCAGCAGTTAAAAGTGTCTTTAGTGATTCATAGTTCATAGTATAAGGTGTGTGTGGGCGGGGGGGGGGGGGCTAGGCATTCAAGAGTCTGATGGCCTGTGGGTAGAAACTGTTTGTCAGTCTCGTGGTTCTGGCTTTCAGACTCCTATATCGCCTGCCTGATGGCAGGAGGTTGAAGAGTCTGTGTTGGGGGGGGTGCACTGTCCTTAATGATGTTGTGTGCTCTCCTTGTGGCCCTGGTAGAGTGAAGCAGACGTGTTACTGCCGAAGAGAGTGGTAGATATTGTACACGTTGCGTTTTAGTTAAAGTATAGGCGCCAGGACAGGGGGTGGCTTGATCCACAGCTTAGCTTCAGTTAGGCCTAGGGCCACAGTTTAGCCCGCGTGTCGCAACAGCGGACTCCCCAAACGGACGTCGCCCGGACTACAACCACCTCCAGCCGTCGCTTGCCTAACGTCAACCCAGCCCGCCCCTGCCTGTCGCAGGTGACAAACACGGGACCGTCCGACGGCCATCTCGCAACGCGGACATTCGTTGCGGGAGCAGGCCCGCCTGGGTTAAGTACACACAAGCCAGTTACAGTGAGCACTCCGAGTGCTGGAGCCTGGGACTGGGGTAAACATTCTCTTCGTGTGGCGCGAGCCCTTAAAGAGGCGAAGAGGATCAGTACTTTGAACTGGCCCGTGTACCATTGTTTAGGGGCGCCGCAACGTTTGTTATTTTGGGGAACTGCCGGCTTAGGTAGGACTTTTGTTTTCAATGTGGGCCCACTGTCTTTTGGTTAACTGTGTAGTGAAATGTGTTGTGTGATAGCCCAGCATTTCAACCCTTAAAGGGGAGCTAACAGGGTAGCTAAAGAGGCTAACAGGGGAGCTAACAGGGTAGCTAAAGAGGCTAACAGGGGAGCTAACAGGGGAGCTAACAGGGTAGCTAAAGAGGCTAACAGCGGAGCTAACAGGGGAGCTAACAGCAGCAGCTAAAGAGGCTAACAGGGGAGCTAAAGAGGCTAACAGAGGAGCGGGATGAGCTGTATTGAAATGTGTTGTGTGATAGCCCAGCATTTCAACCCTTAAAGGGACGGGTAAATGTGTTGTGTGATAGCCCAGCATTTCAACCCTTAAAGCAGTGTTTCTCAAAGTGGGGGGCGCAGAGGCATGACAGGGGGGGCCTTGAGATGTTTATAAAAAAAAATATATATATATATTTGGATTAGAGAAAATTATCACTAAAGTGCAGCTGCACTGTTCTCCATGAAAATACCATTTCTCAAAATCTGAAAATCATTATTTAATAAAACACAGAAAAGGATCACCAAGTTACTCTGGATAAAAAATACCTTTACAGACAACATTGAGACAAAGCTTCCTGACACATCTCCATCCAAACTCTTGGAAGAACTCTTTGAAATCTCATCTGATACCACCTGGAAAATATTTTGGTCCGCCAAAGGGGGGCCTGACAGAAAAAGTTTGAGAAGCACTGCCTTAAAGGGACGGGTAAATGTGTTGTGTGATAGCCCAGCATTTCCACCCATAAAGGGACGGGGTCCATGACTGTGTATTGACCGGTGTGGAAAGAGAGTTAGGCATTGTGTTGGGTAAGCGGGAAGCGCTTTATTCATTGGGTTGCGTAAGCGGGAAGGGCTTTAATCATGGTGCCTCGTGTAAGCGGGAAGAGCTTTGGGTCATTGTGCCTCATGTAAGCGGGAAGAGCTTTGGGTCATTGTGCCTCGTGTAAGCGGGAAGAGCTTTGGTCATTGTGCCTTGTGTTAACCATATACCATGTTTCAGTAAAGAGAACTGAAAGGGATCACTGTGTGCGTGTCTGTTAATGTGTTATTGTTTAACCCCTTCTTACCCACGGCCTATACATCATTAGGACAGGTCTCTGCTCATCTGCAAGGAAAGGTACTGCTTTGGGGAGAAAGTATCCATCACTACTGCCACCGGGTGTGGGAGGGTGCGGGAGGTATTAGGAGAAGTGTGGGTGTGTGGGGAATTACTGCGAGTCGTTCTGGAGGGCAAGAAGGACCAGCGCACCACCCCTAGGTTAGTAAATCCTAGGCCCCATCCACTCCCTCTGCTAAAGCTCCACTCCAATACCCCTGCACTACAGTCGGGGATGCAGCCGGACTCAGATCTGCTGCGTTCCCACTACCTGGTGACAGTGTACATCTACTCTCATAAAGTAGGGATAATCCACCCTGCTACACTTGCATGGATTAGTTGTGGATATCACACTCAAATACCCATGGTATCACAGCTGTCCCCCATTTCTCAAACAGACTGATGGTAGTTAGCTGTGGGGTTGTTTGTTTATATTCTGTCATATTTAGTGTGACAGTGAACAGATTAGTAGGGGATGGCAAGGGAATGCAAGAACCATGACATCGACCACGTGTGCATGAATGTCTGACACATTTAATAATAATAATAATCTGTACATAGTGCATGAATTAGAGTGCATGTTGTGTGCCAGAAGATACCTTCCTTTATCATTAAGTATATATATTATAAGAAAGTATTTCTTTAGTGCGGCTGGGTGGCGCAGCGGACATTGTGCTCGTCACCAATGTAAGAGACACCGGGTTCGACTCTGGCTGTCGGCGTTGCCTCCGGCTTGGGCCGACCGTCATACTAACTCAATTGGCAGAGTTAGAGGGTGGAAGTCGATGGGTGGTAATCTGGACGTTGTGGACAGCGAATCCTACAGGTCGGTTGGGGACACCTGCACAGCAGAGACAGGAAATGGCGGGGGTAGTGTGAGCCTCCCACACGTTACACCTCGCCAATGAGAGTCCACGCTGGCAGGTGAAAAGATGTGACAGGCTGCCTCCTTGTGTACCGGAGGGGACACGTGATGCAAGGCTTCTATCCTCCCTACAACCGGCCAGTGGGGGGCATATGTGAGCAACGTTCAAGACAGGGGAGGGAAGAATTGGCACAATGGAATTGGGATGGGAGAAACATAGAAAAAGAGGAGAAAAAAGTTAAAAAAAAGTTAAGAAAATAAATAAAAATAAAGCAAGCTCTCCGCCTGCTTGCTCCCGCCGTTAAGAGCGGTGGTGAGCGAGCAGGGCGGGTGGTTGGTAGAAGGAGGAAGCGTACGCGGGCCGCGGGGGGGATATAAACCCCTTCGGTTCTGCGGAAGGGCTGGTGCCAGAGAGGGCCTTGCGCTCTCCTACCATCACATCCCAGAGTGTTACATGGAGGGGGCGGGGGTTTCATCTTTGATGCCTCGCTGGCAAAAGTCGGGGTTCAATTCCCAGACGCCAAATGGCGAGAGGCCTGAGACGCGAGATGTAAACACGGAGAGAGAGGCGGCAGATGGAGCGCACCTCAAGGAGAATGCACCGCACCCGGCAGCAGGTGCACCTCTCTCTTCCTCTGTTTTTCTCTTTTACAACCTAAACCCCCATATTCCCCAGCAAAAAACTAAGTTTCCTTCAATAAAGAGAGCCTCTTAGGAGGGGCAGATGTTTATTGAAGCAGCGTGTAAACATTCACTGAATGTGTTTTGTGTATGCCTCGAACGTAGAGTATGAGTGTAACAGGGCAATTCTTGCTTGTGAATGGAGCTGCAGGTGCTCGTGTGGCCAAGTTTTAGACAAACGTGGACCTAGGGCTTGCGGTTGGTAGCTAGCTTCGTGTTGTGGTTTTTGTAAGCGATGACGCGTGCATATGGCCATATGCTCGCGTATGTGTTCACTTGGAAAAACAACACGCGGCTGGAAACACTCCTTTTCACCTTGTATGTCTCTTCATTTTACGTGAGGTTGGTTGGGGGGGGGGGTATAAACCACTCCTTGGATGTGTTATATCAATTTGGTGAAGTTCTGCCTGTGCGTGTGGCGAGGATCGCTTCCGTCGCTTCCGTCACTAGGGATTCCCTTACGCACCAGCGTCAGCGTCGAGCAGGCATTAGAGGTGACGGGCGAGGGACTAGATCTTGGCTGTGTTCCCCCTCCCTCTACCCCTCTTCCCCGTTCTCCTGGTTTTCACCTAACCCTCAAAGTACTACGTTTTAAAATAAAAAGTCCCTCTATGAGTGGCAAGTTTTATTGGAACAAACGTGTGATCTTTTCACTATGTATTTTGTGTATGCCTCGTACGAAATAACAATGGGGGGCCCACTACCTTTTTCTGGTACAGTTAAAATGTGGCGGGCGGCATTTCTTGTTTGTAAAGAGAGTCACAGGGATTCATATGGACGCGTTTTTTGAACAAACGTAGACCCTGAATTCACGATTAGTGGCTTACTATTGTGTGTTTGGCTTTTCAAAGCAATGTACATCAGCACATGGCTAAGGGCACTGCTCCTCTTTCACCTCATATATGTTTTTACTTTACGTGGTAAGGTAAAATATGGCGGGTCTCTTGCTTATGAGACGGAGCCGTAGGGACCTAGGTGGACGCGTCTTTTAAACAGACGTAGTCCCAGTTCCCACGGTTTGTTGGTTAGCTGTTGTGTTTGGCTTCTTCAAAGTGTAGCAGTCTGGAAAATATGGTATATTATTCAGAACTGCTGACTGTGTTTATATCCCTTTTTGTACACAAAGACATTCTAACTAGTGTCATTGATTCACACGAACAATGACACAAAACTCCCCGTCCAAAGAGCATGTGAATACGGATCATAAATGACAGTATTGATTCATATTTTACAGTGCGTCTCCCCTTGTGACTGGCAGGCGGGACCAGCAGGGGGCAGTAGCAGGCAGAGAGTGGCGGAGAGAGCTGAGAGATGATAAAGGGAGGAGCCGAGCGGAAGTCGTTCTCTTCGGCAGTGAACTTGACAACGAGAAGTCACGTCTAACGGGGGGGCTCTGGATAGCCCCGTTGCTGACTTTATGCCGGAGTGCCCCGTGGAACAGTGACGGGTGATAGGAAGTACTGGCTAGTGGATACGATATCCTAGCAGTACCAGTGTTATGATATTATGAACATTAAGTGCAGAGTCAGGCACCAAGAGTCGAGTTATACCTAGTTACAGTGAGCGGTATAGGTAGCGTGCGGCTAAGGATCACAGTAGCATTGCTCGTGTTATACCTAGTTACAGTGACGGTATAGTCTGCGTGCCAGAGACGTACGGGACATCCAAGCAGTCTGCCCGGGCGTCAACAGTTGTCTGCACCGGAGAGCAGCAGCACACCTGCTCCAGGCTGCCTGCAGGACACGGGGAGTTCTTTACCACCAGCAGAGTTCGCCCAGCACCAGCTCAGCCAGCACTGCCTCTCTGCTATAGCTCCGCCTGCTAGCACCTGCGGCGCGAGTGTTCGACGCCATCTTGCCACCAGGACGGTGGTGGAGCGGCGCAGCCGCCATTTTGGTAGAGTAAACATTAGGGCTTCGGCGCCCAGGATCTATTGCACCTTACACAGTGTGGAGCGGCCTGCGGGTGAAGTTAACGTTGCTAACTGCAGACCCCAAACATTACATTACATGCCGGCATTAGCATAGGGCTTTTGTTTTGGTAATTGTGGGCCCACACTTTGGTTTTATTTCCTTTTCTTTGAGCGTGATACAATGTGTGTGTATTAATATTTTCCCATTCAATTAACCCTTCCCTGGGGGGGGAAGTTACAGACCTGGTGCATTATAATTAAAGCCTTTTGAGGTATTATTCTGGCCGTATAATTAAAGCCTGTTGAGGTATTATACAGGGTGAAGACCCAGACGTGGGTGATGAGTCAAACACAGTGAAGTATATTATCCCGGATAGTAACCCAGAGGTGGGTGCATAATATACGTGTTTATGAGGTATAGAGTTGAACAGCAGGGGCTATAGTAGGACTTCAGCCCAATTGGCCAGTAGTATTAAATAATTGTAACTGAACAGTACAATTAACATAAAGACTTGAATGGGGTTCTGTGTGCGTGTCCATTCCTGTGCCCTGCATTAACTCTTTTGGTGTGGGTAACGTATATATATGGTTAACCCCTTCCTACCCAACTCTCCCCTTTTCATTGTCAGGTTTCTAGGGTCGTTGAGGGAGGGTACTGCTTGCGGGGGGAACTCAGAGTATTTGATTACAATTCAGTCACGAGGTGTGGGAGGGTCTAAGGAGCGACTGGGAGGAGTGGGAGCGTGTTGGGGAGTACTGCTGACCGCCCTGCGACAGGGAAGGAAGACCAGAGTACCAGACCAGGTTGGTAAATCCCGGGCCCCATCCACTCACACTACCAGCCTCCAGTCGACGCCCCAGGCCCAAAGACGAGGGTGCAGCCAGACAGAGTTCTGCTGTGTCCAGCTACCTCCTGACTGCCAGCAACCGTTCCCACGAAGCAGGGATAATCCACCCTGCTACAAAAGCAATGAAGAGAGCATGTGCTTGCATATGCCTTTCGTTTGTAAATCAACGCACCGCTCCTTGTTTTCGCCTCATATGTTTTTCGCTTTACATGAGCTTGGTTGGGGGTGGGGATAAACCCTCCCCCTTGGGTATGTTATATCCTTGGTAAAATGCTGACGACGGGTGATGGGGACGTGGCTTAAAAACGAGCGCTCCCATCACTCGGGTATCCCTTGTACACATTAGTGTCATGACGCACGTACGTGGGATTCCGCTCTGTCAGCTCTCTTGACGTCAGGGCAAGTATTTGCATATTCTGCTGTCACGGGGAAGGGGGGAGGCGGGCGGGGGTTCCCCATACCCACCAGCTTAGAGAGTGGGGCTGGGGTTCCCGGCCATAGTAAACGTCACAGGTTTTCGTGTTTTCTTATTGGCCCGAGGGATATGTCTGTGAGTTGGGGTCTGCGTGGCAGATCCCAACTCGCGTTGTCAAAAAAGAAGAGGTCCCCCCATGGGTGCAATTGCCCCAACTCCAGCCTTGTTGGCGAAACCCCGACCCCACGAGATACCTTACTGGCGGATTGATTGATTGATTGAAAACTTTATTAACAGATTGCAGAATGGGTACAGTACAGTACAGCTCAATACATACAATTGTTAAGGGGATGCAGACCAGAGAAAGACTTTCGTCTTGTTTACATCAGGGTTCCCCATTTTCAATTCATCGTAACATATATGACATACATGACATACAGATAGACAGTACTGCTACATCTATACATTTATGACATACCAGATTTGCAATTACAGTACTGTTTGTGATACAAAAAGAGTCCAGAAAAAAAGAGTATATACATTTGACGTAGAAACTGTACATTGGATTGGGTAGGTGGGGGTGGGGGGGGACTGTACATTGGAGGTGGTTGGGTGGGTGGGGGGGGGGAGGTTGGGTAGGAGTGGGGGGGGGGGGGGTTGGGTAGGAGGGGTGGGTGGGGGACACTGTACAACTGTACAAACAAAACTGTACATTGGATTATTGACAAGACCATACTTGGTAATTTACTGTACATTGGAGGGGGTTGTGTTCGGACATTTACAGGGGCCAGTTTCGAGTTGCAGTCTCCCTTAGGTGTTTTTTGAGAGTGTTTTTGAAAGTGGGTAGTGATTCACATTCCTTTACAGCTTTGGGTAGGGCGTTTCACATTGATGTGGCATAATTGCGAAACGTGTTTAGTCCCTTGTTTGAGCCGAATCTGGGTTTAACATGATTTGTGGAGCTCCCTCTGGTGTTGTGATCGTGGTATTCACTGACCTTTGGGAAGTATTTTGACATGTACATGGGTACCTTGGTCGTGTAGTGTATCTTGTAGACCAGGCCCATTGCAAGTTGCTGTACTCTGTCGTCTACTCTAAGCCATCCTAGGTTGTCAAAGTGGGCAGGGGTGAGGTGGGTTCTAGGAGTAAGGTCAAGCAGTAGTCTGACCAGTTTGTTTTGAGATGTTTGTAATTTTGTTTTTAGCGCCTTTGAGGTGCTTTGGTACCATGAGGTGCAAGCATAGTCGTAGTACCCTTGAATGAGTGCTCCTGCTAGAGTCTTCAGGGTATTCTTGTTTACCAGTGAGGAGATCCGGTACAAGAATCGAGTTCGTTGGTTGACTTTTTTTATTACATTGGATGCCATTTTGTCACTGGAAAGATTTGCCTCTAGGATGGAACCCAGGTAGGTAATATCTTCTTTCCTTGTGACAATATTGTCACCCACTGTAACTGAGAAGCCGTCGGTCTTGCTGAGTTTGTTATTTGAACCGAAGAGAATGGACTCTGTTCTGCCCATGTGTAATGATAGTTTGTTATCAGCGAGCCTGTTACGACCCTGGCTCATGGGCACGCAACCTATGTGCAAACCAACACCAAACCCTGTGCTCTAACTCAAAGTGCTACTATCTCAAGGAACTATTAATGTAAATGTAAACTAAAGTACCAATATAAACCCAACGGACAAGGACTGGAAGAACCTGACAGCTCTTCCCCTAAGCACAGACCGTGCTTAGTGCATGTGTGTTACTAGGTCTGCCTTTAAAGCTCCCAGCAGGTAACCAATCAGCACTAATTGGCTAATTGGCAGCCCTCACCTGCATGCACAGTGACACAGAGGTGATCAGCTCCTGGTACATAACACCTCCCCCACCAAACTGGTTGCCCCAGAGGCAACCACCACACAACAACCCATAAACAAAACAAAAAAAAAACCACTGTGACCCATTAGTTGTCAGAGCCACTACCACAACAGCGATAGTGGGTCGGCCCCTGTCGAACACGACCACCGATACCGATCCGTCAAAACTAGACTGCAAACCAAAATCAACCCGAGAACTGCGCTCAACAGAACAGAACACAGCACCACAAAAACCACAGATCACTGATACCACCACCGCACCCATATCCATCCCACCTGGCACTGGCAGTTCAGGATACTGCAAACCGTGAACATCCAGAGTAGGATGTACCGCCTCAGGTACAGCCCCAGTGTACCGGGAACATGGCAGTACGACAGTCACAATAACGTCTGGAACACCATCTAAAATGGCGTCACCCAAAATAACCTTGTCCTGATCAAAATCAAAATGGCTGCCACTCAACAGACCAGGTCGCGAAGGCGGCTCCTGCTCCACAGGACACAGGTACTTAGGTTGACCATCACACCTAGTGCATGGCAGAGAATCAGTGTGGACATGTGGATCAATGTCAGAATCATCAACTGACATACTGGGACCATCCCTGCCCACAAGTGAAACATTAGGGACAATAGAGCTACTGTGGGAAGGCTGGCAGCCTAAGTCAGGCTTAGTAGCCTCTCCAACTAGAACGGTGTCACATGAAACAACAGCACCTCTCATAGCATCCTTCCCACACTCATCCTCCAATTCGTTCGTGGCCTCAGCCACCGTACAGGCTGGGAAGACCTTGAGACACTGCGCTGCCATATCATCTCCTGTCACATGCTTCTTCTCCGGCACACATGTCAACTCTGGTTTCACCACCGGGCCTAACACAAAGCCACAATCAAGAGAATCATTATGCAGAGGTACATCCACAGTGTGCTTTCCAAAATTCTCAACAGGTACACATTTTAATTCAACAAAGAATGTGTCACTAAGTGTAATGTCCCAAGTCGAAGTATCAACAACATCACTTTTGTCCTTTGACATTTCTCGTGCCACAGCACACACAGGAAACACTCCTGGATGTTTCTGTGCCAGCTCATTAGAGACCTCAGAAACCACAGGAATGGGAGTTACAACCGGAGTAGCCAACACTTTGTCACCAGCCAAATCATTCCCTAGAATGAAGGACACCCCCTTTATGGGAATGTGAGAACATACCCCCAAAAACAACATTGCCTGATACTAAGGGAGAATTGAGCGTGACCTCATGCAAAGGTGCATCCACAAATCCACCCCCAAAGCCCCGAACAACGACACCGGAATGCAAAGAAGAGTTTTCTGAAAAAGGCAAAACCCCCTCCAGAATGAGGGACTGAAAAGCACCGGTATCTCTCCAAATTGTTATAGCCTGTTTGGACTCTTGGACTCTAGTGCATTAGTCAGGGAAACAAATCCATTCATCATAAACCTTGAGGAACCCTCAAGCTCTTTGTCCACACGTTTGATACTTCCCCCATCCCCATCTAACGTTGGCATAGGCGTTCTGCATATGGTTTCTACCAGAGCCACGGTTCTGACATTTTTCTGCTCAAGCACCGGGCACCCAGCAACGATATGACCAGGTTCTTTACAGTAGAAACAGATAATCCCTTCTGGGAATGCACCAGCAGAACCACCCCGCCTAGGAGGTGAAGTTAACTGACCAGCAGACACAGGTTTTGGGAAACGGCCCCCCTGAACAGGACGCCTATCCCCGGACTCAACACGGTAGTCCTCCAAAAACACGGACTTGTGTGTCAACACAAACTCATCAGCGAAGACAGCGGCGTCGCCTATCTTCGATACCTTATGCTCATTTAGATGTGTGGAAACGGTATCAGGAACACATCTTTTAAATTCCTCTAGGAGAATCAACTGCCTAAGCTGCTCTCTTGACTCTGCCTTCTGAGAAGTGCACCACCTGTCAAACAGGTTCTCCTTCTCCCTTCCAAATTCAACATAAGACTGCCCCTCCGACCTGCGATAACCTCTAAAACGCTGACGATAGGCCTCGGGGACCAACTCATAAGCCCTCAAAATGGAAGCTTTAACCAGCTCATAATCAGCGCTTTGTTCAAGGGACAGAGCAGTGTAGGCTTCTTGTGCCCTACCAACTAAAACACATTGCAGCAGCAGTGTCCAGGCGGTATCAGGCCACTTCAATGTGGTTGCCACCCGTTCAAAGAGGGGAAAATATCTTTCCACGTCTTTCTCAAAAAATGGTGGCACTAATATTCCTGCCTACATCAAACCCGGAACGTGACTCTGGATGCAGAGCCCCCGCCTGTAAGGCAGCATGCTTATATTCAAGCTCCTTCTGTGCACGCTCGTGCTCCAGCAACATTTGTTTCTCCTTAAACTCACGCTCCTCACGCTTAAACTCACGCTCCTCACGCCTCTCCTTAAGCTCACGCTCCTCTCTCCTCTCCTCACGCTCTCGCTCTAGCTGCCTTTCCTTAAACTCCAACTCCCTAATCCTCCACTCACCCTCTACACCAGGTAATAGCGGAGACGCGCCAGACGAAGGAGGCTCCTCCACCCTCGCCCCAAGCACCTGCTCTCTAATGAGTAACACCCTCAAAGCACTCAAGGCAGTTGGCTTCAACCGTTTCTCACTGGGAGAAAGCTCCACCTTGTAGTGTACAGCAAGCTCCAGAAGCTGTTCTTTGGAAAACCTCTCCAACATGTCATGCGAAGGGAGATCAACAAAATCCCTAATGGAAGCCATCTTTCCTGCACCAGCGCCACAACCCGTTCACTTTAGAGTCACAAAAGCTGCCAAAAGCACCCTAGCACACACACAACCTACCTAAAGAGCCACTAAAGAAACACTAAAGAACCACTGAAGAACGACTAAAGAACCACAACGAACCACTGAAGAACCATAAAGAATGCCAAAGCCACTAATAATAACCATAAAGGGACGCGGTGGCAATGTGTGCTATGGAGCGCACATTTCTAGGACGCAAAAAAAAACATAAAAATAAAACACACCCACCCCAAATAGACGTGTCATACACGCAGGGTGTTAGGTGCTACCAGGTATGCTCACCAAACACTCAAACAAACAAAATAAATCCAACAAAAAAATCCAAACAGGTGCGCCTTCTAACCTGATATGACTACATATGCTTCTACGTCTAAACTGCAGTCAAAACCGGCCCACCACATGTCTACCCTAAGAAACACTAAAACAAGCCCTACCACACTACCTGTGTTTTCTGGCCGCCCTAATCTACCTACCCTTAAACTAATGCCCTGTAGACTTAACTTTCTTCAACCACACCTGCTACCAGTCAAAGATCATATACCAATCATTTCATTGACCGCCTCAGGAGTACGTGGTGCACAGGACGCTAACCAACAACCAGAAAATAATGTCCCTATCTACATGTGGTGCCCACTAAACTATATATTTTAACAGCATAAGTAGTCACATCAAATTACAAACAAATACGGCATACTCACCTGTTTGATGAAATGGCTCAGCCCCCACGTTACACCATACAGTATGTAACGAACACCACCCAAACCATAATACCATGACACCCTGTGTAACACAAAAAAAAACCACCAAACAAAGTTCTAGGGGTAAAAGATCCCGGACGAGCGCCCAACTGTTACGACCCTGGCTCATGGGCACGCAACCTATGTGCAAACCAACACCAAACCCCGTGCTCTAACTCAAAGTGCTACTATCTCAAGGAACTATTAATGTAAATGTAAACTAAAGTACCAATATAAACCCAACGGACAAGGACTGGAAGAACCTGACAGCTCTTCCCCTAAGCACAGACCGTGCATGTGTGTTACTAGGTCTGCCTTTAAAGCTCCCAGCAGGTAACCAATCAGCACTAATTGGCTAATTGGCAGCCCTCACCTGCATGCACAGTGACACAGAGGTGATCAGCTCCTGGTACATAACAGAGCCATATGCAGATTTTGCCTAGTTCTGAGCTGAGGGTTTTTTCAACCTGTAACTTGTTCTTGTCAGAGACCAGCAGGGCTGAGTCATCCGCAAACAGGAACAAGTTGCAGTCACAAGCTGACGACATGTCATTTGCATAAATTAGGAACAGTAGCGGACCTAGTATGCTTCCTTGTGGAACACCACAGCTTACTGTGAGGGGGGGGGATAGGGTACCGTTTACCTCCACCATCTGCTCTCTCCCCTCCAGGTAGGATTGCATCCAGCTCACTGATAGACTATCAAAACCAATTGCTTTTAGCTTGTCAATCAGAATGGTGTGATTGACAGTGTCGAAGGCCTTTTGTAGGTCCAGCATGACCATGCCGCAGTATTTGCCCGCGTCTCACCTCTTGTTTGATGTGGTCGTTTAAATAGAGAAGGCATGTGTCAGTGGAGTGGGATGTTCTGAAGCCAGATTGGAATTCGAAGATTCTATTTTTTTCCGCAAGGTATTTTTCGACCTGTTCGTATACAATTTTTTCCATGACTTTCGAGATGGAGGTAAGGATAGAAACAGGGCGGTAGTTGCCTGGGTCTAATTTACTGCCTTTTTTGTGCAGAGGGGTCACTCTCGCAATTTTGAAGTCCTTGGGGACGTGTCCCTGTTTTATGGAGAGGTTTATTATGTGTGTGATGACTGGGGTGATGGCGGCTGCTGAGTCTCTGAGGAATTTGGAGGGGATGTTGTCATGGCCAGTGGCCTTGTTGGGTTGGAGGGCGCTCAGTTTTTTGAGTACCTCATCTGTTGTTACCATTTCCAGTTTGAAGTCGTCTTTGTGGACCCCTAGGTTCTTGTAGTATGCTACTATGTGTTCTACCCCATAATGCCCTGAGTGGGAGGGTAGTTTGTTTACCAGTGTTGTGGCTATGTTTGTGAAGAAACTATTTAAGTAATTGGCTACATCCAGCTTTTCTGTGATGAGCGTGTTGTCCGTCTTTATGTTTATGTTTGAGAATCTGGTTTTAAGTTTTTTACTGCAGCCTAGTTGGTTATTGAGTAATTTCCAAAGTTCACGTGGTTTGTTTTTGTTTTCCTCGGTTTTGTCATTGATGAATTTTTTTTTTGCTGTTTTGATCATGGAGTTTACATCATTTCTTAGTCTGTTTCTTTCCAGTTTGAGTTCAGTCACGTGGGCTTGGAGTTCATTGCTCGTGCTTATGGTAAGCTTTGACTGACTTTTACGAAACTCAGAGCATTTTTTGTCTCTGGTTTTCATAGCGGTCAGTATTTCAGCGTGCATCCACGGCTCCGCGCGATCTTTTACCCTGGTGGTTCTTAGGGGGGCCATGTTGTTTAGTATCGTTGAAAATTTGGTTTTGAAGCCAAGCCATGTTTCTTCAACCAGTGTACCATTGAGCTCATCTGACCAGTCCAGACCCTCCAGTTCAAGGTTAAAGGCCTCGCTAGAGTAGGTTTTGAGGTCTCTAGATGTGACTGTTTTGTGACAGCCAGCCTTTTGTTTTCGCTTTTTGCGCATACAGAATATCATATAATGATCACTTAACCCGCATGCTATAACCCCTTTATTGGCGATCTTGGACTGGTCAGAGTCATGAGAAACCCCGACCCCACGGGACCCCTCATTGGCAGAGTCAGGGTTCGCAATGCACACTCGGAGGGACCGGGTTTCCTATCCACAATTCTTAGCGGGTCAGCGCCAGTTGGCTGCGAGGCCGCTTTGCGATTTTTACCACATGTGGCTACAGAAGTGCCACATGTCGGTATGGATGGAGAGAACGTTGAGAACGGGGCTCGTGCTGCAATTTGCACGCCCCCAAAAGAGATGAGAGGTCTCTACGGGATAAACCTGGCGTCTTCCCCTCTCGTGAGAGCAGAATTTGTGACGGATGGTTTTTTCCCAGGCTCTGTATATAAACCCTGTGTCTGTGTCCTTGCGAGGACCGGTCTTCCCCCGGTTTACCCAAATAGGGGGGAGAGACGATGGGTTGGGGGCCCTTTCTTATTAGAATTTGCCCAACACCGTTCTCAGGTTTTACGAGCCTAACGCTGTTCGATATCAGCGCTTCGTCCTAAGGGACCGATGTCAGTGCCTGGCCCTGGGCATGTTCTCAAGTGTTTATTTGAAACAGCCTTTTTAGGGACCAGCGCACCCTGGTCTGTCCGAACAGCATAACGGCATTTATGCATTCGGCCGGGAAGGAGTTTACCTCTGCCGAGTGTCAGGCGTGCGCTGCTCGTGAAAATGTATCTGCCAGCTCGAGGGCTCGCATGCATTTCCGCGGCGAAATGGCGGGGCAGATCAAGCGTCAACAGGGGGGCTTCACGCCCGATGGGTGGGCCACCGTGAGCTGTGCTTTTACGTATACAGACCATCTCGGTGGCGCCTCCTGTGGTGTTTTGATCTAAACGTGTACCTTTCCCCCTCTCCTTTGAAGAGGTGCAGCAGCGTTGAAGGACCGGATCGGTTCAACCCAGTGTCCGCCGGGTCGCAGGCGAGCATTGCTCGTACAATATATTCTGTTAACCCGAAGGGCCCTGTGCATTTCCGGGGGGAAATGCCAGGGCGGATCGGATGCCACAGGGGCTCCTCCCCTCCCTCCCTGTGGCGGGGGGGGGGGCATCAGGGTGCTGTTTATTAGCAGTCAGCCCCTCTAGGCACTCCTGTGTTTATGTTTATGTTTATTTAGGATCCCCATTAGCTTTTGCACTTGACAAAAGCTATTCTTCCTGGGGTCCGGCACACACAACGATACAACAATATTCAATACATTACATCATTATCAACATCAACATCAATTACATCATCAATTACATCATTATCAATATCAGTTAGAATGATATTGTACAAGATATTTATTAGTAAAAACAAAGTATTAAAATAAAATTATTAAAATCAAATAAATAGTGCTTCCTGAGCAGCACTCACTGCCATCAACATAAATACAACTAACAGTCAATTGGTTTTCACCGCTATGCCATAAGGGCATGCTCGTTAGTAGATGGCACTTTAACTTCCTCTTGAAGGTGGCCTTGGATTCTATTTCAGCTAAGTAGCTTGGCAATGAGTTCTGTCGTAAATAATGCTAATTATAGCTCATAAAATGTGTTGAGAAATGTCCCTAGAGACAACTATGGGCAAAATGAATGCAATACACTTTTAGTCTATAAAAGTTAATGATTAATAATTGAGACAGTAAGCATACTGGGAACATGATGTGATTAAAGACTCTGTTCTCAGAATAGAGTGTGTGGGTGAGGGGGCTTGGAATGTGACCACTGAGTAAATTTACATACAAAGTGTTGGCCACAGTTAGAACAATAGAGCTGGGCACATCACGTAGCTGTTATCTAGCTGGGGTCTCTGGTGACACACAGAGATAGACAGCTGTAAGGAGGAGGGAATTTAAGTTTCAAATCAAATCAAATCAAATCTGACTGTTATATTGTACAAAGGCTGCTGAACGGAATAAGATGAAACATGTTGTATTTATGAAGAGAGTCATTGAAGGTTTACAATCAAGCCTTGTTTGAACCCAGTTGGACATATTTAAAATGATAACTAAGACAAACTGTTAGCATAGAAGATTGAATAAAGTTAAAAGAAATAATTAGAACACTATAAAACTGGGCTTGATGGTAAAAGAGTGACTCTCATCTGAAACCTATCGCTTTTGAGTCAAGAATAAAATGTCTGTGTTTAAGGAATCAAGCAGAATTCAACCATAAATATCTTGAGGCTTAATACCAAAAGTATTAAGCCTAATTTCGACTAATTCTATTACTCTGATTTGAAAGAATGAAAAACGGAGTAGTTGGACAAAGTCCAACCCCCTTTGAGATTCAAACTGTGAACACTTGTAATTGGTGGGAAAACGTCTAGGGGACGGCCTTTGATGACGTCACACAGACGTGTCTTGCCCATTGATAAAAGGGGGCCACACAGCACACAGAACAAACACCCCCGACCCCAGCGGCAGGACGGCAGAACGAGAACAGACAAAGAAACTCATCGCCATAGCAACGAAGCAAAACGACAACAAAGGACATTAAAGCGGAAACTTCCTGGTTTTCAGCAGACAAAGAACTTGAGTCAGCTAGATAGATTCAACGCTGTTCTGAACATCATTGATTTGAATATAGACTCTTTTCAACAAAGACTCATGCTTGAGTTTTGTTGGATTTCAACCTTTTAGTATAGAATTACCTTGTGTTTTATATGCAATAAAATGCAACCCTTTTGAAGAGAGCACCGCATCCTGCTTTATGATTCTTCCATAACCTCACTATTCTCCTATGGGTAACGTAACCAGCAACTTAGATCAGAACAACAGCAGAGTACTGAACTGTTAAGATAATACTATACTTCACAAGACAAGTCCAATAGAAGAGACGACAGTTCCATTCCATGATAGCTCTGTAAGTCACAGAAGATTTTAGTAGATTTGTTCTCGGTTTAGGTGCCATTAGATGGCCTGATGTAGCTTGTCTGGTCATATGTTCATGTTCTTCTCTTATGTAAACTATATGATCATAAAAATACTGTGGTTTTTTGACAACTTTAACATTTCTGAGAAAAGTAATGAGACGGGATTGCAGACGTTTCTCAACCGGAAGCCATGATAATTGTCTGTGCATAACTCCAATGTTAGTGTGCTTTGAACAGTGGAGAGCTAGTCTGGCAGCCTTATTTTGAGCTATTTGTAGTTTCTGTATATGTGTTTTTGCTGCTGATGACCATATGACGGGACAGTACTCAAGATGTGACAAAACCAGAGCCTGGATGACTTCTTTCAAAGTGGTTGGTGTTAAATACTTTGTGCATTTTCTTGTCACAGCTATGCTCCTTCCTATTTTTGTTATGATACTGTCAATTTGCTTTGTCCACTTTAAACCAGAATCAAGAACCATGCCAAGCAACTTAGCCTCTTTTACCTGTTCCACTGGCTGACCAGCCAGAGTCAGGCTTAATTGTGGATCGCTGCTTAATATGTGCCTGGATCCGAACACCATTGCTTTTGTTTTTGCAATGTTGAGTACCAGTTGTGTAGTTCACAGTCCTCCAGGCGCAGGTCGAGCTTTGCTCTTGTTACCTGTCGGCCTGGGTTAAGGGATCAACCCCCTCTTTTGAAGTGGTTGTCTCCCCGGTATGCCAGCTGACCCCACGGTATTATGGGGGAGAGCCTCCTCAGAGAGCTTCGGAGCCTCCTCCTCAGGGAGTTTCAGAGCCTCCTCAGGGTTTCTTCTGAGCCTCCCCCTCGGCGAGAGAGCCTCCTCTGGGAGTTTTTCAGAGCCTCCTCCTCAGAGAGTTTTCAGAGCCTCCTCCTCAGAGAGAGAGCCTCCTCACAGAGCCTCCTCCTCCGGGAGTTTTCAGAGCCTCTTCCTCAGGGGGTCCTCGCGGCATGCCAGGCGGAGAAGGGCCTTCACCTGTTGTGTCCTGTCCGATGCGCTGGTGGTGTAAAGGGTGGTGTCACAAGTAAACGCCTGGGGAGGTCTCGATGCCACGGCCTCGTTGACCTCACCAGGCCCCGCTGCTAAGGCTTCGCCTGCGGGGTCGGGGTTTGCCTCGCAGGCAGCATCAGGGTTTAACAACCCCAACCCCACGAGGTGTGGGAGCGGTAACACAAGCTTATGCTTCGCGTACGTTTCCCTGGTAGCGAGCGGGGCGTGCGGTGGGGTAGTCGCGGGTCCTTCTGTCCCGCGGTCTACTCACCTTGTGCGTTTTTTGGGTGCTGTCCCCTTTTTCGCACAGTCAGGGTCCTGTCCCCCCCCCACCCCTCACTAGGAAGGGTGGGGGGGGCCCGGACACTCCCCAGTGTTCTGATGGTTGTAAGGGGACCTCAGTGGGACATTGGTCAGGCTCTCCGCGTCCTGCTCCTCTCCTGTGTCCCACAGAGCAGAATGAGATACAAGAACGAAATGTAACGAAGGTTATCCTATAACCCTAGTTACATGAGTTCTTGTGAGCATTCTGCTCTCACTCACTGAGGACCCCTGATTGTCTTCCGAATGAAGGTCAATTAAGACTCGGGAAGGAAGAAGCATGGTCGCTTATATGCATAGGCGGAAATGGGCGTGGCCGGACAAGTGAATGTGCATGTAGCGGAAGCTTTCAAGGTAACAATAGGTAACGATGAGGGTATCATCCCTATGTTCCCCGGGTCCTATGTTCCCCGGGTCCTATGTTCCCCGCTTGATTGATTAATAGATTGAAAATTTTATAAATTTTTATTATTTTATTACTTATTAATGTCCGCCTTGTTTCGAACTGGTTAAGCTTAGGCCCTCTTTCGAAGTTGGTTAAGGTTAGAGTTTGGAATCAGGGCTGGTGGTCTAAAATTTTCAATCAATCAATCAATCAAGCAGGGAACATAGGACCCGGGGAACATAGGACCCGGGGAACATAGACATGCTCCCACGATGAGGTCATCCCACAGAGCAGAACGCTCACAAGAACTCATGTAACTAGGGTTATAGGATAACCTTCGTTATGGAGGGCCTTGAAGGTGAGTAGTAATACTTTGTAGTCAGTGCGTGACTAAAGGGGAGATGAAGCAGTGAACAATGTGATCCTAGTTTGTTTGTTGTGTACCTTGTGTAAGACAGGGTCCTATAATAAAATGTGAAATCCTGCTTATTTGTCTGAAAAATCAAATATAATTTCCCTGTTTTCGCCATGGGCGGCGCCATTTTGTTGCTGACGTCACGGTGTTGGTTTGGTGTATACACTGCTGGTTAGCTGCCTATAGTGAATGGGTCAGTCAGTAAATAAAATGTTGCCTACAAAACAACGGGACCGCGGTGGTTCTTTTTGTATTGCTCCTGGCTGTTCAAACTCATTTTACCGTGTGAAAGAGAGGAAAGTTGGTTAATTTCCACAAACTACCAGTGAAAAAAACAGTGTTGTTGGCACGTTGGCTCAGGCTGGCTGCACTCAGGCGGCGCGACCAGCCTGTTGGACAGGGAAGGAGGATCTGCAGCGAACACTTCATTGCCTCGGATTATGTTGTTGGGGGTGGGAGGTTTGTCCAGAAGACCACTAATCAGCTGAAGCCGGACGCGGTTCCCTCGGTCTTCGACAGACAGACCGGCCCAGGCAGTTCAGCGTCGCGGAGCATTCAGCCTGCTGGCTACCTAGCTCCACTTCAACCAGCGTCGCGGAGCATTCAGCCTGCTGGCTACCTAGCTCCACTTCAACCAGCGTCGCGGAGCATTCAGCCTGCTGGCTACCTAGCTCCACTTCAACCAGCCGAGCGGAGCATTCAGCCTGCTGGCTACCTAGCTCCACTTCAACCAGCCGAGCGTCGGGAGCTCCAGCAGCTTGTCGATGTGCTAATAGCCTGGAGCTAGCTACCGTTAGCTTGCCGAGGCTCCAGCACACCGACAAGCTGCTGGAGCCAGCTACCGTTAGCTTGCCGAGGCTCCAGCACACCGACAAGCTGCTGGAGCCAGCTACCGTTAGCTTGCCGAGGCTATTAGCACACCGACAAGCTGCTGGAGCCAGCTACCGTTAGCTTGCCGAGGCTATTAGCACACCGACAAGCTGCTGGAGCCAGCTACCGTTAGCTTGCCGAGGCTATTAGCACACCGACAAGCTGCTGGAGCCAGCTACCGTTAGCTTGCCGAGGCTATTAGCACACCGACAAGCTGCTGGAGCCAGCTACCGTTAGCTTGCCCAGGCTATTAGCACACCGACAAGCTGCTGGAGCCAGCTACCGTTAGCTTGCCGAGGCTATTAGCACACCGACAAGCTGCTGGAGCTCCCGACGCTCGGCTGGTTGAAGTGGAGCTAGGTAGCCAGCAGGCTGAATGCTCCGCGACGCTGGTTGAAGTGGAGCTAGGTAGCCAGCAGGCTGAATGCTCTGCGACGCTGGTTGAAGTGGAGCTAGGTAGCCAGCAGGCTGAATGCTCCGCGACGCTGGTTGAAGTGGAGCTAGGTAGCCAGCAGGCTGAATGCTCCGCGACGCTGGTTGAAGTGGAGCTAGGTAGCCAGCAGGCTAAATGCTCCGCGACGCTGGTTGAAGTGGAGCTAGGTAGCCAGCAGGCTGAATGCTCCGCGACGCTGAACTGCCTGGGCCGGTCTGTCTGTCGAAGACCGAGGGAACCGCGTCCGGCTTCAGCTGATTAGTGGTCTTCTGGACAAACATCCCACCCCAACAACATAATCCGAGGCAATGAAGTGTTCGCTGCAGATCCTCCTTCCCTGTCCAACAGGCTGGTCGCGCCGCCTGAGTGCAGCCAGCCTGAGTGCAGCCAGCCTGAGCCAACGTGCCAACAACACTGTTTTTTTCACTGGTAGTTTGTGGAAATTAACCAACTTTCCTCTCTTTCACACGGTAAGATTAGTTTGAACAGCCAGGAGCAATACAAAAAGAACCACCGCGGTCCCGTTGTTTTGTAGGCAACATTTTATTTACTGACTGACCCATTCACTATAGGCAGCTAACCAGCAGTGTATACACCAAACCAACACTGTGACGTCAGCAACAAAATGGCGCCGCCCATGTTCATAAATGCTACATAAATGGACATTACAAATAGTTTTTTCTTAGAAACGCCTTATTTTTATAACGTGATTTTTTCTGTGGTTTATCTAAATACGAATTTGATGCTATGACTATGTGTTTATCGCTATGCTTCATCTCCACTTTAACAGGCAGCCAGTGAAGTTGGTGGAGAACAGGAGTGATGTGGTTGGTGGAGGGAGTTCTAGTGATTTATGTATTTATTGTGGGGATTGGGAGGTGGGCGTTTGATGTTCCATGTTGATGTCCCAGTGCTTAAATAACATGCTGTACCGCAAACGATTACCACCAACCATAGTTGTGTGGCATTAAAGTATCTTGTATCTTGTATCCTGTAATGCGGGCGGCTGAGTTTGCACCTGGGATGCCCTTTGACGGTTTTCTTCTTTTGCTGCATGTGCAAATGTGATCTCCACCCACTGTGTGTCGACTTGTAACTGTCTTAGCTGATTTCCTGTTGTTTATTCTTATTTATTGTGTGTGTCTATATGTATGAAATGGCTGATAAACTGTGTTTTGTTTTGTAAGCTTGGCAGAAAATGAGGGTCTTGCTAGTTGAAATAAAGGTTTGAAATTCAATTGAAATTAAATACATTATATTATATACTTATATTATTATTAACAGCCATAATAGACGTTGGAACTTTTATTTAGAAAAATCAAGTAAATTTACTCCCGGAAGTAGAATTCCTTTTTTACTTACTTTTGTTGCCCCGCCCACTTTCAAGAGAACTCGTGACGTAGCTAACAAGTAACATTATCAGCAGTGCTGTTTGCATGTCTGTCATATTTTAAATGCCATATCTAAATGAGATGATATTTAGTTTAACATAACAGCGACCACTAACGCAAAAATGCTGTCTCGTTTATTGAAGGAACACCAAGCAAAGCAAAACGAGCGAAAGGAGCTCCAAGGTGAGTTTCAGAAGGTAACTTAACAGGGACTGTAGCGCTAACGGTAGCTAGCTAATGCTTGCTAGGTGATGCTAAAAACAAAGGTTGGAGTCGGTGATCATTTCAAAGTAGTTGGCGTGACTGTGCTGCATTGTGCCAATTGTCCTGTTTATAATATGCGTATTTTCTGTTTCTGAATAAGAGAGACGCAGGCGTGACGCTATTACTGCAGCCACCAGCTTGACAGAAGCCCTGGTGGACCACCTCAACGTTGGGTATGAATAACGATGATGTTCCTGCTAACATTACTGCTCACAAGCTGTCTTGTCTTTTTCATATCTTCATTGGGGTAGTTGTAGTCGAGTAAGTGGACAAAAATTATATTCTCTCCCCGCCGTATGTATATTTATTTCCCACCCACCCCCTCCTAATGTACAGTCCCCTCCCCATCATATGTATACCTCCCCATCATATGTATACTCTATCAGGATCTATGGGTAACAGTACTGTATATTTGAATATTGTATATGTCACAAATGTAACAGTATTAAATACCTGTATGTCATGTATGTCCCTATGCCATAAATGTCATGCATGTTGTGTATGTCATAAATGTCACTATGAATTGAAAATGGGGGACCCTGATGTAAACAAGACAACGTCTTTCTCTGGTCTGCATCCCCTTAACAATTGTGTGTATTGAGCCGTACTGTATTGTGTACCCATTCTGCAATCTGTTAAATAAAGTTCATTCATTCATTCATTCATTCATTCATTCATTCATTCATTCATTCATTCATTCATGGAAATGTGTATAATACTGTGACCCCATCACAGTCTTTAGGAGGGAAAAGGTTAACGTTATAGGAACCTTGACCCCCATTCAATAATGTCTATATACACCGTAAATTAGGTAGAATAATGTATGCCCCACATACATACACTCTTGGCCAGATCGCTTTTGAAAAAGAGATTTTAATCTCAATGATGCTTATCTGGTTAAATAAAGGATTTGATTGATTGATTTAGTCTCTTGTGTGTGTATATATATATATATATAATTTTTCTTTTTAAATATAATTCTTTACCTGCAGTCAGTGAATGCCATTTGTAATGTCATACCACATAATTGGTCCATCTGATGTGAATTTACTGGTATAATAATGTAAAAAAAAATAAAAACTGCCATGGCTTAGGAGAGGACACTCTAAAATACCCTATTGTGCATGACCAGACACCCCCATGGCATATCCAGCTGTGCTGCACAACCTAACAGCTGCTCAAAACCCAATGAATCATTCTCGTGGTATTTAATTTTGGCTGCCTTGAATGGTACAGATGGATAGAGAAATCCAGTTGGTTCTATACCCAGCCTCTCCATGCAGCCATATTATGCACAACATCCAGTTGAGCCCAACTCATAAACAATCCATACTTTCACTTAAAACCCCAAATCTCTGATTGCTGGAGCATAAAACGGATAACAACAGCACTTGCTACAGAATGTCAACACGGGTGTTGTGACAGATTTCTACCAGGGGAGGAACTGGCTAATTTATTATTGTTAATATACTCTGTAGTAGCAAACATGTTTTTGTTGCTATTATCACAGATGGTTAGCTTAGCTCTAGCCACCATTTGCTACATTCACCTTGCTAGCATGTTGTTTCACTGTCCGGAAGAAAGCTGAGTCCAGTAGCTCCTCCAGCCATCAATGTGTAGAAGGGTATAGGGGGCGCTGTTTCCCCACAAATCACACATTGGTGCTTTAAGCTGTAACCATGAAATAGTCTCAAGTATGTCACTGATTGATAGATAGGCCTATTTGCAACATGCTGCATACTAATCATAGCACGAAGGAAAATGCCACTGACACTATACTCTGGTATTATCAAGTGTCTGTGTGGAATCGGTGAGAAAAGTTCTGAGATCATTAGGGCTGCATAATAACGACAATTTATCATAATACGGTATTATCTTATTACGATATAATTATCTTGACTGATATTCCAATTACAATATGAGCTGCCTGTTATATCCTTTTTATATATATTTATTAGGGGTGTAACGGTACACAAAAACCACGGTTCGGTACGTACCTATGTTTTGAAGTCAAGGTTTGGTTTGGTACGGGTTTTCGGTACAGTGGGGGAAAGTTTGGCTTTCCATGTTCCACTCAGGGGTGATGTAGTGTGCAGTAACTAATTGTACTTGTAGGGCTGTCAACAAATATTCTATATTGAAATTAATAATCGACTTGTAATTTTTTTTTAAATAATAATTATATTAGATTGCGGAAAAAAACAGCCCCCGGTGGGCGGTCGTTAGTGGTTAACATACCGTTGTATTCGTTCGGTACACAGCCGTTCGGTACGGTGCGGTACACACTGAAACGGTTCGGTACGGATTAGGGCTGGGCGATTCTTGCTAAAATGTGAATCACGATTTTTCTCTCTAAGAATTGAAATCACGATTCTCTCACGATTTACATTTAAAAAGTAAAGTAAAAAGTGAGAATATCTCATTTCTCAACACTACAACACAACTCTACAACACTCAATGTTGGGAATATATGTCATTTCATTTGACTTATGACTGATGATCAACCTCCTTAGCTTGACCTTACTCCTAGAACCCACCTCACCCCTGCCCACTTTGACAAACTAGGATGGCTTAGAGTAGACGACAGAGTACAGCAACTTGCAATGGGCCTGGTCTACAAGATACACTACACGACCAAGGTACCCATGTACCATGGGTGCGGCACGGTGGTGTAGTGGTTAACACTGTCGCCTCACAGCAAGAAGGTCCAGGGTTCGATTCCCGCTTGGGGACCAGGTTTCCATGATGCCAGTTACCCAGGTGGGGTATCTCCCAGGCCTTTCTGTGTGGAGTTTGCATGTTCTCCCCGTGCTCGCAAGGGTTTCCCCCCCGATAAGATAAACCCAATGGAAAAACATGCACAACAACAGATCGCTAACGCTGTGGCGTCCTTGACGAAGACGGACAGGAGCACTTGGATTGGTCCCCTGGCGCGGCTCACGTTGACGCCTGTCTGCTCCCGGCTGCCCTTGGGGGGGAAGGACAACGGGATGGGTTAATCGCAGATACGAATTGCATGCATGCACCGCATGTGTGCCGATTGATGACCTCTGAGCTCTCTCTCTCTCTCTCTACATGTCAAAATACTTCTCAAAGGTCAGTGAATAACACGATCACAACACCAGAGGGAGCTCCACAAATCATGTTAAACCCAGATTCGGCTCAAACAAGGGACTAAACACGTTTCACAATTATGCCACATCAATGTGGAACGCCCTACCCAAAGCTGTAAAGGAATGTGAATCACTACCCACTTTCAAAACCACTCTCAAGGAACACCTACAGGAGACTGCAATTTGAAACTGGCCCCTGTAAATGTCCTAACCCAACCCCCTCCAATGTACAGTAATTTACATAGTATGGTTTTGTCAATATTCCAATGTACAGTTTTGTTTGTTTGTACAGTGTCCCCCCCCCCCCCCATCAATGTAAATTACCTAGTATGGTTGTCAATATCCCAATGTACAGTTTTGCTTGTACAGTGTTTCCCCCTACCCAACCCCCCCCACACAACCCCACCCAACCCCCTCCAATGTACAGTAATTTACATAGTATGGTTTTGTCAATATTCCAATGTACAGTTTTGTTTGTTTGTACAGTGTCCCCCCCCCCCATCAATGTAAATTACCTAGTATGGTTGTCAATATCCCAATGTACAGTTTTGCTTGTACAGTGTTTCCCCCTACCCAACCCCCCCCCCACACAACCCCACCCAACCTCCTCCAATGTACAGTTTTTACGTCAAATGTATATACTCCCTTTTCTGGACTCTTTTTGTATCACAAACAGTACTGTACAGTATTTGCACATCTGGTATGTCATAAATGTATAGATGTAGCAGTACTGTCTCTGTATGTCATGTATGTCATATATGTCCTGATGAATTGAAAATGGGGGACCCTGATGTAAACAAGACGAAAGTCTTTCTCTGGTCTGCATCCCCTTAACAATTGTGTGTATTGAGCTGTACTGTATTGTACCCATTCTGCAATCTGTTAATAAAGTTTTCAATCAATCAGCGTATATCTTTCTGGGCTTGTGAGAGGTGTGTTTGTCAGACACTTCAAATTGTCACTACTTTACTTATTGACTGACTTATTGAATATTATTTTTAAGTATCCAAATGGCAGCCTCCATAGTATTTATATTGTAGTCGGTAGTAATGTTGTTCAGCCCAGGGCACTGTACAGGCAGACCAGGGTGTGTGGACCCAAGTTAGATTAGGGTGTTCTCACTTACCTCAAATGAACCAAACCAAGGAGGTAAATGCTCCAGACTAAATAAGGCAGGTGTGAAAGAAGGCTTAAAAATGAACGAATCAAACTCCTGGCACAGCAGACTAGGCTCAACATGTGACATAACTGTAAGTGTTACTTTTGGAATGTTAAATCATTGTGAATGTTATGAGGAAACCCAAGACAAGCAGATTAAAGTGCAACAGTTGGATGCAGAGACCGGTGTTGTGCCGCACCAGACCTTTTCCTTTTATAGAAAAAGGATCATAGCCAGAAACCTTTCCCTTTTATGGAAAGAGGATCATGGTCAAAACCCTTGGAGAATGCGTTTGAGGCTAGCTCGAATTTAATTAGGCCAGAGGTCACTATTGAATCACCATGAGACAATGAGCTAGCAATACTTAGAGCCATGGTTACAATTGGTAATTGTGAATGATTGAATGACATTATTCCATTGAATAATGTAATTAATGGCTTAATTAGGTTCTACAGACTGATGGATCTCAATGTCTGCTCGTTGTTGTTTTCCATTTTGTTCCAGGGTTGCCCAGGCGTACGTCAATCAACGTAAGCTGGACCATGAAGTGAAGACCCTCCAGGTGCAGGCCGGCCAGTTTTCAAAGCAGACGGCTCAGTGGATCAGTATGGTAGAGGGCTTCAATCAGGCGCTGAAGGTAGGCTAATGCTCTGTCTACCAGTCACTATATCTTATGTAGGACGGGCTAATTGAAATGCTGATTAACATCTATCTCCTCCTTTGACATTCATACAGGAACTCGTCTTTAATAGGACCAACCTTTGTGTCTGTTTAATTATTATGTTAATGAAGTGTAGAGCATTATCCTTTACATTTGATAGGCGTCAGGAAGACCGTGACGTCACAGGGTTTTCTATTTCCGAGTTCAAAAGGGCAGCATGCTGCAAGTAATAATAATAATAATAATAATAATAATAATAATAATAATAATAATAACTTTATTTGTATAGCACTTTTCATACAGAGGTTGCAGTTCAAAGTGCTTCACAACAGTCAAAAATACAGGCATAAGCGAGCATAAAAAATATAGACAGGTAGCAAGGTATGGTAAATCACAGTGTTTCACATTAGGAAATAAGTAAAGGGTCATCACATCTAACACCAGCATTCTATGCGCTGCTTGGTGCCAGTTCTATTGAAGCCTATGGGAGATGCATGGAGATACAAGCTATTTGAGGAAAAATAACCAATATATCAAACGTTGGCTAGTTAACAACGCAACAAATTGCAGGTAATAACCTGTTTAAATGACAGGTCATAAACAAGGAGATGGCAGATCACATTCAACTCAGCCCCTGTCCACGCGAACGCTGGGTTTTATGTAACCGTGATTGTATGTGCGCAGTTGCACTGTTCGCCCACACACAACCGGGGTTTTGCTACACTGCAACCGCGGTCTTTGAAAACCGGAGTCCAGGGTGAAGTTTTGCGCGCAATGTCGGCCAAACTGAAAGTTTCCACACTTGGCACCAATGTGTGTTCATGCACTACACAGTGACGTGGTGACCCTTCCTTCTTTCATAGTTTCCTTGGCATGCTGCAATGTAAATGCCTTCTAGTCATTACTCTGGTAACACCATACCATTGCCCTAGCATCTCAATATTCAATCATTTTCAGAGGGGAAACATATAAATTACACATCGGCGAAGAAAATGCTGATGTAAGGACTACCACATCGCTTTGATGTTGCTAGTTAGCTAGCTAACGTTAGCTGGTGTGGTAGTACTGACGTTAGTGTTGCCAAAATCTGAATGGTAATGGTCAGAGGGCATCCACATTACAGCCGGCTGCCTCTGACTGCGGAAGAACAATGCTCTCATGCTCGTCACGGCACCGCCATTAACCATGTACCCGATAAATCGGCAGACAGTTGGTACCCGGCCGACATCACCGGTTGGGTGCTACCAGTGGTTGTGAAGGAGGCAATTTCCACCCTACATTGTAAAGTAGTGTCTAGAAAAGCGCTATATAAATGCAATTTTCATTATTCTTATCAGTCCAATTGTATTGTTACAACCGATATTTGGTAGACATTAGAATTGGCAATTGGTGTCTGTAAATGAGGGACTTAAAAAGAGATAATTCGTGTTGGAATGTTTAGATGGTAAGGGCAGTGAGTCGTCCTAGACAATTTGTCTAGTCTCTGTAGTCAATTTACTGCAAGCGGCTTAATTACTATCAGGGGTCTTGTCCTAAGTCGACCACTACGTGATTGAATTGGTAGGAGCAAGGAACTGAGTAATGGATTTCCACATGCTTTGATTTGATGCATACAGCTTGCACTTACCAAGTCCTCCAAGGTATACATGTGTATGTATGGGCTGGAGGAAAAGAGTTGATAGTAGGGATGCTCGATATTGGCTTTTTTACCTATACCGATATTGTCCAACTCTTAATTACCGATATCAACCGATACCGATATATGCAGGGTCCCCCCCCCCCCCCCCCCCCCCCTCCGAAAACGGAATAATTTCAGGTAAAATTAACATTACATATCTCTTGTTGTGGAATTAACACAACATTATGCATACTTTTGACAATAAATACAATCAGAATTTGTTCTTACTTGCTTGCCTGGGTAAATAAAGTTTATAGAAATGTAAAAAAAATATATATATATATTTGAAAACCGATACCGATATTTTCCGATATCACATTTTAATGCCAATATCGGTAGGCCGATAATATCGGACATCCCTAGTTGATAGTGATATTTTATTTCTTTCCACCGATTTTTGTACATAATAACATATGCTTGGTGCCTAAGACATTTTGATAACCCTCGTCATTATCACTCAACCCTCTGTGGAACAGGAAATCGGGGATGTGGAGAACTGGGCGCGCAGCATTGAGATGGACATGAGAACCATCGCCACAGCCCTGGAGTACGTACACAAGGGTCAGCCTCAGTCGGCCTCCTCATAGACATTCTGGAAAGACACATGAAGGACTGCTGGCTGACAGAGACTACTGTAGCAACACTGGAGTACACCAGATTTCAACAGATATCTGGCTGGAATGTACCCTAACCAGCAATATTATAACTGTTTGTTGGCAGAAATCACTTTCCCATAGTGGGCTCAAACAGTACTGGCTTGGCTATTGTGGAAAAGCTACCATATTTAACAATGTACATATAGAATTTTTTTTTAATGTCACCACTGACATTGTTTACGAGAAACCATGGCAACCACACACAGCGGTGGTCAAGTTGTATTACGTTTATTAGTCGTGTGTGTGAAATGGGCCTACCGTTTATGGCTTCATGTTGATAGAAATTAAAGATTTGATAGCAAATAAAAACCCATGGTAACTGAACAAATGATGCGGTGTGTAAGCATGGAGACATTTGATTAATTTATAATGGTCTGCTTTGCGTGGCACCCTTTTTACTGTGACCAGCAGCTCTATCACCCCGTCGGTTCACGAAAATGTCCCCACCGTCTAGCGGCCACAGTTTTTGCCCTAGGAGTCTGAAATCTGGCAGGGAGGTCAAGTGATTGTGTATGAAGGTATGTGTGTTCATGCCAATTTGCTAAAAGGGGGCCTGTCAGTGGGAGTGGCCTATTGCAAAAAGGTCACAGCTATTGCAAATAATTGTTATTTGTTCTCATCCCCAATTTTTGTCCGTTATGCCAATTCCCTTCCTGGCCATTGTGCTGCCCTACTGTCAGTCTCGGGAGGGTGTAGACTACCAAATGCCTCCTCCGATACACGTGGAGTCGCCAAGCCGGAGGCACCATTGCCGGCAATCGAAACCCGGGTCTCTGCGGTGGTAAGAGTGCTTACTGTAGACCTCAACACTACTCAGCAGCCCCATTCGTGCCTGGTCTAATATTTGTAAAGGCAGCCCCATTGTCAGCATTTAATCCCTTTTATGAAGTATGTTTTGCTTACAGTAATTTTGCCTATTTGTGTTTATGGGACAATTTTGAACTGTTACCTTTTTGTGATGCAGCATCGTTCATATTAAAGTCATGATAAACTTGCACTTTTTGTGTTGTTCTTGAGCAGGTGGAAATATAATTAATCCATCAAAGGAATGTGTGATGCTGTTAGTGAAAGCTACGTCACAAGGCAGCTGAGTTGACTCACCACATTGTTTCTGTTTGGTAACTAGCATTGGAGCTTACTATGATGTTGATGTCAAGACACAATTTACCATATACCATACAGCATATGAATATCATTACAAAAACCAACCCTATGTCATTCATATGCATTTAAACAAATGGATTCCCCCTTACCCGGAATGCTATCTATCCATCCAGATCGTTTTGCCGTGATTCGCCTAGTTTTGGAGATATCTGCTGTAAAGATGTCTGCTGTCACTCTAATACAATGGACCTGAATGGCACTTGGTTTGTGGTGCTCAAATTGGCGAAAAACTCAATGTCTCTTTCCAGAAATCATGACCCCGTTACTCAAGATAATCCACAGACCTTGTTGTGAGCAGTTTCATGTAGAAACTGCTCACGACAAGGTCTGTGCTTTGTCTTGAGTAACTGGGTCATGATTTCTTTAAAAAGTAGCTTTTGAATTTTTCAAATGTATATTTTTGCTACTTTGAGAGCCACAAAACGAGTGCCATTCAGGTACATTGTATTGGAGTGGTGACATCTTTACAGCAGACATCTCCAAAACTATCTGGATGGATGGTGTAGTAGATAGTAAATATTATGAATAACTTACTCAGTCAAGTGGATCCGCTTAATAACAATTTATTAACCAGAGAATATCAAATGTTACAACAAAGTAGAGAATATGGCTGGAGACCTTTCTGGAAACCGATCAGCTGAGAAAAAAGGCCTCAAACCCCCCCCCCCACTCGGGGATCGATTATATACAGAGGGGGAGGGGATGAAGACGATGCCCTTGTGAGAAAGCAAGTCTTATGTCCCACAATGGATAGCACTCCGGGTAAGAGGAAACATATGTTTATCTTTATTTTTTATTTTGGGTGAACTGCCCCTTTAATGCAGTGGTCTCAAGATGGGGTCCAGGGGAATAGTTAAAAATAATATTACTATTACTATATTCACCAGCAAGTGCAATGAGAGAATGTATAAATGATTATTCTGATCATAGGCTTCACTCTCACCTGTTACCTGCACCAAGAGTATAGACGGTTATAGAATTTTTTACATGAAATCATATCTTCAAACAAATAGCTTATCAAATGAGTGTCCATGGCCTGTTACATATAAATTGTGAGTCCTTGACATGAAAAGGTTTGTGAACCACTGCTTTCACAAGGTACTTTTATTTTCATTATATAGTATCACTATGAATTGATTTGTTTGGTTCTTGTTGAGGAATGAATCACCTATAATAACCGTAGTGTAGGTGGCTTCTAGTATTCCAAAATGATTGTGTTTAAGATTGACAGGCTGAATACTATTTTTTAGCTTCAAACCTTTTATATAGCACTAGGATAATTCTATGGCACATTTCATTGTTGTTGACTTGACCCTATCATTGTTTTTTGTAACCTTGGCTATTGACTTGGCTAGTCACTAACAAGTCATAGTATTCTATCACATACATATTTGGTCGGAAAACAGCAGGTGATTGTAATCAATGAACAGGTGGTTATCATTAACCATGGCCAACAATTGCCATATTGGTTTATATGAAATGTTATGAATACTGAATACTATGAATACCTATAGCTTTATACCTTTCCTTAAAATACTGTGACTGCATTAGGATATTGATATGTGTATACACTTGACGATATTGTTGTTACTTTGACCCTGTACACTATTGACCTTGAATAACGTGTATATTGTTGCTTATGTTGTGCTTGGATAGGTCTGTCCTCATCTGGTGGTGGTTTTTCTAGTGTCTGTACAGCTTTGTCAGCTCCCACAGGTTAATTTGCACACCTGTTGCCGTTTGACTGTTTACAATTGCATGCATTGTGGACGGTCACGCTCTGACCATGGTTGTGGTTTTTATGAATGAAGATTGAGGTGTAGCCTTTTGTGACACAAATGAATCAATACGATTATATACACGTTTCAGGCACACACAAGCTCTATACATGAGGGATTAGTGTACATTTGTTTTAATCCTCTGAGAACTCCAGTTCTATAATATAATAATATAACGTTGCTTACCATGTGGGTTTGAACATTCAAATAAATAGTAAGATCTATCTTGTAAAGACATTGGCAAGAAATGTTGGATAATAAATACAAGAGCAAATGATATATTTTTTAAAGGCAATGGGTGTGTGTTGTACAATGCATTATTTATTCTGCAATTCCAACATGCACACATACTCACGTGCACACACACACCAAAAGGCTCACAGATTTCAGATTACCAATTGCGACTTGTCTTAAAGGATAAACCGTGAGGATGAAGCCATTTCTTAGCCAGTCTCACACTGGAGTAAGAGAGGCCAGCTGTACAACAGAGGGACTGAAGGGGAGGGAGAACCTCCGGACATCCATTCATTTGAAAAGGGGGGAAAGGTAGGATACATCTTTTGAACAGAATCCTGTCATGTAATGTCTTTCCATCATGACCGTTTCATTGTAGTTCAAAAATATGATTCATCAGGGCTTCATCACCAATCACATTCTTTTAAATTGCCTTTTTTATTTACTTTTACCCAGGGACAGTGCACATTAATCAACATCTTCAGTTTCCACATCAATGTAAATGTGCCAGAGTTAGCAGAGTTATCACTGGTCAATACTTTATATTGAAAATGGTCACAGTTTAATTTGTTGTGCTTATTCAGCTAAACAATTTAATCTGAAAATGTATCAAAAAGTTAAGCATGTTATGCGAAGCATCAAGCAACTAGAATCTATGGTGGTTATCAGGGGTGTAAAGTACTTGAGTAATTGTACTTTGTTACAATACTTAAGTACTGTTTTTGGGCATTTGTACTTTACTCAAGTATTATTAGGTTTGTACTTTTACTCAATTACATTTCAGAGAAAAAAAACATACTTTTTACTCCTTACATTTAAAATGCAGACCTACAAAGTGCAAATCTTGCAGGTCCAACTATTTAAATTCGTATATTTGCTTCTCTGGTCGAACTAACGTTAACGTTATTAAACCTGTGGCCGCACTTTATTTAAAAACAGCCAATCAAATCCCTATCAATGGAAAATGAACCCGCCCATACCCATGCTGATTGGTCCTTGTGCAAGACTAGAAAGCGGGGATATTTGATTAAACACCTGCTATCAGAAGAATAGACAGTCAGGAAAAAAGTTTTTACTTTTTAGTACTTAAGTACATTTAAAAGTAGAAACTTTTTTACTTATATTCAAGTGTGTTTTTAGCCAGATACTCTGACTTTTACTTGAGTACGATTTTGAGACGGTACCCATACTTTCACTTAAGTATAATTTCTGGGTACTTTTTACACCCCTGATGGTTATACTGTTCATTGCTTTGTGATAAATATGGCCTAATAATGTATACAAACTTGTCATAACATAACACCTATGTGTACAATATGTGGATGATGAGGGCTACTATTTATATTAGCAGTCTTGTCCTTCTATAATACAAGTCATTCAGTATTATATCAAAATATCCAAGTTTCCCACACTAAGCTTGGAAACGTAATAGGTTTAGAGCAACGAGAAGGAATTAAGTCTTTTCTACAAAACAATCCCACCCTCCCTCCTTCATTCCCTATCCTCTCGCCAATGGTTCTCTTTGTTTCATAAGAGCATTAGCCAAAGATCTTGCATGTGTCTTCACAACTGTTGCATTACATGAAAGTCTTCCAACGGAGATCCTCAGTAGACAGCTGTGTACAAGCATGCTGAGACAAGTTATCAGGTTAGTTGAATGCTGCTATTATCAAAATGGTTAGGGAAGCCTCCATCAATGCATTTCAGTAGAACACTTCAGTAAATGTATTGTCAAATGGGCGAATGGATTTGAGATATTTCTGATATTAGCCAAGCTAATCCAGATCCACATCCACATCTGTTTTCTCAGACTTTCTTTGTCATTTCTTTATGAGTCTAATGGGTCTGTTGAAGTTGGCAATGCTGTTTGTGTACCGTTATGGGCCATATAATACCTCCATAGTGTGTAGTTTCCTAGTATAAGTAGGCATGTTATACTTTCTTTTAGCAATGTGATTGGGTTTCTTCATTGAGTGCTTATCCTTTTATTTATTTATTTTTTGATAATTCTTTAAACATTTATTTTCTTTTTCTTTTACATGAAACAAGACAACACAAAGACAGTAATAACAACAATAAACAGGACTTCACAGGACATAGTAACAACAATAACAATAACGACAATGGAAATAACCAAACAATAAAACAACATAAAAATAAAATTGTGTTACTACAGACAATATATATATATATATATATATATATATATATATATATATATATATATATATATATATATATATATATATATATATATATATATTAAGGCTAATGCTTTAACTTTGGAGATTAATTTAAATTATTTAAAGCATTAAAATAAATTAATCTAGATTAATCTATGGAGTGAAAAATCTTCAACGTTCTGAACTTTCAGCAGTATTTGCTTGTTCTTTTTTTGCATTGACTCATGCACCTTTTTGAAAATCATCTGACATGAAGATGGAATACATTTTTGTTGTTAATATGATTTATATTACTGGTAATTCATACAAGACATTATCGTCCTCTAAGGCAAACAACCCAGGCCTATGTTAAAGTGCAGTATGGCTTAGAGTCTAAGCCATACTGCACTTTAACATAGGCCTGGGTTGTTTTTATTTCTGTTAGTGCCACGGATATAAGAAAGAGGTCTAGCTGAGTCAATGTTTATGGTTTAGTTGAACATTTGTATTTCACAGGAGAGAAACTCTATTCAAAGAAAGCTATTAAAATAGTCTTTGAATCTAAATACTTTCTTTGTGTTGATTTGACATGAATTCCATGATTTTACTCAAGTAAATATCTGTTACACGCTTCGGTTTTAAGTAGAAAAATGCTATTTTTAATCTAGATTAATTACAGAAAATTGTGAGATTAATTAGTAAAAAAAAAAAAATCTATTGACAGCACTAATATATATATACATAAAAATATATATTTATTTCCTCCCCCACTACCACCCCCGGACCCCCCAGGGTCAGCGCCCGACTCCGCTTTGTCGCTAAAACATGGCCTTCACTCTCTCAGCCACACTCGCTTAGGGCACAAGTATGTTTTTAATCCAAATTAATTAATTTTGACATTAATCTTTTCTGCTTTTTTAGCAACTACAAAAAATCTCCATAAAACCACCTCTCCTGGGTCTGGACACAGTATGGATACAGAGTATATCTATGAACTTTTAGGGTAAGATATACTGCTCATCACTATCCTGCACTTAATGTAATGAATGAACTCTAAAAGGCCTACAAATCTACACATTGCTGTAAATTATTTGTATGCCTTGGTCTACTTGGTTCTAAATGAGGTTGTGCATCTTGTTACATATAAAGGACATTCTTGAAAAATGTAATGGCTAACAGGAATTCATCTAAACAAGTTGTTCTTCGTTTTAAAATCTGTGACAGGGAGAGGGCGTGGTCGTATATCACTGGCACCTTCGTGGTCCTATGGTTGCTCGTGTGGCTGTACCGGGACAGCCTGCAGATTGCGAACATCAAGGACAAGCATGTGTTCATCACCGGCTGTGACTCCGGCTTCGGGAACCTGCTGTGCAGGAAGCTGGACCGCAGAGGTTTCCACGTCTTGGCCGGCTGTCTAACAGAAAAGGGAGCTGATGACCTGAAGAGGGTGTCTGGGCAGAACCTTAAGACTGTGCTGCTGGATGTGACCAATCAGGACAGCATTCAGAAAGCCATGGAGTGGACCAAGAAGGAGGTCGGCAATAAGGGTGAGGGATAAGATGACATAAGATGTTTTTATATTGATCCCCTTGGGAAAATGTAGGCATTATAGCAGTAATGGGAGGGGGTGGGGGGTGGGGTACAGGTATGGGCAGGGTTATAGTAGAAGACATAAATACAGGCAATACAATTATAGTACAGTAGAAAAGAAAAAATAATAGGCAGTGTAAACAATCTAATGAACGCAGAACAGAATATACACATTTGAGCAAGTAGGCAGTGTGATCAAAGGTGCAGATGAGGGTCTGTATGCCTTATCAGTTATATTATACATTACAATAAATATGGTTACAATAAACACTGGAATCGAAATATATACTATGAGTAAGTAAATATTGTCCAGCAATATTAAACTGTCCCGCGAATAGGCTACAAGTGGACCAAATTGATCTAGAGCAGATTCATGTCACGGAACAGGCGCCTCGTGCCGAGATCAAGAAGGTAGTACTCGAGATGAGGGGGGATGGCATCCCCCCTGAAATAAAAACAGTCAATATCATCCCCCTTCTAAAACAGCCATCCCCCCTTCCCATCCCTTATGTCATTTTTATCTATGAACATGGTATTACTGCTATTTTAGGGAGACCAAACGTCCTCTTTTGCCCGGACATGTCCTCTTTTCACGCCTTGTCCGGGGCGTCCGTTTTCTTTTTTATAAATTCATGAAAATGTCCGGGTTTCAAAGACCTGCGGTGCGTAAAAAGATGCTCGCCTGACATATCGTCATGTAACTCGAGAACTGAGGCATGGAATTGGTCGAGTGAGGTGGCAATCGAACGGCAACAAATGGATCTTTCGAACGGTATAATTATATGTTTGGCGAAGAATGCACCCCCGAGCTGCTAGACGCTCGCAAACTGCCGTGACTTGCGTGCATTCCGCGCACGGACGGCCCGATTTGGTACCCCACCTGTTAAGATTAAAACGCACATGGACACGGAAAAACGTTTGATGCCCTGTTAAAAAAACTAACTTTGGGAATGGTAAGATCAAATATTTGTATTTGAACTGCAATTAAATTATGATGGATCAATATTTTTCTCATTCTTTTCCTCCTTTTTTTCAGAAGTGGTTATTGTTTAATTTACATAATGATTTAATTAATCACAATTGAAAATCAACCATTTAGATACCAGTTTTGATCATATACCAGTAACTGCTTTTTTAAATACACTATAATTCAATATTCTAGAAACACATTTGACTTTGTTGGATTGTACAAAATGCTAAATTGGGACTGTTAACCTACAAGACCATAGACTTCCATTACAACCACTTTTGACCCTAACTGTAAGAGCAGTGGTGCCATGATTGATTGATTGATTGAAAACTTTATTAACAGATTGCAGAATGGGTACAATACAGTACAGCTCAATACACACAATTGTTAAGGGGATGCAGACCAGAGAAAGACTTTCGCCTTGTTTACATCAGGGTCCCCTGGCAGCCAGGGCGGAGACTGACTCCAATTAATAACATAATTAATGTTGTTTTAGAAGTTTATTATCTTTGTGCTTACAATAATCAAAAGGTACAGTACACAGTTGGTCTCACCCTCTGTGCCATTATCAGCACAAATGATGTCCCCATATGATAAAATCCACCATCCCCATGGCTGCAGATCCTGGGGGGGGGGGGCCATGTCCCCCCCAAATTTGAAAAAATATGAATTGTCCCCCCCGAATAATATGTGCTATCAAGAGTAGTGTATCTACTCCCGCTCTGTAATTCTAGTTTCAAAATACTCCTAAAAGCTTCATTTGCATATTCAAATCATTAAAATTTTCAACCGGGGGACAATGCCCCTGGACCCCCCTACTCTGCGTCCCCCCTCAAACTTGTCATCAGATCTGCAGCCCTGACCAATGACATCCCCCCTGTTTTTCTTTTTTATTCCGTTTCTTAGGGCTGTGGGGCATAGTGAACAATGCCGGACGCTCACTACCCATGGGCCCTTCAGAGTGGATGAAGGTGGAGGACTACCACAGCACATTAAAGGTCAACATGAACGGAGTAATTGCCATGACCATGACCTTCATGCCACTCATCAAGCAGGGGCGCGGCCGAATCGTGAATGTGGCCTCGGTGCTCGGTAGGGTTGCTGCTAATGGCGGTGGATACTGCATCTCCAAGTTTGCCGTGGAGTCCTTCTCTGACTGCCTCAGGTAGACCAACATTATCTCTCAAACACCACAAAAGACCATACCAAGACATCTATCTACTATATTATAGTAGTCCGCTTAACCATTTCTCCCAGAGACAGATTTACATTTTGAGCATAATAAGCAAACAATCTGTAATCTAAATCAATTTCAAGCTTCTGTTGTAGATGGCATGGAACGTATAGGCATTGCATAGTAGTTATGCTACAGACATCTCTTGACACCTTCCATATTTCAGGAGAGATATCTGCTACTTTGGCATCAAGGTGTGCATCATTGAGCCAGGGTTCTTCAAGACTGCTGTCACCAGCCTGGAGCCCATTGAGAGGGAGCTCCATCGCCTGTGGAACCAGCTCACCCCGGAAGTACAAGACAGCTATGGTGACAAGTACCTTGAGAAGTGTAAGTACATCACACAGTACACTGTTAATATACTGTATACTTAATTCTGAACTTCGATACAATGGCTTCAAGTGCAGTGAAATGCAACACAAATCCTGTAGATTTGGCTGCGATGCGTCACCTCTCTGTATCTGCCTTTCTTCTGACTCACTCTGATTGTATCCAGTTTCTGCTTTCTGCTATCAGAGAACAACATTCACTCACCAAAAAGGCAGTTATGTATTAAGAAAAGCAGGCTTATTCTATGATTGATGATTTTTTTTTTTAAATGATAGGTCCCATCTTGGAAAATGTGTTTAGCCTAGTCTTGGTGTGGATTGTCTGAAATGTTATTTGGGCACTGGGGGGAAATGACATGCCGGTAGTCCTTGCCATTTGGCCAGAGTTGTTACCTGAAAAAGGTCTTTTAACAACAAGCTGTTTAAAAGTACTACTACCCTATACAATGTCATACCAAGGACACAATCAATCAATTAGCTTTATTCGATTTGCTGTCCTTAATGTGCTGCCTAGTTTGTAAAGGTTCTTAGGCAGGGAAGGGAATAATGCATTTTGAATCCGGTGTTTAATTTAATTGTAAACCAAAAGAGGTGATGGAATATAAATAATTAAACTTACATTTAGACTAAAACATAACGATCAGATGCCCAGAGATTATTTGTGTCATCTCACTAATGTCACTTGGGTTATGTGCCCATGCAAGCATGACTTTATTTGAAAGGAATATATTGCATATAACAGTATATTGTTTTAAGTACAGGGGCACCAATTTATTCAGATATCCTTTATCAAATGGCCCTAGAAATGTGTATTCCAGAGCAGTATTCCAGAGGCCTAGTCTCTCCCACGTGATTTTTTTCTGTGTCCTCTGTTTGCGAAGACGCTCTCTGATTGGCTAGCCCGCGTACAGCGAAGAAGAAAATACGCTCTCTGATTGGTCTCTTCCGCTTGTTCATATATATATTCTCTGCTTCGAACTGGTTATGCTTTGGCCCTAACCATAACTCTAAGCATAACCCACTTCGAAAGAGGGCCAACGCATCCTAACCATAACTCTAAGCATAACCCACTTCGAAAGAGGGCCAAAGCATAACCACTTCGAAGCAGAGAATATATATGTACAAGGCGGACATTTCTATCCCAGAGCCCTTCGGAGCTAAACCAATCAGAGAGGGTCTTCGCTGTACACGGGCTAGCCAATCAGAGAGCGTCTTTGCAAACAGAGGCTACGGGGAAAAAATCACGGGGCCCCCTAGTGGCACAATACAGTCATGCATGTTCCCCAGATTCAAGGAAGCTTTATTCATTATTATTATTATTATTATTATTATTATTATTATTATTATTATTATTATTATTATTATTATTATTATTATTATTATTATTATTATTATTATTATTATTATTATTATTATTATTATTATTATTATTATTATTATTATTATTATTATTATTATATTATTTATTGAAAAATATATAAATAAAATAAATACAAAATATTATAATATTTCAATTAGTTCTGTTGGCATTATGGGCATGAAAGAAGATGACAAAAAGGGAATTAGGGGATTTGTACGAGAACAGCAGCAATATGCACATAAATGCAAGAACATCTTTTTCTTGCCTCATTTGCAGACATCAAGATCCAGCGTCTGATCATGAACGCCGTGTGCGACTCGGACCTGGCCAAAGTGACTAACTGCATGGAGCACGCGCTGACCGCCGCCCACCCTCGTACGAGATACAGCGCCGGCTGGGACGCCAAGCTCCTCTGGATCCCCCTCTCCTATATGCCTTCCTGTGTCGTCGATATTGGACTGAAGTTGGTGATGCCACGTCCTTCAAAGAGTGTGTAAGCGGGAGTTTGGAGGATGCATGATAATAAATAGCTTGAATTGATGTCTTCAAGATTATTATTGTTATTACTACTGTGGAGCATGACTTACAAAGGCTTACAAGGCGTCTTGTGTGTGGTCTGTGTTCTATCTAATGAAGTTGTGGTTCTATCGGTGTGTACACAATCTGATATGTAAAGGTAAATTCCCTTTCCTTCTGTATGTCTACTTGAACCAGTTAGACCACAGGAAAGGAAACAATGGAATCCTGTACATTTGAATTGTTGTGTTTATTTGTTAACGATGCCAAGTTGTGCTTTTTGTCACCATTATTTATGCTCCTTAGGTTGGAGCAATGTACAAAAAGTAAAAGGTTACATCAGGAAAAAGTGTTTGTCAGAACTGAATGCACTGATCAACTTATTGTTGGACACAAATTAGAGAAAAATAAAGCTGTTGGAATTCTGTTAGCTGTAGATGAATATCTCTATATCAGGGGTGGGCAACTTTGTATATGGTGAGAGCCACTACATTTCCTCACTCAATCTGGGGGGCCGCATTGTTTATCGGCAGTCCCGCCAGTAGTACCCCATCACTCAAATAGCCCATAATAGTCACAGATGTGATAAATAAGGCATATAAACAATTATAATTTGTTGTAACTTGTTTTTATTCCATTTCAAACGCATTTAGTAATGCTTAATTTCAACTTCATGAATTTATAAATACAGCTGAATTTGAAAGTATTGCTGTGTAACCCAAATATATACAAAAATGACAAATTATAATTAAGGCTTCTATTAAATAAATAAATGTATGAACTTAAAGCCCACTGCTCAGCAAACACAGCAGCATTCCTGCTGCATTTCACTACAACAGTAAATCAAAAGTGCAATAATAAATGATTTTGTTAAATGTATAAACTTGTATCCTGCTACTAAACAAAACATTCCTGAGTGCTTCATATCCATAACATGCATTTCAGTGTTATCTGAACACTACAAAAGTAAACAAGTAGCCAAGTGCAATACTCATCAGAATAATGAATTCCTTTTTGTGCAATTCTACATGCCTCCCATTGACCCTTTATCAAACTGGCATGACATTCACCCTCCCCCACAGTGGGTCAATAATGGTTCTGTCTTTAATGAGTCACTTGTGGTCTCTCCTGTTGGCACACAATAGAAGGAATGTCAACTTCAATGTTTGTGCATGCGATCTGCATCAGATGAAATAACGTTTCATTTTTGTGTGCGTGCGCGTGCACATCCGTGCGCGTACTTCTGCTCAGAAAAGTGCTGGGACGGCATGGTACCGTGTGGCAGGACCACTGCACCCCTGATTATTAGTGACCCACAATAGATGGAAATTATGTTAGCGAACTTATCTGATGTATAATGCAGTGCAGCATTGGACACTCAACGCCACTCTGCCTTAGAAGCCCGGCGAATCCTGTGTGTTTTCCTTTCATTGCGGGTGCTCCATCGGTAACAACAGCGGACAGTTTATCAAACCCCCCATATTGCTGCACGGCACTTTCAACAGCGTTGAATATGTCCACACTAGGGCTGACCCCTATTAGTCGAATAGTCGACTAATCGATCGAAAGGAGCCGTAGTCGACTGCCAACCTCTTAGTCGAATGCAATAATTTTTTTAATTATTATTATTTTCTTTTAATGTTATTTTATTTTTGTATATTGGCCTGGGGCCGCAGTTGCCCCTCCCTGCTCTATATCTATTACTGAAAGTGCAACAATACAATAATCAACCAGGCTGACAATGGACATTGCCACATGGATGCTTTTATTTTATTGGTCATATGTATGTTAACACAAGGTCAACGGTACAATGAAATGTGTTGGACGAGAGAACAGCTCAGCTCAGAAGTAGGAGCACTAGATGCATTTGAGCACTAGTTATATAAAGGTAAAAAAAAAAAAAAAGGTAAACATGGAGTCAAATATATTATATACATAAATGAAAATGTGGATTTGTGTGAAAAAGTAACGGTGATGAGTGTATACGACAGCATTGCACATTAGGTATGTAGCAGTCCAGGTTCAATAGTAGCAGTCATAGTTGATGTTGTATTTCTATGTAAACGGTGCAGACAGCAGGTAAGCAGATATGCAAAGTGGTATATTTAGGTTTTTGTTGAGAAGCCTGATGGCCACACCACGATCATCTATTTGATTTTACTGATGTTGAGAGGGAGGTTGTTGTCCTGGCACCATCTGGTTAGTGTCTTCACCTCCTCTCTGTAGGCCGTCTCATCATTGTCCATAATCGTGCCCCAGGATGGTTGTCATCAGCAAAGTTGATGACATTGGAGCTGTGCTATAGCAGCACAGTCGCAGATGAAGAGTTGAGTACAGGAGGGTGCTGAGTACACAGCCCTGTGGTGTGCCTGTGTTACAGTGTCCTATGCCACGTTGATTTTAATTCAACTCGTGTTCAGAAATGTAGATGAAAAATTTGATGTGAAGTAGCACCCACTGACCTATCATGAGAGAAGCACCTTATTATAGATGTGAAGCAGCACCCACTGACCTATCATGAGACAATCACCTTCTATAGAAGGAAATTTGTCTTGGGCTTACACCCACACTGTAGCCACAAACACATACATACAGACATGACGCAACTGACTCCAAACAAAGAAGATAAACAATATAAAAGATACACAAAAGTACCTGCACAGGAGGATGTCTGGCAACACCACATAGTATGACCAAATATCGATTATCGAATATCCATAATATTACAACCAAATATTGATTATTCGATAATTGCCGGCCATTTATCTGGCGCTATTTAAAAGTTGAACTGAAAACGGAATAAAGGAATTTTAAAACCTGTTTAGTCTAGAGCGTGGAACTCTAAACATCCTCCAAGAGGGCAGTAGCTCATACTCGGCATGTAAAACATGGGAGTGGTCCGAGACAATTCTATTAGCTTGCTTTAGAGTAGCCTGTTAAAAAATAGACTGCAGGGAATGACCTTTTTCCCCTATGATCTTCCATGCAGTCTGGATCAGACGGACCAGTTTGGACTTTAGTTGTACAGACAGATTACCAAACCAAGCTGTAATACCGTATATCTTATGAGACTCTCTAATACAGACTGGTAAAAAAGTAACATACATTTTTGATCTACACCATGATCAAAAAAGTCGTTGTAGTCTGTAGTCTGCAACACAGGCTATCTACATGGGTGTTCCAGGTTAATGAGTTATCAACAAAAATCCCAAGATATTTATATGAAGAGACCTGCTGCGAGATGGACTGTTTGTGGATGACCACAGACATGTGGTCCTCAACACCTCTGGGGTCAAACACCATCTCCTCAGTCTTCTTAACATTTAAAACAGTTATTGTTATTGTCGCAACAATCTACATTTACGGGGTGAGGTGGGTTTTAGGAGTACGGTCAAGCAGTAGACTGACTTTGTTTTGTGATGTTTGTAATCTTGTTTTTAGTGCCTTTGAGGTGCTTAGGTACCATGAGGTGCAAGCATAGTCCTAGTACCCTTGAATGAGTGCTCCTGCTAGAGTCTTCAGGGTATTCTTGTTTACCAGAGAGGAGATCTGGTACAAGAATCTTGTTCGTTGGTTGACTTTTTTGATTACATTGGTTGCCATTTTGTCACAGAGATGCTTCTGCACTCGTTCGTATATAAGATAAAAAGCACAGGGGAACTTACTATACACCCTGGGGAGCTCCAGTGCTCAGGGCTCTAGATTCTGAAAGAGTGCCATTAACGTACGGTTATGTCTAGACATGCTGCTAGCACCTCAGTCTCGTCTGCTAGAGCCCCTGCTGCTAGCACCTCAGTCTCGTCCGCTAGAGCCCCTGCTGCTAGCCTCTTAGTCCTGTCCGCTAGAGCTCCTGCTGCTAGCGTTTCAGTCCCGTCTGCTAGGGTTCCTACGCCTAGTCCCTCAGTTCCGCACGCTAGAGTTCCTACTGCTAGCGCCTTAGCCCCGTCGGCTAGTGTAGCCCTAGCAGCTAGCACAGCTCCTGCAGCTAGCACTACCCAGGTAGCTAACCCAGTCTCCACTGCCAGTTTAGCCCCTGCTAGAGCAGCTCTAGCTGCCCCTGTTCCCCCTCCGGCTCCCGGGGAGACCCCGACGTCTAGTCCGGGTTGTGCTCCTGCTCCTGTCCTCGGGGAGTCGCCTGCCTCCGGCTTCTCGCCTGGTCCCGTCTCAACATCCGGCCCGGCCTCCGCGCCCGGCCCTTCCTCCTCGTCTGGTCCCGGCTCCTTGTCTGGTCCCGGCTCCTCGTCCGGTCCCGGCTCCTCGTCCAGTTCCGACTCCTCGTCTGGTCCCGGCTCCTTGTCTGGTCCCGGCTCCTCGTCTGGTCCCGGCTCCTCGTCTGGTCCCGGCTCCTCGTCTGGCCCAGCCCTGCGCCGTGGTCTACGCCGTGGTCAACGCCGAGGTCTGCACTGAGGTCTACGCCGGGAGGGACCCCCGTCCGGGGTCCTGCGCCCGGTCCCGAGATCTGCACCTGGAGTGTCCCCCGTCCGGGGTCCTACTCCGGGGTCGTCGCCTTCGCTCCTCTTCTCCGGGCCCCCTGGTTCGGTCCCGAGGTCTGCGCCTGGAGCGGCCCCGTCCGGGGTCCTACTCCGGGGTTGTCGCCTTCGCCCCTCTTCTCCGGGCCCCCTGGTTCGATCCCGAGGTCTGCACCTGGGGTGGCCCCCGTCCGGGGTCCTGCTCCGGGGTTGTCGCCTTCGCCCCTCTTCTCCGGGCCCCCTGGTTCGATCCCGAGGTCTGCACCTGGAGTGGCCCCTGTCCGGGGGGTCTTGCTCTGGAGTTGTCGCCCTCGCCCCTTTGTTCCGGGCCCCCTCACCGGGCCTCTGTCCCCGTGTCCGGCCTCCGCCGTCGGGCCTCGGTTCCCGTCTTCAGCCCCCCTCACCGGTCCTCTGTCCCCGTCTCCAGCCCCCCTCACCGGGCCCCTGTCCCCGTCTCCAGCCCCCCTCACCGGGCCTCTGTCCCCGTCTCCGGCCCCCCTCACTGGGCCCCTGTCCCCGTCTCCAGCCCCCCTCACCGGGCCTCTGTCCCCATCTCCAGCCCCCTTCACCGGGCCTCTGTCCCCATCTCCAGCCCCCCTCACCGGTCCTGTGTCCCCATCTCCAGCCCCCCTCTCCGGGCCTCTGTCCCTGTCTCCAGCCCCCCTCTCCGGGCCTCTGTACCCCTCTCCAGTGCCCCTGGTCCTGTGCCCCGTGCGCCCTTCTCCGGGCTCCCCACTGGTCCTATTCCCCGGCCCCCCTGCTACTGTGCCCCTCCTGCGTTATTTTCTCCGCCCCCCGGCTCCAGTTTTCCGTGTCCTCGGCCCCAGTTTTTTCCGGGGTCTCCGCCCTTCGCCCTGCCTGTCCCTGGTCAGTCTTATGGGTCATCTGGGAGCCGCCCCTTCGGCACTCCTACTGCAGGAGTGCCTATTCTTTGTCTGGAGATTATTGGATGTCTGTATTAATGTGTTCCCTTGTATTTGTTATTGGTCCTGTGTGCTCCCCAGTATGTTCAGATGTCTGCCTATTAGTCTAGTGTCCTTGTATTCATTGTATTATTTCTGTCCCTGTAATATGGTTCTAGTCTAGTCCCCTTGTATTCTTTGTGTTAGTGTTCTGTGTCCTAGCCTGTCAGCACCAGCTGTTTCTTGTTATTCTAATTAGCATCGGTATATATACGTGCCGCCCCCTGTTTACCAGCGTCGCGCCACTGTTTGTTTCCTGTTCCAGTACCTTTCCGTGCTGTGATCTGTTTTCCCTGTATCCTGTCGTATCCCTGCTATTCCTGCCGTTCGCGGAATAGCCCTTTATCTCTTGTTTCCCTTTGAGTCCGTTCCCGCTTCCTAGTGCCGTTTTCCAGCACAGCTGAGGTTTTGTTTCCATGTTTTACAGTTTGCTTTTGTTGTACCGTGTAACATGTTCCTTTGTTTACTTCTGCTCAAGTAAAGTCTTCGATTATACTTTTCGCCGTCGACTCTGCCTCCTCTCTCTGGTTCAGAACTGTTCAGCATTTGGGTTCTACACACCTTCCCTCGCCACCCACCGTAACAACATATTATTTATATTATTCAAATGGACCTCAAACATGTTCCGTTGTGATGTCACAGTATGATGTTCCATTGTGATGTCACAGTATGATGTTCCATTGTGATGTCACAGTATGATGTTCCATTGTGATGTCACAGTATGATGTTCCATTGTGATGTCACAGTATGATGTTCCATTGTGATGTCACAGTATGATGTTCCGTTGTGATGTCACATGATGTCATAATCAAACATTCTAGAATATTTGTGTATCTATTCAACAATTCTCTCAGAAGATCTCAGAAGACAAGTAAATATCTCACTTGTTGTGTCCGGCTACTTGTCTGTAAGCTTGAATATATTCTGATACCATTTTAAAATCACCACACGGAAAAGGAAATGTGGTAAATATTGAGTTGAATTTCATAAATAATATGTGTGAATAGTTAAAGAAGTCATCACAGCTACTCTGCCAACTAGCAGAGTGGGATTTCAGTGCTAATTATGGATGGAACAGGGGTGACAGAAGAGCCATTCTCCACCCCCACTATGTGGCCAGATTAGTACTGTATGGTAATAAGGCCCAAAGGGTCAAAGCGTATTCACACCCCCCCACCAGAGGACATCAGGCCAGCCCCCACCCGTGAGACAACACACAGAGAAACCCGGAGGTGGGGGCTGCCATCGCCCACAGGAGACCCCCCACAGGAGATCGCCCACAGGAGACGCATGATTGGATCAACTGTAATAGTGAACTGAATTCTATTATTGGCTAGAAATTATAATATATAGGAGGGCCCTAAATGGTAGTTCGGGAGCTCTCAGACCAGACACAACCCCAGGGGGTCTGTAGGGCTCCACCGCTCCTCCCGACCAGAGAAACTACTGCTTTTTGATGTAAGTAAGCCGGATGGAACCCGTATGTTTGATTAGACTAGAATGTAACTTAGCTTAGAAACCAGGCTTACTTATATGCAAAAAAGGGCTTACAGTAAACTATGTATGTTCAAATTATGTTAACGAGTGACTGTTTTATGTACATTATTGATTATTGAGGTTTGAGATGCAAACCTGATTGTGATATTTCTGTACAACAGACAGCCCTGTTAATGTTTTCTGATAATCTTTTGTATGTGAAAGGCAACCTTCTATTCACTCTTGGCCCTGGCTCAAATAAATCAGTTGAGTTGAACTACAGTTCTGGTTTGTCTGGCGTACACGTTTATTCCTCATCTGCTAAGTCAGATGAGGAGATCAACAATTCTATCAAGTATGATCCCTTCCTCCTCCTTCCAGATAATCAATCTCATTGTATTGTACTACAATAACCTCAAATTATTGTAGGAAGTCTGTGGGAATTTACCACAGAAACAAGCGCCATGTCCTGTACAATCCTTAACACATTGGGCACCATGCATTGTGCCCATCATTATGCCCTCTCTGCCACCGCTGTAAGCCTATGGAGATGTTTACCTTCTTTGCAGGGCTATAACTTTAAATATTATAGCTATATCTGCATTACTATGGCCCATTCAACATCGGGTATCTATCATTCCGGATGTGGGAACGTTATATTTTTTCATTTATACATTGTTGTGTTAATACCGGCGAGAATATAAGTATGTTTTAAGCTTTTCTGCTGTAATTCCAAAAACGCTAGTTATAGGCCCTGAAGCATATGATAGATTATCGATTGGCGTTTCTTTCCTATACACGCTATATAAAAAATTAAAATGTATATGATCGGTATACATTATGCTTCATCATGCATGAAGGAAAGGGGGGGGGGTCGTTTATAATTCCTTGATCGTCAGTAACGGCTTTATTTAGTATGGGTTGATATATTGATCAGATGGTTTGCAGTGAAATGAATAAACAATTGGGCTGAAAATAACGTTAGTGTCCTCTTACCACTCGCCGATAAGACTGGAGGTAAAAGATCCCAATTATTTGACGTCGATCTGCTAGATCCATTTCCGGTTTGTATGACGCAATAAACGCCGAAATCATATCGATTATTGCGTTTCGAAAGGGATCCAAATACACTCAAGTGTGTATATTGATCCACGCCACAATATATCTCTGGCGGGAGTGTAACTCGCCCGACCATCCACCAGGCGGCGGTATTGAGGCGTTGCAATATCAGAACAGGGTGCCGCTGCAGTCCGGAGGGAGGCTGTATGAATTATGAATGCCATGGCGAAAAAATTAAATATTGATCCCAAACACGTGATACGCCGTTGTTGGCGTTCAACGCATGGCGGGCAATACCGATTTACGCCGTTTATGGCGCACAATGTGTTAATGCCTGCGTCTGGAGGGAAGGTTCTGTGATGTGGTTATTAAAGTCAACAGCACTGAGTTTAACGCCCACAAGGTCATCCTGTGTGGCTGCAGCACCTATTTCAGGTACGTTTATCTTGGTTCAGGTTAGCTTGGTTCAGGTTAGCTTGGTTCAGGTTAGCTTGGTAGGGATGGATGTTTCCGTCATCTTAGACGCTTCAATGAATTAATTTGATTTGAATAATTTACTTTGACTGTGCTATAAGGCTGAGCCCGAATGTTCGAACGTTCGTCCGTTATGTTGGCATTCGAATTCTAAATCAAAATTTGAATTTTAAATGTTTTATTATTTTTATTTTTATTTATTTATTTAATTTTTTTTTCTTTATGTGTCTATTCATTCTGTTTAAACCAATGGAGTTTTTCTTCACAGTTGCAGATAAAGAGTAGGCTATACTAATATTATAGTATTAAAAAATATTATATTATATTATATTCATTAAAGAAAGTTGATTTAATAAAAAAGAGACTCATTTAATCAGATTAATCACTTTATTCAAATTGAGGATTTAGTTTGAGGGTATTTATATATAAAAAAATAAAAAAAATTAAAAACGTTATAAGCCGCTACGCCCAATCCGGCTTCTACGCCCGGCCCGGCCTCCACGCCCGGTCCAGCTCACACGCCTGGCCCAGCCGCTATGCCCGGTCCGGCTTCTACACCCGGGTCTGCTTCCTTGTCTGGTCCCGTCTCTATGTCCGGGTCTGCTTCCTCGTCTGGTCCCGCCTCTACGTCCGGGTCTGCTTCCTCGTCTGGTCCCGCCTCTACGTCCGGGTCTGCTTCGTCGTCTGGTCCCGCCTCTACGTCCGGGTCTGCTTCCTCGTCTGGCCCCGCCTCTACGTCCGGGTCTGCTTCCTCGTCTGGTCCTGCCTCTACGTCCAGGTCTGCTTCCTCGTCTGGTCCGGTCCTACGCCCTGGTCTTCGCCGTGGCCTGCGCCGTGGCCTGCGCCGTGGCCTGCGCCGTAGTCTGCACCGAGGTCTACACCAGGAGAAAACCCCATCCGGGGTCCTGCGCCCGGTCCCGAGGAATATGTGATGTCCACTAGAATCTGCTGTGGTGTATAAGGTAGAAGGAAAAAAAATACGTATTTTGTACTTGTAGTTGTAAGTGAGTGTACTAGAAATCACGGGTGGTGTGTGACAGGTGTGGTGTAGTGTTACAATCCCTGCAGGAGCTACAGTATCATGATACTGGTAGTTCAGTGTCTGTTTGCTACTCTCCATACAGTCTCATGAGGTCATCCAGAGTACATGTGCGTAGTGTGTAGTAGTAAGTCATATTCTTGTTGTAATTAAAGGGGACCACCCCTCAAATAAAGCATTCTGATGAAAATCCAATAAATATTTGTGAACATGAGCTACTCTCTCCCAAAGTCAGAAACCAGAGAAGGAAACATTTAACTTGTGATGTCATCAAGTATAAAGTTTATACTTTAGAATGTATATTCATTCATTCTATTGTAGTGTTATCCTTTCTGGAACAGAATATGTACACATGAACTCTCAGCGTCATCTATTCAATCTTTCTCAATTCATTGTCAATGGAGCAGCTTCAGACTTTATACTAGATGTATCACAAGTTTGAGTTTTAGCACTCCATCTTTGGATTTGGAGAGTTGCTAATTTTCACTAATATTTCTGTAGTGTCTTAGACCAGAGGAATAACATGTATGAATTCTGAAATGTGACCACATTACACCAGTCCTGGCTTCACTCCACTGGCTCCCCGTCCGTTTCCGCATCGATTTTAAATGATTGCTGACTGTTTTTAAAGCACTACATGGGCTGGATCCACTGTACCTGAGCTCCTGCACCACCAGAGCCCTAAGGTCCGCTGACCATACTGCTGGAGGTGCCCAGGACCAGGCTAGAAACCAGGGAAGACAGAGCCTTCGCTGCTGCTGCCCCCCGGCTCTGGAACAGCCTCCCCCACATAAGATTTGCCCAGAACCTAGAGGCTTTTAAATCACTGCTTAAAACACACCACTTTTCCCTGGCCTTTGACCAGAGTTAGCCTGCCATTGTACACTACGTTTGCTGTTACTCTGGACTTTTTATTTAATTTCTTGTCTCTTTTATATTGCACTTTGCTCTTGTGTTCTTAAATGTACAATACCCTTTTCTGTCATTTTAGTGTATTTTTACTTGTTCTGCATTGTACAGTATGTGTTTGTATCATGTCCTACCTGTGAAGCACTTTGGTTGATAGTCATTTGTAAATGTGCTATAAAAATAACTTGACTTGACTTGACTAATAGATCATCTGAATTTAGGGTATTTTAATAGATTAAAGGTAGATGTAATGGCAAGAAAATGCTTGTGTCTGCCCTGTGAATACTTTTTTTTAGGGTGGAGCAAGTCTAGGTAAATGGAGTGAATGTAGAGCAGAGTTACTGAATCAACCCCCCGGCCTCTGCTGATTATAGCGATAAGGCAAGAGCAGCAACCTGCATGGACCATGTTCACACGGTGGCCATTTTTCTCTTACGTCATGTGCTCAGGTTGGGATTTATTTCCACCCTGTGGCTGCCGTGTGAATATGGTCAATTGTGTCAAAATTGTTTTGTTTTTGTCTCATGTTGCAGGTTTTACAGTTAAGTGTCAAGTTCTCTGTTAAAGGAACCTACTAACATTATGGGAATGTGCATATCGTGTTCTCCAGAGTCAGACAAGAAGATGGATACCAATTTCCTCTGTGCGTTCAGTAGAAACCCATCCAGCTGCAAGCTAGCCTAGCTTAGCATAAACTAATGGAAGCCGATTCGGACCTAGCCAAAAACACCTGTCCTGGAGTTCTAAGCTAGGTTAGTGGTCCATATCCGCTTCCATTAATTTGTGCTAAGCTAGGCTAGCTTGCAAGCTAAATGGGGGGGGGGGGGGTACAGTGTGGGGGATACATAGCTTCACAGTCCTATACAGTCCAGTATCTATATACACTATAGATACACTTAAAGTATAGATAGGCTACAAATACAATATAATATAAGAAAAAAGTACAAACACAAGACACCCTCTTCTTGGTATATCTTTCAAGTTTGTTTATTATTTGTCACATATAAAATACATGTACTTTACGGTGAAATGCTTGGTTCTGTATGAGGTATGAGCCCCTGAGAGTGTCAGACCAGGCTGCAGAAACAAATTAGTGGGGGGGCATAACATTTTCTCGGGGGGGCACAATGGTTTTTCAACACAGGTTCCCTTTTATACGTTTCAGCTGGGACAACGGCGCTGTGGCTTGCTTGGCGCTGCCCACGGTGCTGAACTAAACAGCAGAGAGGCAATTGAAAAATCTAATTTCTCTCTATCTTAAGAACATTCACTTATACAAAAACAGACTGAACGGATATATATAACAGACCTGCTGGGGCAGCGGACTGAGAGCAGGGGACACAAACAGGCTGGATAAGATGGTCAGGACTGGTGGTCAGACTATACAATGCATCACTGTGCCTCACTGCATCACTGAGCACAGAGTGACAGTTACCATCTTCCTGGACTCTTACTTTTTTTTTTTTCTCTCTGATTTTCTCCCCGTCCCAATTAGTCGTTGTGCCAATTCCCCCCCCCCCCCCCCTCCCCTACCTGGCTGCTGTATGCATGTTCTCCTACGAGTCGGTACAAGGGTGTCCCGAGTCAATCGCACGCTTCCTCCGAGACGTGCGCCGACAACCACTAATACTGCCAATTGTATTAGTATGAACGACCAGCCAAGCTGGTGGCAACGCAGAGAGCTGGGCTCTAACCCAGCGTCTCCTGCATTGGTGACGAGCGCAATCTCCGCTACGCCACCTGACCGCCCTGGACTCTTACTTTTTAAACAGCACTGTGCAATATTACACCTACTGTATAGACTTCAGTATTTTTTTACTGTATTTATTTACTGTATCTTTTATTCTATTTCATTTTATTCTATTCTTAGGCCATTTGTTTTGTTATTCTTATTCGTGACTTGTTCTGTCTAAATGTTTAATGTTGAGTGATTTGCAGTGTAAAATTTCCCTCAGGATAATACATTTCTATTCTATTCTATTCTATTCTATATCTTTGAAAAGTCTCCATTTATTCAACACTTGTGAGTTCACTGACAAACTGAACTGACACAAATAAGGTGCATAAAAAAGCAAACAAAATTCCTCCACAGGCTACTCACCATCATTAGTAGAGCGGCAAGCAGCGTTTGGGGACAGAGTGAAATCTTCTTAAAACACTGCCCCTCCACTCATTCCTGAACTTTTTTGTTAAGTCCTTCTCAAATGCCAACTGAATTAAATTGGCCTTGCGTCGATGAAGCATACTAAGGCGATGTTCTGTAAAGACGTTCTTGAGGGTAGAAAACGAATTCTCACAGAGTGCCGCGCTAGCTTCAGTAGTGTTGTTGTTGACATCAGTGCCCACTAGGGCTGTCCCCGACTAAGGATTTGGATAGTCGACTTTGATTAAAAAAATAAATAATTTTTTTTTTTTTTACCAGGGTGGGCACAGCTGACTCAGTGGGCGGGCCCGGCCCCCTAATGCCCGCCCATGGCGCCGGGCCTGGAGTGTGCTTCATACAGTAAAAAAGTAAGTAAAAAGTAAGTAAAAGAGGAATATACAATATACAATACAATATACAATATACAATCTAAAGTACAACCTAAGTACAATCTAAGTACAATGAGTAAAAATGCAGACAATGAGGTACAAAACTTTAAGATAAGGTGTAAATGCAAATGAGGTATGAATGTAGTCCACCCGTGGTGAAAATCCGCCTAAAATATATACCTAGGTAAATGGCATATTGCTCCACTTCTACAAGGTTCATTTGCATATTCTTGGTATCTAGGTACATCTATGGACCTCAGGGAATGTATTCACAGTGTCAGAAATATTGTGTCTATTACTAGGCTTGCTTAAATTGTGATGAAACAAAGGAGAATATGAATTATGATTTTTCTTTGCATCACAGTGAATAACACCATGCTAATAATGACCAAACATAAAGAACTGCCACTGATCTCGTTCAGTACCTTCTTGAGATCATGTGTAAAAGAAATCTAAGGAAATTAATAAAGGGAAGATGATTAAACAGACGGTTCTGTAGATACAGTACTAAATTCTCATCTGGACCAATGCAATTTGAAATATTATTATAGAATATAGAATATAGAATAGGAGGCTTATAAATTACCTTATTATAGCCAATTCGCACATTTATATATATACATATATTATCTTTCAAATGCCCGAGTTCAATTTGGATTTAGTATCACCAGGCATGCATAAGAACAGATAATGATATCTACTGTAATTTACTGTACTTTTTTATTTTCACCACAGTGCAACCATTTTGAAACTAATTTCAGATCTAATTGTTGCTACATGCTAACAATAGGGAGGAGAAAATAACTGAGTTTCAATATTTGTAAAAAATGTTACCTTTTGTGGCTTATTATCCCGAATAATAACAGTTATTGATATAATTCATTCAGACCGCTGAACTTTGAACCCCCACAGAATCTGCCAGGAAGTGTAGTTCGGAAAAATTCCAACGCTGATCGGCAGCTATAGATGCCCTCCACAAAATGGCAGGGGTGTAAAAAGTACCCAGAAATTATACTTAAGTGAAAGTATGGGTACTGTCTCAAAATCTGACTCAAGTAAAAGTCAAAGTATCTGGCTAAAAACACACTTGAGTAAAAGTAAAAAAGTCCTACTTTTAAATGTACTTAAGTACTAAAAAGTAAAAGTAATTTTTTTTTTTTGGAAAGGGATAGACCAGGGGTCTCAAACTCATTCCATCATTGGCCAAGTTTTCATTTTAACTATACATTGCACCAGGTGAGTTAGTTGAAGAGGTGAGCCAATTAGTGAAATCATCAGCTGGTGTTTAGGCAAGGCTGGAATGAAACCAAGCATACACTCTGCCCACAATGGAATGTGTTCTTTGATAGACCATGCTGAAATGAAAGAACAGAGGACACTTTTTTGCATTAAAATTATTTAATGCACTTCTCCATTGAAGGTAAACTAACATGGACGGCATTCACATCACAGCATGAATAATATCACAATATTAAAGACAGAATACTGTAGTATCCTGAATAATATGACAATATTAAAAACAGAATGGTGTATCCTGAATAATATCACAATATTAACCACAGCATACTGGATTATCCTGAATAATATCACAATATTAAAGGCAGAATACTGGAGTACCCTGAATAATATCACAATATTCACAATACTGGAGTAACCTGAATAATATCACAATATTAAAGACAGAATACTGGAGCACCCTGAATAATATCACAATATTAAAGGCAGAATACTGGAGTACCCTGAATAATATCACAATATTAACCACAGCATACTGGATTATCCTGAATAATATCACAATATTAAAGGCAGAATACTGGAGTATACCCTGAATAATATCATAATATTAAAGACAGAATATTGGAGTACCCTGAATAATATCACAATATTAACCACATAATACTGGAGTATACCCTGAATAATATCACAATATTAAAGACAGAATACTGGAGTATACCCTGAATAATATCACAATATTAACCACAGCATAATGCAGATTTTGTACTCCAAGTGAATGTCGTTTAAGGCACTGGCCAAAACATTGAAAGTATGGGAGCCCTTCAGTCTTCTGCAGCAGAACGCCTTTCAAAGCTTTCAGTGTCGATCCAGTGAGCGGTTACCCCAATGAAACTTCTTCGTCGGGCTGTCCAGCAATCTGTTGTTGTCGCGATCCATTCAACTTCACTCATAGCAGCAGTGACTTTCTCTTTCATGGTTTGAGCAGCTTTGCTGATCTTCGAGCGGACAGTGGGCCTCGTAATGACGTTAGTGCTTGGTCACAAACCATTTATCAGGTTTTTGAATGATGGCAACTCAACTACACTATAAGGTTGGAGTCCTTGAACTATGTATTTTTTATGTAGATAGGGCCATGGATGCTCGTCTTGTCCATCCACACCGTCGCCGACCGTTTTCGTCCTCTTCATCACTCATTGTGGCAATCTTCTATGGCTTGTCACTCTGACTGTCTATTCTTCTGATAGCAGGTGTTTAATCAAAGATCCCCGCTTTCTAGTCTTGCACAAGGACCAATCAGCATGCTGGGCGGGTTCATTTTCCATTGATGGGGATTTGATTGGCTGTTTACCTGTGGTCGCAAGATTAATAACGTTAACGTTAGTTTGGCCAGATAAACAATTCAAATATACTAATTAAAATGGTTGGACCTGCAAGATTTGTACTTTGTACTTTGTAGGTCTGCATTTTAAATGTAAGGAGTAAAAACTATGTTTTTTTCTCTCTGAAATGTAATGGAGTAAAAGTACAAAGTATACAAACCTAATAATACTTGAGTAAAGTACAAATCCCCCAAAACAGTACTTAAGTATTGTAACAAAGTACAATTACTAAAGTACTTTACACCCCTGCAAAATGGCCACAAAAAAACTACAATTCCCATGGTTAAAAATTTTCAAAATGGTCGCCGTCTCGCAATAGACTTAAGTAAATCGAAAACTTAAAACTATCTAATGGCACTTTTAACCTATTGCTAAACTAACGTATTGATGATAATATACATTCTACATGCTTTTGTGACATGTTAGTGATGTTAATACTTGAATACGTTTGATTTTAAAATCGCAAATTTTTTGCATCACTCTGAAAAATATTGATTTATGACCAGATGCCATTTTGGGACCGGATCCGGTCCCGTCGGGTGGAACAGGTTGATAAATATAATGTAGTGTTAAAGTGTCTAAATTCTAAAGTGAGTGTCAAGGTGAGTGTTTGTTTAAAGTGAGTGTGCATGTGGATGTGTGTGCAATGAGTGTAGATGATGGGTTGTTACATAGAGTCATTGAGTATCCTGATGGCCTGGGGATAGAAGCATAGGCGGGTGAGCTTGACATTAGGGTAGGTTATAGATGGGATGGGACTCGCGCAAAAATTTTCCTTTTTCTTTTTTGCTTGCACGCAAACGGTGCACGCAAACGGTGCTGTCCAGGTTCTGATTTCATACAATACACACACCCACTAGGCTACTGTAGTATCTTAATAGAAGAGACCGTGGTAGTGCTCAGTTGTGCTTTATTCACAGTTGGTATTCATACAGGTAAACAGTGAAACCGCAGCCAGTCCCTCTGGCTGCTACCTTATTCTGACACAGAGCGCTCCGAGGCGCCTCTGGTTCACGTAACAGTAACCAATCATAAGCAAGACACGTGACACATTAACATTGGGAGTTGTAGTCCTACACTACACTATACTCCTCCCCTACCCTGATTCCTGAGATTACAGATCTAATTTGTCTGGGGGTTTTGCATTTCGTTTTGGTCTACTACTTCCCCTGACCTGAGGACCATCCGGCCCTAGTATTACTCGCTCTTCTGTTTCAGGCTGTGGTAACTTAGTTGACACCATTTGATTCACATGTCTTTTACATACTTTGTTCTGAACCTCAACCATGTATGTAACCGGGCCTAATGGCCTCACAATCCTCCCATGAACCCACTTTTCTCCTTCCCCTCCCCCATAGTTTTTCACCAACACCCGCTGGTGAGGTTGAAATGATCAGACCCTCTTCTGCGGTCCCTCCGGGCTCCGCTGTGTGCTCTGTTGTCCCGTCTCTGCACCGCTGGGCTGTATCAGCGACAGTCTCGTTCTCAGTTTCCGTCCCAAGAACAGTTCTGCCGGTGTTTTACCCGTCACACAATGGGGGGTGCTCCTGTAACACAACAAAAAGTCTTGAATAGAGTGCTGCGTTGTGATACTCTGACTCTTTGCTTTTTCCAGCGCCTTTTTCAGATTCTGCACCAGGCGCTCTGCAGCCCCATTAGAGGCAGGGTGGTACGGCGGCGACCGTGTGTGTTTCACCCCATTGTTCCTGAGAAAGTCCTGAAATGTCCTTGACTGAAATGGGGGGCCATTGTCTGACACCAGTTCCTCTGGCAGTCCATAGTTTGCGAAGAACCCCCTCAGAACCTCCACTGTTTTCTCCGCTGTCGTTGTCATCATCAATGACACTTCTGGCCACTTAGAGAAACTGTCTGTTAACACCATGAACTTATGTTTGCCTTTGTCTGCAAAATCCACATGAACCCTCTGCCACGGTCTCACTGCACCAGTCCATGCATGCACCGGAGCCGTCGGTGGTGTGTTTCTAGTCAGTTGACAAGGGTTACATGTGGCCACCAGGTTTTCAATGTCTCTGTCCAGGTTTGGCCACCAAAAATGGCTACGTGCTCTAGTCTTCATTCTCACTATACCCAGGTGATTGTCATGTAACTCTTTTAACATTTGTGACCTCAGTACGGGAGGAATGACCACTCTAAAACCCCACATCACACAATCACTTTCTACAGACAGTTCTGTACGTCTCACCCAGTATGGTTTTAGTTCCTCCTCTGTGACATGTTTAGGCCACCCTTTCTGTGTGAAATCTTTCACTGTTCTCATTACTGCATCACTCTTGGTGTGCTCTACGATCTCTCTAGCAGAGATAGGGATCTCATCTAAGAACGAGACTCTGAAGTCCGGGCTACACTCTTGTGCCTCTGCCTGCATCGGTAACCTAGATAATGCATCCGCATTCCCATGTGTCAGGGCGGCCTTATACTGAATATCGTACTGGTAGGCTGCTAGAATTAGGGCCCATCTCTGCAGTCTTGCTGCTGCTAATGTGGGAACACCTGTCTTTGGTCCTAAGATCTTGACCAGTGGCTGATGGTCTGTACAGAGGGTACATTTTCGACCATACAAATATTCATGGAACCTTTTTACTCCAAAAATGATACTGAGGGCCTCCTTCTCTATTTGCGCATAATTTACCTCTGCCTTGGACAGGGTCTGTGAGGCATATGCTATTGGCTGCTCACTGCCATCTGGTAGCTTGTGTGATATCACCGCCCCTATCCCGTATGGGGAAGCGTCACAGGCCATTATCACTGGTAACTGGGGGTCAAAATGCGCTAGCACTAGTGCTGCTGTCAGCATCTTCTTGGTTCTCTCAAAAGCCTCTTGATGCTGCTTTGACCAGACCCATTCCTGTCCTTTCTGTAGTAGTTCTGTCATAGGTTTTATCTGAGTAGATAAAGAAGGCATGAATTTCCCATAGTAGGTTAACAAAGACAGAACCGCCCTCAACTCTGTGGTGTTTTTGGGCACAGGGGCCTTTTCGATGGCCTCCGTTTTCTCCTGAAGGGGGTGTAACCCCTGTGCATCTATGCAATGGCCCAAATAGCACACACTGTCCTGAAAGAAAGCACACTTTCCCTTGTTTACTCTCAGCCCATATTGATCCAACCTCTGCAGTACCCTTTCTAGGTTTTTCATATGACTGTCTGTGTCATTGCCTGTCACCAATATGTCGTCTAGAAAACAGACTACCCCATCTAACCTTTGCAGAACTTGATACATTGTTCGTTGAAATATGGCTGGAGCGCTGGCTACCCCATAAGGCAAGCGATTGTATCTGTACAACCCTTTTGGTGTGTTGATTGTTAAGTATTTCTTGCTCTCCTCTTCTAATTCCATCTGCTGATATGCCTGTGTCAAATCTAGCTTTGTAAAGTGTTTCCCTCCTGCTAACTTGGCAAATAGGTCTTGTGTTCTGGGAAGAGGATATTGATCTACATCCAGAAATGGATTTACTGTTTCTTTGTAGTCCCCACATATGCGAACTGTGTTGTCTCTCTTTGGTATATTCACTATGGGCGCTGCCCACTCACTGTGTGGCACTGGAGAAATAACCCCTTGCTTCTCCAAGTCATCTAGCTGTTTGTTTACAGCTTCCCTCAAAGCATAAGGAACAGTATGCCAGACATTATAGATGAAGATCAAACTGGATTTATTAAAGGGAGACAGACACAGGACAACGTGAAAAAGACATTACACATAGTAGAGGAGATACAAAAACAAGGTGGTAGCGCGGTACTGATTAGCCTGGATGCAGAAAAAGCATTCGACAGTGTGAGCTGGACATTTTTATACAGAACATTGATGAGGTTCGGACTGAATGGGAGGGCAATGAAGATGATCAAGGCACTATATCAAGAACCGACAGCGAGGGTTAAGGTGAATGGCAGCCTGACGGATAGAATCAGATTAGAGAGGGCTACAGTACATTTACATTTACATTTAGTCATTTAGCTGACGCTTTTATCCAAAGCGACTTACAAGGTCTGTACGACAAGCCATCAGGAAGGGCACAACTCTATCAGCTGAGTAACAATGTTCATCAAAGTGTTGAGTGCTACAGTGTAGATTCGTTTATTAGGACAAGTGCATGACAGTATGGTTAGTTAGGGTTAGATACTTTTTTTCTTTTTTTAATTCAGATAATGGTTGAAGAAGTGCGTCTTTAGTCGACGGCGGAAGATTGGACGTGTTTCGGCTGTCGTAACTGGGGTGGGTAGTTCATTCCACCATTGTGGGGCAAGGATTGAGAATAGGCGACTTCTCTTTGATGACCCTCCCGGAGCTTGGATAGGAGTAGGTCTGAGGCGGCCAGAAGATGCAGAGCGTAGGGGTCTTGAGGGTGTGTAGTTAGAGACCATTGACCGGAGGTAGGCGGGAGCAGTTCCCTTTGCCGCACGGTATGCTAGGTCGAGGGCCTTGAAGCGGATTCGTGCAGCAATGGGGAGCCAGTGCAGGTCCCTAAGAAGTGGGGTGACATGGGCCGACTTCGGTAGGTTTGAGATCAGGCGGGCCGCTGCGTTCTGAATGAGTTGAAGAGGCTTAGTGGCAGTGGCCGGGAGGCCAGCGAGCAGTGCGTTGCAGTAGTCGAGGCGGGAGATGATTGTTGATTGGACGAGGAGTTGGGTGGCTTCTTTTGTCAGGAAGGGGCGGATCCTTCTGACGTTGCTCAGGGGGAATCGGCAGGTTCTGGTTGTCGCTGCGATGTGAGCAGAGAAGTTCAACTGGTCGTCGAGGACAACACCAAGGTTCTTGGCGGTCGGGGACGCGGTCACAGCTGCATTCTCGACTGTGATGGAAAGGTCGGTCAGGGGGGAGGATTTGGCCGGCAGGTGGAGCAATTCTGTTTTGCTTAGGTTCAGTTTGAGGTGGTTGGTCGTCATCCAGGCGGAGATGTCGGACAGACAGGCCGAGATCCGCTCAGAGACGTGGATATCTGAGGGAGGGAAGGAGAGGAAGAGTTGAGTATCGTCGGCATAACAGTGGTAGGAGAAGCCATGAGACATGATAATGTTACCCAGTGATTAAGTGTAGAGGGAGAAGAGAAGGGGTCCTAAAACCGAGCCCTGGGGGACACCCGTCCGCAGGGGGCGGGTGGCCGACAGGGTCCCTCTCCATGACACTTGGTAGGAGCGGTCATTGAGGTATGATGACAACCATGTCAGCGCAGAGCCAGCCACTCCCATTCCTGCGAGGGCCGCGAGGAGGATCTGGTGATTGACTGTGTCGAAGGCTGCAGATAGATCTAGGAGAATCAGGACAGAGGAGAGGCCTTTCGCTTTTGCTAAGTGAAGTGCCTCTGTGACCGCAATGAGGGCTGTCTCTGTGGAGTGACCAGTTCTGAAGCCTGACTGATTAGGGTCTAGGAGGTCATTCTGTAAGAGATAAGCAGTAAGTTGGTTGGATACAGCACGTTCAAGTGTTTTAGAAAGGAAGGAGAGAAGAGAGACAGGACGGTAGTTGCCTATGACGGTAGGGTTCAGGGATGGTTTTTTTATGAGGGGCGTGACTCTGGCTTGTTTTAGGGAGGTGGGGACCACCCCCGAGTTGAGTGAGGAGTTGATGGTTGCAGTTAGGAATGGGAGGATGTCTGGTGCTATGGTCTGGAGGAGTGGGGAAGGTAGCCGGTCCAGCTGGCATGTAGTCGGACGGTTCGACGTTACCAGTGTCAGGGTCTCGGCTTCTGTAATGGGAGAGAAAGATGACAGAGTGAAGGATGAGGTTCTCGATTCAGCATTTGGAATGGGTGGGGGTTGGGAGAAGGAGCTGCGGATGTTCTCCACTTTTTCCTCAAAGAAGATCGCAAAGTCTTCGGCAGAGAAAGATGAGGGAGGGGGGGGTGGGGGGGGAGTGAGGAGGGAGGACATGGTAGCATGCAGTTTGCGAAGATTCTTGGCAGAGGCCTCGATCCTATGGTGAAAGAAAGAAGCTTTGGCATTAGTAATGGTTTTGGAGAATGTTAACAAGAGGTTGTGATATGTGTCGATGTCAGCAGTGAGGCGTGACTTTCTATACTTCCTTTCAGCTGCTCTCAGGACCTGTCTTTGTTCTCTCACTGGATCTGTCAGCCATGGACTGGGTGGGGAACGGTGGGCAGGTTTCTCAACGAGGGGACAGAGCTTGTCGAAGGAGGTTGCAAGGGCTGAGAGGAGGGTGGAGGTTGCCATCTCTGTGGAGAGAGCAGAGAAGGTGTCACTCAAAGGTAGAGCGGACAGTATGTCAGAGGAGAGGGTGGAGGGGGATAGGGAGGGCAGGTTGCGTCTTAGTGAGACGGTTTGAGTTGGGGTGAAGACCTTTCGGTTAAGCATGAGAGTTAGTGAGAAGGATATGAAGGAATGGTCAGATACATGTAGGGGAGTTACCGTGGTGTTAATGATGCTGGAGTTACGGGAAAATATGAGATCCAAGGAGTTGCCTGCTTTGTGGGTGGGAGGCATGGCAGTGGGAGTCAGGTCAAATGATTGTAGGAGGGAGACTACTATGACTGACTGAGATGAGTCAGGCAGGTTGAAGTCGCCCAATAGAAGGAGAGGGGTACCATCTTCCGGTAAGGAGCTTAGAAGCATGTCCAGCTCATCTGTGAAGTGATCGAGCGGACCTGGAGGGCGGTAGAGTGTAACAATGGTGAGATTGAAAGGATTAGAGACAGATACTGCATGATATTCAAAAGAGGAGAGTGACAGTGCTGGGAGGGGTGTTAAGTTTGTAGTCCATGAAGGAGATGTCATGAGGCCAGTGCCTCCACCCCGTCTGGAAGGTCGAGGTGTGTGAGTGAAGTTATAGTTTGTAGATAATGCTGCAGGTGTTGATGAGTTATTGGGGGTTATCCAGGTCTCAGTTAGAGCCAGGAGCTGCAGATTTTGACTATGGGCGTAGGCAGTAATGAAGTCAGCTTTCTTGACTGCTGATTGACAATTCCATAAGCCTCCCCGTACTGTGACAGGTGTATTAGTGGCTGTAGGAGGGTAGGATAGATTAGCCGGGTTGCTAGCAAACTGCCGTGGGTGGGTTGAATCTGTTCTGGAGGAGCAGATTGTGGATATGAGACACATTGTGGTGTCAAGAGTGGCAGGGAGGAAGTAGAGAAATAGCAGAGTGGGAGGGAAAGGGAGATTTTTCAGAGTGAAGTGAAAGATAGGACTAGGGTGTACTTAGCACTAGGTGGATCGGTGGATCCCTCTGCGGATAACTCCAGGAAAACTCCTCTTTGTCCCTCTTTGTTTCTCGACGCTTCGCTGACGCTAAGCCAGCAGGACTTTAAATCCCTATCACTAATCAGTGCTGTCTAACACCTGGCCCTTAATGGGTCACTTAAGGAAACAAAATGGCCGCTTTAAACACGCCCCTTAATCAAGTCAGCTGGTCAGGTCAGCAATCAAGTCTCAGTTTAAAGATATTACTAAATTACTTAAAATGTCTTACCCTGATGCAGTGTAAGTCTCTCAGTGAATGAGCTGTCCTTCCACAACAGAATGTAGTACAGAGTGATTCCAGGAGAGGCTGAGGTTCTGCTTTTAAGCAGTGACAGGGCTCTGAGATCACACTCAGTACACAAGTGGTCTTTAAGCAGGAAGCAGCTTTTAATGGGTCACTTAAGGAAACAAAATGGCCACTTTAAACACGCCCCTTAATCAAGTCAGCTGGTCAGGTCAGCAATCAAGTCTCAGTTTAAAGATATTACTAAATTACTTAAAATGTCTTACCCTGATGCAGTGTAAGTCTCTCAGTGAATGAGCTGTCCTTCCACAACAGAATGTAGTACAGAGGATGTTGGGCTACCAGACAGGGATGTTGTCTCTCACCAACGCTCTTCGCCGTTTTCATAGAACCACTGGCACAACTGATCAGACAGACCGAGGACATCAAGGGAGTAAGGATAAAGGGAACGGAATATAAACTAGGCCTATTTGCGGATGACGTGATAGTATACATGAGACAACCAGACAAGAGCTTCCCGGCACTGATGGATCTACTGAAGGAATATGGCCACTACTCAGGATACAAACTAAACGTGACAAAGACACAGACCTTAGCATGGAACTATACCCCAACGACGGAAATTAGGGAACAGTACAGGATAAGATGGGACATGGACAAGATTAAATACTTAGGGGTGAACATCACGAGAGGGGTGGGGAAACTGTTTGAGGCGAACTATACACAGATAAATCAGAACATCAAGAGAGACTTAGAGAGATGGACAGTAATGCCCTTGGACTTCAATTCAAGAATAGATGTCATTAAAATGAACATACTATCAAGGTTACTGTACCTGTTCCAGTCACTACCGATACAAATACCAAAGAATCAATTCAGGGAGTGGGACAGACTGATATCGAGGTTCATATGGGCGGGGAGAAGACCACGGGTCAGATATAAAACACTACAACTACCAAAGGAAGAGGGAGGGATGGCAGTACCCAGCCTACAAGATTACTATTATGCAGCACAACTGAGAGCAGTGACATGCTGGTGTAACGACAAGTATGAGGCAAGATGGAAAGACATTGAAAAAGAAGGGGAGGGATACAAGGTACAAGCTCTGGTGGGAGATAGGGAACTATTCAAAGAGAAAGAGGGACTGTTAGATCCAATCACCAAATGCACCTTGACCATATGGAACAGAGTAGTAAAAACACACAAATTGGAGAAGCAGACAGGGGTTCTGAGATGGATAGCACATGACAAGAGACTCAAACCAGGGAGGTTGGACCATGGATTCAGACGATGGGAGGGGGGGGGGGCAACAGCGATATGCAAATTGATAGAGAAGGGGGAAATGCAAACATTACAAAAATTAAAGGAGAAATTTGGACTAGAAAACAGGGACCACTTCAGATATCTACAGATTAGAGATTACTATAATAAAGAAATAAGAGGGGACAAGGACGAAGAACAGAATGGAATAATTAGGATGATAGTAAGGGCATACGAAGGAGGGAAAGGAAGGGTAATATCAGCACTGTACCGGGCTATAATGACCAGCAAGGGACACACGACCGATTACATAAGGGAGAAATGGGAGAGAGAACTAGAGATAGGAATAACAGGGAAGGAATGGGGTAATATATGCGAGGTGCAACATTCAACAACAGGATCGAGGATATGGAAAGAGTTTGGATGGAAAAACATAATCAGATTCTTTATAACCCCAGAGCTGAAGGGAAAATATGCACCAACACAAAGAGCATGCTGGAGGATGTGTGGGAAGGAGGGGGCAAATCACACGCACATATTCTGGGGATGTCAGAAGCTGAAGGGGTATTGGGAGGAGATAGGGGAGGCAATGAACAGAATATTAGGATACTGGTTACCACAAACGGGACTGGTGCTTTACTTAGGAGACCTGACACACGAGGGAATACAAGGGGGGGACAAATATTTAATAAAGATAATGTTGATAGCGGCCAGAAAAGCAATAACAAGACTGTGGTACAAAGAAAACCCACCGACAATAGCACAATGGGTAGGAATAGTAGGGGAGATACAGGATATGGAGAGGATAACACACATGCTGAGGTTACAGGAAGAGAAATTTGGAGAAAGATGGGGAAAGTGGGAGGATTACAAGGGGAACGAAAACGACATCACAGAGGAAGAACCAAATGCAACACAAGAGGGCGAAGGGTAAAGGAGGAAAGAGGTTCAAGGAGGGTCTCCGGACCCATGTCACAAAATGCTGCTTTAGTTAGCTTTTTTATTTTAATTTTTGTTTTGGGTATGACAACTGTTTTATGTTTTTCCATTTTATTATTTATGTTTGTGGAATTTCTGCTCATGTCAGTATTTTTTTATTTGTTTTTGAGTATTAAATTTTTTCTTTATTGTTTATGTCTGTTTAATAGTGTTGTTGATGTAATTGTATATGTTGTGTTGTGTGTCTATAAATGTTTAATAAAAATTTAAGTTAAAAAAAAAAAAAAAAAGCATAAGGAACAGACCTGGCTTTGCAAAACCTAGGTTTTGCATGTGGGGACCAGGGGCGGATTTCGGATTGTAGGAGATCCGGGGCTTAGCACAGATAGGTGCCCTTTATTTTTCCTTTTTTTTTTTTTTTTTTTTTTTTTTATTAAAAAAAAAATGGGGCAGGCACGGGGTGGTTTGGAGGGGGTCAGATACGACCCCCTCCATGGTAGATTTTTTTTGAATTTAATGAACCTGTACGTGCAATTTCCTGTAATATAGAGCCTTCAATCTTGACCAATAAAGCTGCTCTTTTCACTATAAAACTCAGTTAACCATAACGTAGTTATGGTTAGATTTATATATTGGGGGGGGATATATCATATTTTTCATATAATCAAAAAGTGGTGGAGCAAGATCATACCTTTGCTCCCCCAAGTTCAATAGTGGGAGAGCAGAGATGCTCCGAATGTTCTTATGGCCAGGCGTCTATGATTCACTGATACAAAGTAAAATAGTGCAGTGCAATAAAATAGTTATCATCGTATTTTTTCGGGAGGCCGGTAAGGAGTGCATTACAGTAGTCGAGTTGGCTTGAGATAAAGGCATGGATCTGGTTTTCAGCGTCCTTTTGATTTATAAATGGCCATACTTTAGCTATGTTTCTAAGGTGGAAGAATTACGTTTTTGTCAACTTGTTGATTGTGATTTAAAGCTTAGGTCTGAGTCTACCATAACACCAAGACTTAACTCACTCAAATACAGTTAGCAGCTGGATAGACCACAGATGGAAATTAGCCTCTGCTAAATCTGGTGCAAACATATTTTCATGTAACAATGATGAATTGTAATTTTTTTTTTTTTTTCTTTTTATAAATAGATTCAGGGCTTTTCAGAATACATTCGGGGCTTGAGCCCAAGTAGCCACCCCCTAGCCCCGCCCCTGGTGGGGACACATACATTGTAGCCTTAACCCCTGTCACTTTACCCAAACCATTGCCAAATACCTGCGTATATGTCTGACACAGGGACTCCACCGGATCCCCTATCCTGTTGACCTTAGACCAGTCTAGGTTTAATGGTCTTATCCAATTACGACCCATGAGTGCAGGACCCCGCCCCCTGGCTACCACTAAGGGTAACTGCAACTTCTGTTCCCCACTCTCAACTGTGACCATTATCTTCCCCATTAGCTCCAATGGCTCATCTGTGTACGTTTTCAACTTAGTCATACATGGAAGTAATGTTACATTTTTGAACTTGGCATGGTACATACTCTCTGATATGACTGACAACGCGGCACCTGTATCCACCTCCATACATATTTTCTGATCATTACATTTCACAAACACATTGTATGGTTTCTCATACTCACAATCCATATTAGGTCGGACTGTATACAGTCCCATTTGAGTCTGTTCCTCTGAACCGGACCCGTACTCTGCCTGTTCATGTTCAGTCTCTGAGATCATGTTGACTCCTCCTCCTCGCCCGCCTCTGTGCTGGGCCGCGCGCGTTGCTCTCCCTCGCTGATCTTGTCCATTGAATTTGCCCCTCTTCCTGCAAGCCCTCTCCAGATGCCCCGTCGTCTTGCAAAATCGACACTGGAAATCCTTGTAGCGACAATCTCCCGCCGAATGCCCTCTCCCGTTGCAGCGGTTACATTTCGACGCATTGCCGCTCTTCTGCTCTGTTCCTGCTCTCGGTGGTCGCTGTCCTCCCGTAGCGTCTTCACGTTGTCTTCCCGTCATATCCACTCTGTCGGTTCTGAACTGCGGCTCTGACACAAACCTGTTCATGCTGACCACGGTGCATTCATAGTTGTTGGTGATCTCCAGCGTCTTGGTCCACGCTAGTACCCCGTCACAAGCTGCATTCAGCAGCTTACTGCGCAGATCGTTACTTGTGATACCGCAGATAAACTGGTCACGAAGCTGCTCTTCCATTGATGTTCCAAACGCACACCAAGAAGCCAATCCTTTCAATGCCGCCACATATTCCGTGAGCGATTCACCAGAGAGCTGTTTGCGATTTCTGAATGTATACCTCTCTGCTAGCACATTCTTCTTCGGTGAAAAATAGGCTCTCACTGCCGTTAACAAGTCCTTCAAGTCCACGTCGCCTGGCCTGTCCGGCGCCACCAAATCCTTGAGCAATGTAAACGTTTTAGCTCCTACCACGGAGAGAAACACAGCCCTTTGCCGGCCTGCCGCGATGTTGTTTGCGATGAAAAACTGCTGAAGTCTCTCTTCATAGGCTTCAAATGTCTCTATCGTCTCATCAAACACCAGTCCCGTTTCTAGACTGTACAGCGCCATTCCTTTTTGCACTTCCCCGCCACGAGTTCCAAGAGAAAAAAAAAACGTGGACGCTAGCTTGACTATTATTCTTTCTTCGGCTACAAGCCTACAACCTCTATTTCCGAGGTGGACACAAACTTGTGTTTTCCTTTATCCTCGTCGCCACTGTAGTATCTTAATAGAAGAGACCGTGGTAGTGCTCAGTTGTGCTTTATTCACAGTTGGTATTCATACAGGTAAACAGTGAAACCGCAGCCAGTCCCTCTGGCTGCTACCTTATTCTGACACAGAGCGCTCCGAGGCGCCTCTGGTTCACGTAACAGTAACCAATCATAAGCAAGACACGTGACACATTAACATTGGGAGTTGTAGTCCTACACTACACTACAGCTACTACAGCGAGCCCCACTCATTTCATATAGTGCAAATTAATTGTTCAAATGAAGGCATCCAATATGATTAACCATTGTCTTACCTTAATGCAACAAAAAAAATGCGACGTTTCACGCATCAATGATCTTTTCTGCTTTAAGTTTGTCTGTGAGATCACTTTCAATGTGAAGCTGATTTGAAAACAATGTACATAGTAGCTCTAAAAAGGTTTGATTAACTCTGACTCAGTCTCATCATGCCCTCGTAGAGCAAGCCCTTGGCCTCAGGTCACGGTGATCCGTGTTATGCCCAAGCGGCATGTAACTTGGAATGGAGTTCCAGGTCTTGGCAGCTCTCACGGGGAGGGCTGATTTGCTAAATGTACTTGTCCTTAATGGAACAGCCAAGTCACCCGGTACAACAGTTCTGGTGAACCTGGAGGTGAAAAATCGGAAAGTGGGGGTGGGGCTAGACCATGGAGGATTTTGAAGACCAGACTGGCATCGGTTAGTTTGATGATGCGGCGTGATTGGTTACTGCCTGCAGTCTGGAATGTTAAACGGCCACCACACCTACTGCCATTGACACCTTGGTTGGCCGACCCTTGCGTATTGTCACCACCGGGCTGCAGCAGCCCACACACACACAATATCGTAGCCTAGGCTGCCTATAATAATGAGCAGACTGGGGCTGCTGGTTTGGGTCGGCATAGCCTCGCCTGGCCTTACATACCCGCCGCCTATGGATAGAAGCTCCTTCTGAGTCTCTCTGTACTGGCCATGAGACTCCGGTAGCGCTTGCCTGACCGCAGCAGTTCAAAGAGGCAGTTGTTTGGGTGACTAGAGTCTTTGGTTATTCTCTTAGCCTTGGCCCTGCAACGCTTGGTATAAATGTCCTGGAGAGTGGGAAGCCCACCTCCAATTGTGCGTTCGGCTGAACGGGCCACTCTCTGTAGTCTGCTGCGGTTGTGTGCAGTGCTATTCCCATGTTCTTGTCTGACTCTGGAGAAGACAGCATTTCCAATAATGTTGGCGTGTTCCTTTAAACTAAATCCATCTCTGAAAAGCAGAGGCAGTGTTTTATGACACAGCATTCATTCAGTCAAACTGCAGACCTCATTGGAAGCTTTGGCTTTGTTTACCTGGTTATCTGGTAAACAATTTGAGTCTGCCGCACACAATCATCGACCAGGCAGCCCCAAAGAGATCGAGACATGGACTGACTTCAAAAGATGAAAAATTCCAATAGATTAGAGTGACAATGGAGAGTCTAGTACAGCAATGGAAAAAAACCACAAGCCAACTCTCTTCCCAAAATAGGGGTGTGACTTGGAGTGAGAGACTGATACAGGAATGGAATGTTTGGATTTAGGGGTGGTAGCATAGATGGTGTTTCTCAAGTGTCAAGCTGATCATAACCCATAAAGATGCGTAGAGTCAAGTCAAGAGTCAAGAGTCACTTTATTGTCCCATCAGCTGGGAAATTTGTCTTGGGCTTACACCGACACAAACACATACATACAGACATGCCGCAACTGACTCCAAACAAAGAAAATAAACAATATAAAAGATACCAAAAAGTACCTGCACAGCAGGATGTCTGGCAACACCACATGTAGTATGACCAAATATTGATTATCGAATATCGATAATATTACGACCAAATATCGATTATTCGATAATTGCCAGCCATTTATCTGGCGCTATTTAAAAGTTTAACTGAAAACGGAATAAAGGAATTTTCAAACCTGTTTAGTCTAGAGCATGGAACTCTAAACCTCCTCCCAGAGGGCAGTATCTCATACTCGGCATGTAAAACATGGGAGGGGTCCGAGACAATTCTATTGGCTTGCCTTAGAGTAGTAGCCTGTTCAAAAATAGACTGCAGGGATGAGTGACCTTTCACCCCTATGATCTTCCATGCAGTTTGCATCAGATGAAGACGGACCAGTTTGGACTTTATTTGTACAGACAGGTTACCAAATCAAGTAATACCGTATCTCTAATACAGACTGGTAAAAAAGTTACATATAACGTAGTAACATAGACTGAATGTGCACTTGTGTCGTGTTTCCAACGTGTGTAGGGGAAAGTGACTGTTCTCATGTGTATACCGCCACCTAGAGGCTCTGGTTTATTCTGTAAAGAGATTACTAATCTCCATCCTTTTTTTACCCTCTCATTCAATCTGTTTGAGAGCCTCTCTGTCTCTTTAGTGATCTTGCTCCTCCAAGCTTGAACATGTTTTACCACCTACGATAAAAAGCAATATTTGTTGTTGTTATTGTTTTTTTTGTTTTGTTTGGTGTACCTGTGAGTTGTAACTTACTCTTAGAACTGTTATTCCATAATGATGTTGTTCTTGAAACTCCTAGCTAACCACATCCTCTCGCTCGCTATCCAAGCTTTCTCTACCTTCCAGTCCTCCCAGATATTGGAGGGTTTTTTCCTCATTGAGCTGCTGGCTTCCAGGGACACCTAGAAGCAGAAGAACACAATGTCAGCTGTTGTCTGTTTTGATATGAAGGTTAAAGGCATATAGATGGTTTTAAAAACGACAACCATGACATTCTAAAAGGACCCAAGTTTAATTCCTATTGCAATGTTAGCTAACAAAATAGTTGACAGGAAAACATTTGGGTCCAAACTGTTACAACAGAACTAGAGTGAAACCGTCTATAGAGATCGTCCCCATGAGGCATTTGGAGGATCCTCCTGTACCATAAAGATAATTGCAGAAGGAAAGCCAAGTTGAAAGGTTTCCTTATGGGTAGTGCTGACCAAGGTGGTGGATGTCTCTCTTGCCCAAGATTGCAGTGACTGTTCTACGTGCACCACAAGGCCATGGATCAGCTTCTTACCGTCTTCTGTCCGTAGTCTGTCAACGTGGTTCAGACGTTCATTGCTGGGTTAAGTACGTCTATTCTATTCACATAATATGCTTACTACATATATCTATTCTATTCACATATATGCTTACCACCAGGCCCGGACTGGCCATCGGGAGCACCGGGAGTTTTCCCGGTGGCCTGGCCTGCACAGATAAAAAAAAAAATTATATATAAAAAAAAATTAGATATATTTTTTTATTATTATTATTTAAAAAAAAAAAGTGCCAGGCCATTGTTTCTAGTTGTGGCGGCGGCGCAGCGTGATAGTTAGATAACCTAGGTGGGATCACACACACACACAATGGAGCCGTGCTGCCGCTTGTGATTGGTGGAGGCGGGACCAGGCGATACAACTGATTGACAGCGGAGGCTGCGAATGGAATGGCAGATGGCACTCGGATGCAGAATAACAGCCAGGCAATGAGCCAGGTAGTGAGGGACTCGGGAGAGATACAGTAGAGCAAAAGTCAATTAATGTTGATGTCAAGATGGACAGTGGAAGAAAGAGAAAGGGTGGAGGAGAGAGGGATAAAACAAAGAAAAATAAAGGCCCTTACAGGAGAGAGTGGTTAACTGTATTATAATAGTAAATAGAAAAATATGTTGTGCTCTTGCTTTTTTCTTTTTGAAGGTGGAGAGAGTAGCATTGCTAGTGCCACAACAGTTTTATTTGAGGTTCATAACAGTACATTGTACTAAGCAATTGTTGGCTCGTTAGTTTGTGATTCACATGCACTAAAATTCACCAGAATGCAGGAAATTAAGTCTTTGTAACAAAGATTTTCCTGGTGGGGGACCCCCAGACCCCCCGCTTAAAAAGTGGCCTGATTGGGGCTATATTTCGCGCTATATCTCCCGGTATGAATTATTTCCCCAGTCCGGCCCTGCTTACCACTTGTATCTATTGCTATGTCCGCCCATCACAATCACGCAAACTGGCTAACGTCTGTCCCGTCTCCCTGTCTCCCTGTGAGTGGCTGTCTCGGAGTGATGACCGGAGTGGAGTGTTGGACGTCCCGTGATGAAGACCGGGAGGATGCGACCCTATCTGCGCCGCCCCTTCGCCTCAAATAGATCCACTATCAGCACTATCTTTAATCTTTCAAAGAATTTCAGTTGCTACCGCTATCAGCTCTATCTTTAATCTTAATCTTTCAAAATGTTCAGTTGCTATCGCTATCAGCTCTATCTTTAATCTTTCAAAATGTTCAGTTGGTATTGCATGCACTTATCTGTGTTTCACTGCACACATGAGTGCATGCTTACCAACTGTTCACCTGTTTTATTGCAACACTACTATCACCGACATCTAAGAAGGGAGATCCCCCCTTGAATGGCCCTTCTAAGGTTTCTCTCCTCCACATTGCCTGTGGTGCATTTTTTCCTATTGCTAGGTTTTAGTGAGTTTTTCCTTACCTTCACGTGGGGTATATCTGGGAGTGTTGCATTTATTTAATTTAGCATTTATTTGAAATGTTTTGGACTTTATAGTGTTCTTGTTTTGTTCTTGACTTATTGTGATGTTTCTTCTTGACTTGTTTAAAGAAGACATGGGGATTGATTGATTGATTGAAAAGTTTATTAACAGATTGCAGAATGGGTACAGTACAGTACAGCTCAATACATACAATTGTTAAGGGGATGCAGACCAGAGAAAGACTTTCGTCTTGTTTACATCAGGGTCCCCCATTTTCAATTCATCATAACATATATGACATACATGACATACAGATAGACAGTACTGCTACATCTATACATTTATGACATATCAGATTTGCAAATACAGTACTGTTTGTGATACAAAAGTGTCCAGAAAAAGAGTGTATATACATTTGGCGTAGAAACTGTACATTGGAGGTGGGGGGGGGGGGGGGTTGGGTAGGACACACACACACATTTTACACTGTACATTGGAATACTGACAAAGCCTTACTTGGTCATTTACTGTACAACTAGGTTAGGACATTTGTAGGGGCCAGTTTCGAATTGCAGTCTCACGTAGGTGTTTTTTGAGAGTGTTTTTGAAAGTGGGTAGTGATTCACATTCCTTTACAGCTTTAGGTAGGGCGTTCCACATTGATGTGGCATAATTGCGAAACGTTTTTAGTCCCTTGTTTGAGCCGAATCTGGGTTTTACATGATTTGTGGAGCTCCCTCTGGTGTTGTGATCGTGGTATTCACTGACCTTTGGGAAGTATTTTGACATGTACATGGGTACCTTGGTCGCGTAATGTATCTTGTAGACCAGGCCCATTGCAAGTTGCTGTACTCTGTCGTCTACTCTAAGCCATCCTAGGTTGTCAAAGTGGGCAGGGGTGAGGTGGGTTCTAGGAGTCAGGTCAAGCAGTAGTCTGACTAGCTTGTTTTGAGATGTTTGTAATTTGTTTTTTAGTGCCTTTGAGGTGCTTTGGTACCATGAGGTGCAAGCATAGTCGTAGTACCCTTGAATGAGTGCTCCTGCTAGAGTCTTCAGGGTATTCTTGTTTACCAGAGAGGAGATCCGGTACAAGAATCGCGTTCGTTGGTTGACTTTTTTTATTACATTGGATGCCATTTTGTCACAGGAAAGATTAGCCTCTAGGATGGAACCCAGGTAGGTAATTTCATCTTTCCTTGTGATAATTTTGTCACCCACTGTAACCGAGAAGCCGTCGGTCTTGCTGAGTTTGTTATTTGAACCGAAGAGAATGGACTGTTTTGCCCATGTGTAATGATAGTTTGTTGTCGGCGAGCCATATGCAGATTTTGCCTAGTTCCGAGCTGAGGGCTTTTTCAACCTGTAACTTGTTCTTGTCAGAGACCAGCAGGGCTGAGTCGTCCGCAAACAGGAACAAGTTGCAGTCACAAGCTGACGACATGTCATTTGCATAAATTAGGAATAGTAGCGGTCCTAGTATGCTTCCTTGTGGAACACCACAGCTCACTGTGAGGGGGGGGGATAGGGTACCGTTTACCTCCACCATCTGTTCCCTCCCCTCCAGGTAGGATTGTATCCAGCTCACTGATAAACTATCAAAACCAATTGCTTTTAGCTTGTCAATCAGAATGGTGTGATTGACAGTGTCGAAGGCCTTTTGTAGGTCCAGCATGACCATGCCGCAGTATTTGCCCGCGTCCACCTCTTGTTTGATGTGGTCGTTCAAGTAGAGAAGGCATGTGTCAGTGGAGTGGGATGTTCTGAAGCCAGATTGGAATTCGTAGATTAGATTTTTTTCCGCAAGGTACTTTTCGATCTGTTCGTATACTATTTTTTCCATGACTTTCGAGATGGATGTAAGGATAGAAACAGGGCGGTAGTTGCCCGGGTCTAATTTGCTGCCCTTTTTGTGCAGGGGTGTTACTTTCGCAATTTTGAAGTCCTTGGGGACGTGTCCCTGTTTTATGGAGAGGTTTATTATGTGTGTGATGACTGGGGTGATGGCTGCTGCTGAGTCTCTGAGGAATTTGGAGGGGATGTTGTCATGGCCAGTGGCCTTGTTTGGTTGGAGGGCGCTCAGTTTTTTGAGTACCTCATCTGTAGTTACCATTTCCAGTTTGAAGTCGTCTTTGTGGACGCCTAGGTTCTTGTAGTATGCTACTATGTGTTCTACCCCATACTGCCCTGAGTGGGAGGGTAGTTTGTTTACCAGTGTTGTGGCTATGTTTGTGAAGAAAGTGTTTAAGTAATTGGCTACATCCAGCTTGTCTGTGATGAGCGTGTTGTCCGTCTTTATGTTTATGTTTGAGAACCTGGTTTTAAGTTTTTTACTGCAGCCTAGTTGATTGTTGAGTAATTTCCAAAGTTCACGTGGTTTATTTTTGTTTTCCTCGGTTTTGTCATTGATGAATTTTTTTTAGCAGTTTTGATCATGGAGTTTACGTCATTTCTTAGTCTGTTTCTTTCTAGTTTGAGTTCAGTCACGTGGTCTTGGAGTTCACTGCTCGTGCTTTTGGTAAGCTTTGACTGACTTTTACGAAACTCAGAGCATTTTTTGTCTCTGGCTTTCATAGCGGTCAGTATTTCAGTGTGCATCCATGGCTCAGCGCGATTTTTTACCCTGGTGGTTCTTAGGGGGGCCATGTTGTTTAGTATTGATGAAAATTTGGTTTTGAAGCCAAGCCAAGTTTCTTCAACCAGTGTACCATTGAGTTCATCTGACCAGTCCAGACTCTCCAGTTCAAGGTTAAAGGCCTCGCTAGAGTAGGTTTTGAGGTCTCTAGATGTGACTGTTTTGTGACAGCCAGCCTTTAGTTTTAGCTTTTTGCGGGTACAGAATATCATATAATGATCACTTAACCCACATGCTATAACCCCTTTATTGGAGATCTTGGACTTGTCAGAGGTCAGTATGAGGTCAATGGTAGTCTGAGTTGATTCACATACCCTTGTGGGTTGGGTGATTAGCTGGCTGAGGCTTTGCAGATCACAAAACCTATTGAAGGATTTGAAGACGGGTGCATCTTTTTGTTGCATATCCGTGTTCCAATCCCCAATAAGAATTTTTTCAGCATCCTCAGCTCCAGCTAAGCACACATCCAGAGTATCATTAACGTGTGTTGACGGGCCTTACAAATAAATAAATTTGATTTGATTTGCAGTTGCCACTCTGTCTTGAAGTATCTTGCAATACCTGTGTGAGTGCTGTGCTGGAATGAAGTTAACATGCTCTACTTTGCACATTTAACATCCATCTCTATTTACTGTCTATCCAGATCTTTTTACATACTTTGGTATGGAATACAATAGTTGATCCGATGCCACTCGCTGCACTCACAAGTCCCATGGGCAGAGTTCTGGTTCCAAGCGAACAGGGAAGCGTCAGACAGGCAAAAAGCAAATGGGGTCACGAGACAAAAATAAAATCCACATCATAACATGCAGGCAAACGTTGTTCTGAGGTCCTCAAGCATTTCCTGCTGCTTGATTCATGTTGGAAGGCAGCCCAATGTGACGTGGGTTTGACTCATCCAGACAATTCACTTTCTGCCCAATGTGTCCCATGATAACTAGTGCTGAGCTCCTCCACACCAAACCAAGAACACCACTAATGGAGGTTCCACACCAGCACATTTATTTGCCTTTATGTCGATGGAAAAGCATGCCACCCAAGTTTACAATTGTGTTTGACTTTGTTTCCTTTTTTTTTTACTTGGTCAAAGGAAAAAATCTCCCCTTTTTCACAGCCTGTTGGCAACTGTTTAATTTAATTATGGGGCAAGTGAAGATGGTAATAAATGTATACAACCACCAGGATGGGGGTTTTAAAAAGGCCGGCAAGGCTGAGATTGGATTTCTAATATAGTCTGGCAATGAATAATAATAATAATAATTCATTTATTTTGTATAGCGCTTTTCAAAGACCCAAAGTCGCTGACAATAGGCAAAAAAAAGAAACATGGAACCACAGGGAAACGGAGGACAATAAGAATACACAGGAACATAAAAACCACGAGTAACGGATAACAAATACGGGAGTGAGTAGGGGAGACAGTCGGGAGGAGAGTAAGGGAAAACCAAGGGGGGTGGGGGGGGGGGGGCAGGAGAGGAGAGAACGTGGGGCAGGGGGCAATGGTGGCAAGTTGGAGGAGGGTGGTTATGGGTAAGGAAGGTTGAATGCTTGGGAGAACAGGTAGGTTTTGAGTCTGGATTTGAAGGTGGCGAGTGTGGGAGAGTCTCTGATGGTCTGAGGGAGGGAGTTCCAGAGTCTGGGTGCAGCTCGTGAGAATGCCCGGTCACCAAAACTTTTGAGTTTGGATGACGGGACAGTGAGGGAAAGAGTGGAAGAGGACCGGAGGGAATGGGTGGGGCGGTAGGGGAGAAGGAGGTCAGTCAGGTAGGGGGGGGCCAGGCTATCGAGGGCTTTGAAGGTGAGGAGTAGTGTTTTGAAGTTGATGCGTTCCTTGATCGGGAGCCAGTGGAGGGAGTGGAGGACAGGAGTGATGTGTTCGCGGGACCGGGTGTTAGTGAGGAGGCGGGCGGCCTGAATGAAGGGGCATGAATCCTTTTGAATGAAGGGGTTCAAAAGGATTTGTGTTTATTGCTCTCTGTAGAGTTGAGGGGGAACTCTTTTGTGTGGATGTACTGCAATAGATTTATTTCATTTAATGTATTTCATTTGTCTGTAATTGATTTTAAGCTATTGAATTTAGGCGTGTTACACTACGTGTCACAATTGCACAATGCATGTTTGTTAAAACTTTGTCCATCATTGTCACACAGTAGGGCAAAGACTAGCCTGCTTATATTATGCTCCAAAAGATAAGTTCTCAATAGCCATTATAAGCGGTAGTTGTGCAATATTTGAGAGTTAGTGACAATATTTTGATCATAATTATGTATTTAATTTGAGCTAACTGATATGACTATATATTTTATAGTCACTAATAACACTATACACTATTTTATTGTGTATTCATCTTTGTTGTTATTACCATTATTCTTAGTCTACAATACATGTCTATTTTCTGATTGGCTACTGTATCAGCTAGTCTGGTTACAAATGCCGCAGTCAGTGAGAAGCATGAGGCTGCAGAGCCGCAGAGCCAGCGGCGCTCTCAGGGCTGCGCTCTGACGCGTCTCTACAATTCGTAGCAGCATTTCTGCAGACCCCTCTCTGATTGGTTGAACTCTATTTTTGCAGACCCCTCCCATTTCTGCAGACCCCTCTCTGATTGGTTGAGCGAAGCCCCTCTCTGATTGGCCCCCCGCATGAGCCGAGACAAGCTCCTCTAGCCAGGAGTCGAAACTCCGTTAACTCCAGAGAGAGAGGCTGAACGCAATTTATACGCATGGAAGTATTGATTACGCCATAACGAATCATTAAAAAAATATACCGTTAACTGGAATATGTTGTGTGTGCCTTTACACATGTTGGATAGGATTATGTAATTGGTTTGTATAGCGTCGCGTATAACGCTATTTCGCGTGACTTCACGGTTTATTCACATTTCACAACACAGCCAGCGGTCAACTTGTTTACACTCCCCACTTACTGTACAATGTAACATTTAGATTAACCCAGTTGTCTATCTGTATGTCATATGTTACGATGAATTGAAAATGGGGGACCCTGATGTAAACAAGACGAAAGTCTTTCTCTGGGGTCTGCATTCCCTTAACAATTGTATGTATTGAGCTGTACTGTGTACTGTATACCCATTCTGCAATCTGTTAATAAAGTTTTCAATCAATTCAATCAATCAATAACTAGACAGTTACAATATAACATTTAGATTAATTAACCCAGTTAATGCCTTAAGAGAGAGAGGCTGGTGGTCAAGTCAAGTCAAGAGTTATTTGTCACAAGTTGTTTATTAGCCTAGACATTTTCAATTCATCATCTTGTTTACATCAGGGTCCCCCATGTTCAATTCATGATAACATATATGACATACAGGTAGACAGATGGACAGTACTGCTACATTTAGACATTTATGACATACCAGATTTTGAACTTGTGGTAGGCCTAGACATTTTCAATTCATCGTCTTGTTTACATCAGGGTCCCCCATGTTCAATTCATGATAACATATATGACATACAGGTAGACAGATGGACAGTACTGCTACATCTAGACATTTATGACATACCAGATTTTGAACTTGTGGTAGGCCTAGACATTTTCAATTCATCGTCTTGTTTACATCAGGGTCCCCCATGTTCAATTCATGATAACATATATGACATACAGGTAGACAGATGGACAGTACTGCTACATCTAGACATTTATGACATACCAGATTTTGAACTTGTGGTAGGCCTAGACATTTTCAATTCATCGTCTTGTTTACATCAGGGTCCCCCATGTTCAATTCATGATAACATATATGACATATATGTATGGGCCACTCTCCAGGTGACCTGCATCGACCTTGCCCACACCAGGATCTCCTCCTCAGACTGGTGAGTCATTCGCACAGTGGCCTCAAAAGAGGTATGGTCAACGCAGGTCCAGGATGGGTTCACCGCACGTCTGTACGTGCAGACATGATATGTGTAACCCTTCGGTAAAAGTCCTTCAACACACAAGCAACAAGATGTTATTTTTTTGAAAGCCAGTAAATACTGACAAAAAAAAGCATAGACACTTAGAAGAAGCAATGTATAGTCCCCCCCACCCAACCTCCTCCAATGTACAGTTTCTACGTCAAATGTATAGCCTTTCTTTTCTGGACTCTTTTTGTATCACAAACAGTACTGTATTTGTAAATCTGGTATGTCATAAATGTCTAGATGTAGCAGTACTGTCTATCTGTCTACCTGTATGTCATATATGTTATCATGAATTGAACATGGGGCACCCTGATGTAAACAAGACGATGAATTGAAAATGTCTAGGCCTACCACAAGTTCAAAATCTGGTATGTCATAAATGTCTAGATGTAGCAGTACTGTCCATCTGTCTACCTGTATGTCATATATGTTATCATGAATTGAACATGGGGGACCCTGGTATGTCATAAATGTATAGATGTAGCAGTACTGACTATCTGTATGTCATGTATGTCATATATGTCTATATGAATTGAAAATGGGGGACCCTGATGGAAACAAGACAAACGTCTTTCTCAGGTCTGCATCCCCTTAACAATTGTATGTATTGAGCCGTACTGTATTGTACCCATTCTGCAATCTGTTAAATAAAGTTTTCATTCATTCATTCATTCACCCTGATGTAAACAAGACGATGAATTGTGAAATGTGAATAAACCGCGAAGTCACGCGAAATAACGTTATACGCGACGCTATACAAACCAATTACATAATCATATCCAACATGTGTAAAGGCACACACAACATATTCCAGTTAACGGTATATATCTTTTAATGATTCGTTATGGCGTAATCAATACTTCCATGCGTATAAATTGCGTTCAGCCTCTCTCTCTGGAGTTAACGGAGTTTCGACTCCTGGCTAGAGGAGCTTGTCTCGGCTCATGCGGGGGGCCAATCAGAGAGGGGCTTCGCTCAACCAATCAGAGAGGGGTCTGCAGAAATGGGAGGGGTCTGCAAAAATGGAGTTCAACCAATCAGAGAGGGGTCTGCAGAAATGCGGCTACGAATTGTAGAGACGCCGCTCTGACGGCCGCGCTGTGAGGCCGCTCAGCAGCGCCAACCACCCAATGGCTGAATTGCCAATGGCTGAATTGGAGTATTGCACTGTGCGGGCACAGCTGTGAGATCCGCGCGAGGCCAGAGGATGTACATACAGGGATGCGTTCTTCATGGGACGAGGCTGCGGCCAAAGTTTTGTGAGCAGAAGCGCGTGCACGCACACGCATGGATGTGCACGGCAGGAATGCGCTTCACTCGCCAACTCGCTATAAGTACCCCACCTGGGCTACATTTTACATTTACATTTAGTCATTTAGCTGACGCTTTTATCCAAAGCGACTTACAAGTTCTGTACGACAAGCCATCAGGAAGGGCACAACTCTCAGCTGAGCAACAATGTTCATCAAAGTGTTGAGTGCTACAGTGTAGGTTAGTTTATTAGCAGGCATGCGTTCTTCATAGGACGGGGGTGCACTAAGTGCAAGCCCAGATAAGTACTCGCTATTTGCATATCAATAGCGCCGGTCGTATTTAACACACCTGACGAGTGACGACCGGCGCTATTGATATGCAAATAGCGAGTGCAATCCCAGTTGATTTCAGGAACGCACCACTGTTTATTAGGACAACTGCATGACAGTACGGTTAGTTAGGGTTATATATATATATATATATATATATATATATATATATATATATATATATATATATATATATATATATATATATATATATATATATATATATATATATATATATTTTTTTTTTTTCAGATAATGTCATAGGCGGCGCGTGCGCATTAGGGCAGGGTAGGCTCCAAAAGGAACGCCCCCTTTTAGGAACGCCCCCTTTTATTTTTGGTCGCAAACTGTCCAGGGGTTCTGATTTCATATACACACACACACGTAACTAGGCTATACTACAGCGAGCCCCACTCATTTATATATAGTGCAAATTAAGTGTTCAAATGAAGGCATCCAATAATATATTAACCATTGTCTTACCTTAATGCAGATAAATGCGACATCCAATATGATTAACGGTTCACTGATCATGAAATATGAACTACTATACAATTGCAATAGTATTAGAAAGGATATATAATAACAACACAACAAATTTGTTTCAAATTCAAGGACATTTATTAGAGAATCAAGAGGTTTATTCAGGGAAATGTCATGTGAAATGCGGGTGGTCATCGATTGTGCAAAATACAATAATAAAATAAAAACGGTATTAAGAAGACATAATGTGCATGATAAAAATAGACATGCTAAATTCCTGAGACGGCACTGGTTCCTATATACACTATTATACAATATAAAATTTTAACTCCGTCATTATACTTATCTAAATAAACGTTCCAAGATGAACCACATCTGTTCCTTGCTTAAAGTGACTTTTACTTTCCTCCTTCCTTTAAGACCAGACATGTGTTATTATGAAATACTAATAATATCAGTAGTTGCAGTCAATATTGCACATTTTATTTGCAAATTAAATCAGTAACGGGCTGCGCGTTCTCTTCGCCAGTCTGATGTCTCATCTTCTCGTCTTTCGTCTGTGTTGCTGTAATGGGGCGAGAATGGGGGGGGGGGGGGAAGCGGTGACACAAATTAATTACTGTCCATGGTCCTGAATTTATACACACACACACACACACTAGACTACAGCGAGCCTATCCCCTTTCGTTAGATATACTGTAGTGCAAATTATGTGTTCAAATTAAGGCATTCAATATGATTTCAATCAATCAGTCTTACCTTAATGCAGCAATATGCGACGTTTTGTCTTGGCATCGTAGGCAGCAATGATCTCTTCTACTCCAAGTGTGCGTGTCAGATCACTTTCAATGTGAAGCAGACTCAGAGTTGACAGTCTCTCCTGGCGCATGGTGGTTCTTAGCCAGTTCCGGATGCGTCGCATTGCTGAGAAAGATCGTTCACATGTTGCTGTGCCTACGGGCAATGACAGAGCCAAACGGAAAAGCTTTTCATAATTTGGATAATGCCCAGACACAAGTTCCATTCTGATGTTTTCAGTGGATCCGTTTGGGATTTGTGTTGACACCATTCTCATCTCAGTCAGTGTGAGTTGGGGGTTGATGTTGAGTACCTTTGCATACTGGCTGATCAGGCTCTCTGCACCCCCGTAATCACATTTGAACACAGCATCAACACTTTTAGCAATGGCCAGTGCCTGCGGGGAAAATCTGTCTCGACACTCGCCCAGAAGTGTGTCCAAAACAGGATAGAACAGTCGACTGGCCCATTTCTGTTTCATGGTTGTTGCTGTGCTTGCCTCGTATTCTCTCTGGCCTAGAGTGCTGGTGACGACGCTGTCTGCGAGAGCAGCTGGCTGTCTGACGGGGCGCTTGCGTGGTCGTCTCTCATCCCCGCTCTCGATCCAAACGTCAATTGACTGGCAGAATATTTGGATTTTGCTCCAGATGTCATCCCACTTTTGACTGTCGTCCCTCATGTTTTCGAAGCTTTTCATCATCGATTCCACAACACTTGCGGCTTTAGACAATGTTGTGTCTTTCCCTTGAAGTGCTGTGTGTGCGACATGGACCTCGCTGAGCAAATCATTAAAAACAATCAGACTCACGCAAAAGTCTGCGCGTTTCACCATACCCAGCAGACCAAATGCTTCCACAAACCGACGATAAGGAGACTCGGACAGATCAGACAGAGTGGAGATCAGGGCTTGTATTCCATCTTTGACAGCTGACACGTTTTTCCATCTGCAAGCCCACCTCGTGTCGCTCAGTGCTGTGAGATCTGCATTAACACCTGAATGAATGAATGAAAACTTTATTAACATATTGCAGAATGGGTACAGTACAGTACAGCTCAATACACACAATTGTTAAGGGGATGCAGACCAGAGACAGACTTTAGTCTTGTTTACATCAGGGTCCCCCATTTTCAAATTAGTGATATTTATGACATACACAACATATATGACATCATGACATAGGGACATACATGACATACAGGTATTTAGTACTGTTACATTTGTGACATATACGATATGCAAATATACAGTACGTACCTAGCTCCTTCTGAGCCTGCTCGTATGCGTGATGTGTTCCTGGTTGTGCGAAGAACTTGTACAAACTCTCAAGGATGAGAAAAAATCCGTTTGCTGTGCGATTCACTTTACAGGCATCCACCAACACCAGGTTTAATTTGTGGGCCATGCAGTGGATGTAGGTGGCAGAGGGGTGATCCTCACGCAGTTTGGTCTGAACACCGTTGACGTGCCCAGACATTACAGCCGCGCCATCATAGCTCTGTGCCACAATGGGTAAACTGTACAGTCCACAATCCTCCAGAAAGTGCTTCACATGCCCATAGAGTGCATTTGCGTCTTGCCCTTCAGAACAATTCACGAATCCAAGAAATCGCTCTTTTGTTTTCAGTCCCTCTGCGTATCGCACACACACGGTCATTTGCTCCTGTTTAAATGACCGCGCTTCATCCACAAGAATGGTGTAAAATCCATTTTCCTCAATACTGCGAATGATTTGGTTTTTCACATTTTTGGCTGCAATATCCTGCAGTTCATTTTGAATGTCGTGGCAGGTCATGTTGAAGGGGCTGTTAAACCTCGCGCAGAACGTGGCATCGCGCTCTGAGAGCAACTCACAGAGCTCTAAAAAGTTCCCACGGTTTGACGAACTCCGACTCTCATCACGTCCTCGTAGAGCAAGCCCTTGTTTGCCACAATACAGTACCAGCTTAACAATATCGGCGGCATATTCCCTGTTGCACTTAACAGTTTCCATATGAGCGGTACTTATCTGTGCAGCAACGGAACCAGTGGTTTTGGATTGCAGAAAATAATTCCATTGCTCCATACACTGCCGATGGGAACAGCATTCTGTGTGTTTCTGTAATTTGAATGAAATGTTTTTCCAGTCGCAAACACCATTCACAAAAGCAGGATCGTTATTGGCACTGATGCACTGGAAATGGCGGCAGGCGAAACAGAACACAGCATCTTCTTCTTTGCTGTACTCTAGAAACGTATACCTTTTAAAGAAGTTCGATGAAAAGGAACGTTTCTGTTTCCCAAAATATGTTTTAGGATATTCTGGCAGGACTGGCTGAGAGGGGCCAGTGTTTTTTTCTCCCAAATCAGTGTGGGGTGGATTACCTGAAGCTTCAGGTGATCGGGTCACGGTGTTATGCCCAGGGGCAGGGCTCGCTGTGGCTTCACGGATGCGATCTTCTAGAGCTTCTGAATTACTGTTATCTTCTTCTTGCTCCTTTGTCTTGAAAAAATTACGTATATCCATCTTGCATTTGTGCAGCCGTTGCTGTGTGCTGTGACCTGGAACCAACTGGCGACTGCATTCGAATTCAGATGTTTATACAAACGGATGCGTGCGATGTGATTGGTACAGACTGGATGCGGTCTGGAATGTCAACTGCCCATTGACACCTCCGTCGGGGCGACCCCCCCCCCCCCCCCACACACACACAGAGTTTCAAGTTTCAAGTTCAAGTTTAGACACAGGCTGCCTAATTCTGCAGTATGCCCATATATTATTTATATATAAATGCTAAATATTTACATCAGACATGTACAGACAATGTACAAACAAACAATAATTCTACATATTAGGTACAGGCAATCATATGGTGTTAGAGTTCTGCAGGGATGTTGTTGACAAGTTATTTTTTAACCATGTTTTGAAGTGGGGGTGGGTGGGGGTGGGTGCCTGCAGGGCCGTCTGGAATGTTAAGTGTAGAGAGAGCTATAGTCTTCCTGGGGTCCACACAGAAAGACAACACAAAACACAAAACATAACAACATGAGATACATATGACAATCACAATTAACAATGATAATCTAAAAACAGTAAAACATTGTAGACATCATTAGAATCAGAATATTTTGCTCACATATTTAAGTAGTGCATTCTCAGGTGGTATTTGAAAGACACTTTACTATTCAATTTACTTTTGTTCATTGGGCAGTTATTCCAATGATTGATGGCACGATAAACAACAGTCCTCTTTAAAGCATTTGATTTTGGACGTGGTAACATAATCTGTCCATCATCGGCTGACCGAGTAAAATAAGAATGAACCTGACTGCATCTGACAATTTGTTTGTATAAGAAAACAGGTTGAGATGAAAAGACAGTGTTCCTGAAAAATTTAACTGTGTTGAAAACCAGCCTATTCTCCTTAGGCTATGGTTAGACTAGTGTATTCCTGGCGTTTTTTTATACGTTTTTGACGACGTTTCATGTCCTATCTACACAGAAATGCGTTTTTTGGCGTTTTTTTGTGGATACGGCTGAAACGCAAAATTGTGTTTGCGTTTGGAGATACGCAAAAAAAACGCTTCGACAACAGCGTGTAGTCAGCACGGAGCAGTTGTTGTGAAAACGCCCATGCGCAGTAGATACCATCTGCGTGCCCTTCCTGTGTACAGTGTGTGTGTTTGGGACAGAGCTCCGTGTCCCAAATAGCTTCAGCTACCATGTGTTGTCAAGTTATTGTTATAAGGACCCCAGTCCAAGCTACAACAGTCTGCATTCCCTTAACAATTGTTTGTATTGAGCCGTATTGTATTGTACCCATATGCAATATGTTAAATAAAGTTTACATCCATTCATTCTGCTAGCATTACCGATTGCATGAGCAGCTGGCTAACGTGAGCTATCAGGATTCAGACCCTGTTAGCTCAGAGTTCCTCTTTCAACTTAAGAAGCATTAAACAAAATGGCCCAGTCATCTATTCACCTTTGTTTAATACACACAGCGTTGTCTCTAATGTTATCTAACTACTGATAGCTCGCGATATCATCAGTTTTGATGCTGGCTAAGTAGCGTGAGCTAACGTTAGCTTCTAGCCACAATGCTATATTGTTATAATGGCATACTCCATTGACGTTAGCATGCAGCTAACAATGCTACAATGCTACCGATCGTTTTTTAGCCTAAACTATCCGCTCTTGGTGGTCACTTGTGTTGATGTTAGTTTTGTTTCATCAACAAATGACAGGCAGAACACACAGTGAATGTATCCGTTTTGTTTATTGCACTTTTATTAGGCTTTGCTGAAAAATTATTGCTGCATTGAGTAAAGCAAGATGGTGGCGCGGCATAGGCGCCTGCCTTATTGACATTTTCTTTTGCTGGAGCTTCCACCAGGAAGTGTATTGGCACATTCGTTCTGATTGGTTGAAATTGCCTTTCTGTTTGCCACCTACTGCCACCTACTGCTTTGGCAGTGTACTACATCAGTGTGCTTGGCTGACAAAAACGAAAAAAAAACGAAAGTGTGACTCGAGGCGCATGACGTCGCGGCGATACGCGGCGATACGTATAAGAAAACAATACGAAGATGATACGAAAGGTGTAACCTCAGCCTCAGTGTGCCTTTGACTCAAAGGCTTTGAGGTGCTTTGGTATAGGTGCAAGCATATTCATAGTACCCTTGAATGAGTGCTCCTGCCTGCAGTCTTCAGACAGTGTATTCAGGCCGTCTGGAATGTTAAGTATCACCACACCTATCCATTGACGGACCCCAGCCCCCCCACACACACACAGGTACACAGGGGAAAAAAAATAAAGGATTTTTTTTTTTATTTTTTAAATAAATAAAAAATTATGTGTCGACTGGTCTGGGAAGGCACAGCCTGCCCCAGCCTTATACACCCGCCGCCCATGGATAATGTAATATGCTACTTTGCATATCAATAATTAGCGCCGGTCGTCAGGTGTGTTAAAGACGTTCTCAGATACATTCACACAGAACTTGTGAATGAAATGTGTTACATTCCATTCTAGAGGCAATTAGGCATCGTCTTTAGTCTGTGCCAGAGCCTTATAATCTATGACTCTGGTCTGTGCTTAAGCGAGGGAACATTTATGCGCATGTGCGGGAGTGCGCGGACGCGCCGGGGAGCGCGCGTGCACGTGGCGTCATTAGCGTGCGTGCAGCCAATGTTGATAAGAGGAACGCAACTTTGATACTGTACAGTGGTGCGTTATTGAAATCATCTGGGGTGACACGCACCACGTGCACGCGTGCTCCCGGCGCGTGCGCGCGCTCCCGCGAATGCGCATTTAATGTCCCCTCGCTTGGGCACAGACTAAAGACAGTGCCTAATTGCCTCTACGAATGGAATGTAACACGTCTTCACAACAAGTTAGGTGTGAATGTGTCTGAGAACGTGAAGTGGATTTCCCAAGCTATTTCGGTTCTGCTCTGCTCAGAACCGGGTAGCGTTAGTACTCTGCGTTGTGATTCAATACTTTAAAGCTCTGGGAATCACTTCTCTTCAAACTGAGCGGTGCAGGCAGAAGGAATTAGGAGGAAAAAGGTTATATAGCAGCTGTTTAATCAAAGTTTAAGAGTGTATACAAATTACAATAAGAACACTATAAAAGATTCAAGGTACCAGAGCACTATGCCGCTCGCCCTATCTAAGAAATCAGATTAAAGAATGATAGTTGATAAATTGTTGATGGCTTTGTTCTCTGGCTAGTGAACAAAGTAAAGCTATGTTTCTCCCTCCAAAAGTGATGTTCTTTGTTCTGTTGATTCTTCCTCTGCTTCCGCCGCCTTGGTGTGGATGGGTGGTAGGTGTTGTCCTGTCGGTTGGGTTTTTCCAGCGTCCCTCTCCCCCATCACACCCAAATCTTATAGCCAGACCTGCATACTTTTGTGATGTCATCAGAATGACATCACCAAATTCTTTCCTCCAATCCCAGGCCTGCTAAGCTTGTATTTGAAAATAGGGGTTTGGCTTATAGGCCAAACCCCCTTCACATTTACCCAGAGAATATTTTCCCTATATTTTTACTTAAACACATTACTTGACTTGTTAATACTTTTATGAACCTCAAGATATATTGATTACATAAACACAGATATATTTCTTTATCACTAAGTCTGCTGACTTTCAGAACATATCTAACAAATCTAATCATTCTGTTAGCTTAATAGAATACAAATCAATACCATAGATCAAGAGGATAGAACAATCAATTAATCATATTGAACATAAATGAAAACAGAACAGACACATTAACTAATTACCTAATTTAAGTATGACCAAACCTAATTATATTTTAACTTACTTCAATGACTTCAGAATTCAAGATTACTAGTACAATATACCAGGAAATAGTTAGCTTGTTTGGAGCTCAAATTAAGGATTTCAATAGTGTTCTTCTCTGTGTGTGTGTGTGTGTATGTGTAAATGTGTGTGTGTGAGTGTGTGTGTGTGTGTGTGTGTGAAAATGTGTGTGTGTGAGTGTGTGTGTGTGTGACTATGTGTGTGTGTGTGTGTGTGTGTGTGTGTGTCTGTGTGTGTGTGTGTGTGTGTGTGTGTGTGTCTATGTATGTGTGTGTGTGTGTGTGTCTATGTGTGTGTGTGTGTGTGTGTGTGTCTCTGTGTGTGTGTGTGTGGCTAAGGCTTCCTGCCCCCCACCCCTTGTCTCACCCAGGTGGCTGATTGCATAAACAGTGGTTGTAAACAGTTCCTCTATTGTCTTGGTTTGAACCTTGTCTACTCAGCTGTTCTCACAGGACCGATTCCACAGATCACACAGGATACAGGCTGTTGCCCACACTTTGTATGCAAATTCACCCAAAAGGGCAGAGTAATCTAATCACCAGCCATATCTTTGGCTGACTTGACTTTAGCAGCTGTTTTCTCTAAATATAACACATTATTTTGATTGTTGTTCCATTTTGACTGTTTCTTTAAGACTTTTACACAACAGTTTGATTAGATCTTTGATGATCTTATGTTGGGATTTTACCACAGTTCCCCACTTGGATAGTTTACCTATCCTTAATATGTCCAACATAGATATCAATCTCTACACACTACTATCTAGATAACACTTAAGACATTTTAAATCATATTAGGATAAAATATATATCTGATTTGCCACACTCAGATCCTAAAATTTAAATTAGCCATTTCAGTTTGTGATCGTGTGCACAGTCTTTAACAACCTGTTCTCGTACCAAGATCAATTCCCATTGGTTTCAACTGTGAGTTGTCAAATTCTGACTTGGAGCATTGAGGAGGGGGGTCCATGTTTTCTAGATTTGACCCTGCCTCCTCTTTATTGCTCAGAGCTGGCGCAGTATCACGACTGCTGGGTGCAACTCCCCATTCTGGGAGGTGGAATTTAGAAAGCAAATCGCCTTTCTCATCACACTCCATCTTCTGTCGAGCACATCTTGACTCGTGTTGACCTCTATTTGGGGGTAGAGCCCCCTGCTGTATCTTCTATTGCTGTCACAGCGGTGGGGAGGTCGTCGCTGGCTGCTCGACCCTTTCGCTGGTTGACCCCCTGGTCAATGGTTGAGGCCTTGCTTCTGTTGACAGCCGGAGTTGTTGCTGAGGTCTAGCCGCCTGTCTCCTCGTTGGTTGTCTGTCGTTTCCCTCTGAAGCCTCAAGACTCGGTCACTGCGTTGGCCAAGACTCTCCCGGCCCGAGAGGTAGGCGTCTCCTGGTTCTCCGCAGTGTTGTGGCTCCCCATGGAGCCGCTGGGTAGACACTAGCCAGTGTCCTGGATCAACAGTACCGATGGCTGTTGTCTCCCCAATCTCCCATCCGTATCCTGCAGTGAATATATATCGCTTCGGGGGACAGTGCAGGTCACTTCTACCACAACAATTGATTGAGAATCCATAATTTCCATAATTTTCCTCCCTCAGACTCTCTTTACTGGTCTGAGCTTTGACAACTTTCTTTTCCAAATCATTTATCTATATATTTCATGGTTTTTAGATCATTAATTTTCAAAATTCTGAAAAATTCACATGGCTCTCATTATATTATGCTGTCAAAACAGTATACTCCTCCACCTCTCGATGTGGAATACACATTCAAACATCGTTACCGTCGTCCTCTGGACAGCTGCACCCGGACCGGACGGTCAGCACTGACACCTCCACTCTCCCAGTACTCCTGTGTGTATGGCAACAAATCACAGTCCGCCTTAAACACACCTCTTCCACACCACAAGCCAATTATCAATTGCACATGTTCACACCCTACACAAGACTAATTTGGCCAATAGCGACCAAACCTATTGAGCTTCATTAATGTACAGAGAATCATGCTTCCCAACACTTTCACCAATCACGACACACCCCCAGCTCCTAACACTGGGTATTCAATGGGCGGAGAACAAAAATCCATAACTAGCTCATGTTTCTTCACTTTGTTCCCAGTCCATTTTACAGACATATACTACCCCGTCCTGATGTGTCGAGATCACTCCCAGCTTGCCAGGTACCCTAAGAAAAAATATACAGAAAGAAAGAAAACAGAAAACCAAACACACAAAGAAAACGCTGCCAAACCAATAAATGAAAAAATAAACCAAACTTGTGAGCTTTTTCTTTTTTCTTCTGAGCTCATTTTTAACTAAGAAACAAAAAAGGGAAATCAAATGAATAAACAAAATATACGCTCCCGGCCTAAGTCAGGAATTGCTCGTAACACACTAGAAAAGAAAAGTAAAAATAAAAGTAAATAAACACCTATCCTATTGCTCATAACTGTTAATACGCTTCTATCAATACTATAAAATACTAGAAACAACTATGAGTCTTTTTAATTTCTTAATCATGCAGTCCACCCTTTGATCAATCTGAATGTTGACCAAGCATGGATAATTTACTGATCACTAGCTGCCGCAGTGTCACATCATCACACTGTCTAATATTGATTAACTGTTTAACATAATTTGATCCTCTTGTTAGTCTGATTAGTTCATGCATTTGTCAGTCACCCATACATCCGTTTTTAGTAACTTTCATTCATAATCTAATCACCTAACACCTCTATCTATTTTTATTTTTTATTTTTATTCTAATCTAATTAGGAGCATATTTTATCATTCAATATATCCCACCTCTACCCTAGTCAGTTGCATATATTTTTATTCTGCCGGTGGCCTCTGCAGACATGACCTTTGAAAATGACCTTTCACTCCACAGATCCAACAACACTGGCGGTCTCCCCCTGGGGTCATCGGGCCCAGAACATGTCCTGGTGGTATGCCATCATCGCCATGGTTCCCTGGAGCCTGTTCGGAGGAGAAAGCCACGTACCTATTTGGTCCAGTCACAGTTCCTTGAGAGGGGCCCGTGGTTGGGAGGGGCCCGCCACCTGTTTCTGTACAAACACGCCCTGTTGTGGATAGATGGTCCCGCTCTGCACAGTCCCGAGAAATGTGTCCGAGGGTCCCACACGTCCAACACTGCACCCGCCGCACACGGTAGCCATTCGGATTCCTGCCTCTGCCTCCACCTTTTCCTCGTGGTTGCCACCTCGTGGGCGGTCCTATTGGGGTTTGTTGTTGTTCCGGCACGGGACCCCCTTGTGGCCCCAACTGGGCCCGTCTCTGGCCATCTGGTTCTCCATTGGAACCTGTCTCCCCTCCGGGCTGTGTGGACTGGATTAGGCCTTGGAGATAGTCCACTACCTGTCTAGCCTCGGCTAGCTGTTGTTCGAGAGGGAGGCACGTCTTTAACTGGCAGTCATCTGCAACGGACACTTCAGCGTGGATTGACTCGGGTAATACAGCTGTCTCTGGGTCGCTTGCTGCAACGACTCCCTGTGGCGGAGTAAAAGACATTATTTCCAGTCCCTCCGTCTCACTGGACACTAGAGGGGAGTCGATCACATTCCAGTCAATCAAGTTAACGTCCAATTCGGTCAATGTAATGTCTGCAGAGGTTATCGGCATTATCTTGATTTGGGTACGCATTCTATACCGGCCTCCTTTAACTACAAGGTTCTGTAATGGCCTGAATATCTTTGGCCATCTTTTCGTCAGTCTAATCTAACCCTCCGGTTGCTCCTATCTGTGTATTTTCCATTCTCACCTTTCTTCAAACACTCGTAACGTCACCGTTTGGAAAGCAAGTTTCTCTGTATTCAAACTATTTTTACCAAACTTGAGTTAATTTCACTCACACTTCTATATTGGTGTAAACAGGAATTGATAATCTCGCTCTTGTGATACTATACCCCCTGACTGTCAACAGTCTCTTTGATTTCCCTGTTGGGGTTCGGAATTGTCAGCGCTGGCCATCCGTCCTGGAGCAGCTGTGAAGAGAGAAGCAAAAAATACACTTAATTATCAGTGACATTTCCCATTCACAATCCATCATTTGTCTTTAAGCATGGAATGTCGGGCATCTCCTATACTAAGATCACATGAGAGCATTTGTGCAATTTTCGTCTTTGATTTATCAATGACACAGCCTTAATCTTTCTCCAGTTGTCCCCATTGGAAAATCAGACTCTCAATCCTGTTGTCATGATCCTCCTTAATACAACTCCGGGGAACTTATTTTGCATCAGCCGTTTCCTTCTGTTGGTCAATCAGAAATTTGTTATTTACAGCCTATCATTTCTAAACATCTGTATTGGACATGGTAATTTAGGTGAATAATCTCACTTTTACTCTAATTGTTCTTTGCAAATGACTATGTGTATGTGTAACTATATTTATTTCTGTCCGTGAAAGCCTAGTATGTATTTCGCTCATATTACATTATACATATCAGTAACATACATATTTTCCATTCATAATCTCTCACACAGTTACTATATTTCCCCCGTAACACCTAACCCCTTAGGTGTTAAAATAACGCGCTTCTCACGGGAACAGAAATCAATTTTCAGTGCCTTATGTCACTGAAGTCCCCGTGCATTTAGAACAGTGTCACACAACCCGTTCATAACCACCGGCGCCGACACCATCCCCACATTGAAAATCCTGCCGACCAATGACATTCCACTGGCCACCTCGTCCTGTAGCCCACGGCATCACCCCCAGTTTGCAACCTGGAACGCGAAACCCCGGGCCCCCTACTCAAGGATATTCAAAGATCATTCCACTCACAACCACTGCCACACACATACAGCACCTCTGACACCACTCAACCACCGTAACCAGTCACCCAAATACCCACACACAATATAATCTGACGCGCGTAGTGTGGCAGCGAGCCTTTGACGAGTGCACGCATAGCGCACCCCCGTTAATGCGCGGTGGCAGACAGCGAGCCCACCCCCGCCACGACGTTTAGCAGTCCCCGTACCCCTGGTAAAATGAAAAATGTGCGCAGTGTGACAGCGAGCACCGACGAGTCGCACACAGCGCACAAAGCGTGGAGGCAGACAGTGAGCCACGACGAACTGTCTACCCACACCCCCATCGCAGGCGCAGCCGAGCAGAGTAATTATGCTCCGACTTACGGCCCACCAACATGAACTGACACGGAGCCCCCACCTTACCAGCCGGAGCCCGTCCAAATGTAAGGAAAGAAGTACGAGCGCCTTGTCGAACAAAGCGTAGCGCCAACGCCAGCCAATACCACTGCCAGCACTAGAAATTCCCTAAAAATAACAATAAAACTGAATATGGAACAACAACATACGCATAATAAGTCCCAAACTCAACCTACCGCCTTTGAACCCTACAGTAAACAGCAATAAACAATATACCTAGCACTACACCACGTTTGAAACCCATAAAAAAACCTCTATATACAGGCCCTAAACTAGGAGAGAAAGAGAAAGCGTTTCGGGGGGGCCGAGGGGGGGGAAATATATGGAAGAGAGGCGGTGTTGGAATGAGGGGAGTGAGTGAGAGGGGGGGGGGTAAGAGAGAGAGAGAGAGGGAGGGAGAGGGAAAGAGGGGGGGAGGTGAGAGGGAGAGGGAGAGAGGGGGGAGGTGAAAGGGAGAGGGAGGGAGGAGGGTGAGAGAAGGAAAGAAAGAGAGGGGGGGTGAAAGAGAAAGAAAGAGAGGGAGAGGAGGTGAGAGGGAGAGGGAGAGAGGCGAAAAGGGAGAGGGAGGGAGGAGAGGTGAGAGGGAAAGAAAGAGAGGGGGGGGTGAAAGAGAAAGAGAGAGAGAGAGGGAGGGGAGGTGAGAGGGAGAGAGGGGGGAGGTGAACGGGAGAGGGAGAGAGGGGGGGAAGGTGAGAGGGAGAGAGGCGAAAGGGAGAGGGAGGGAGGAGAGAGAGAAGGAAAGAAAGAGAGGGGGGGTTAAAGAGAAAGAGAGAGAGAGGGAGGGGAGGCGAGAGGGAGAGGGGCGAAAGGGAGAGGGAGGGAGGAGGGAGGGAGGAGAGAGAGAAGGAAAGAAAGAGAGGGGGGGTGAAAGAGAAAGAGAGAGAGAGGGAGGGGAGGTGAAAGGAAGAGGGAGAGAGGGGGGGAAGGTGAGAGGGAGAGAGGCGAAAGGGAGAGGGAGGGAGGAGGGAGGGAGGAGAGAGAGAAGGAAAGAAAGAGAGGGAGAGGAGGGAGGGCGAGAGAAGGAAAGCGAGCGAGAGAGGGGGAAGAGAAGGAAAGAAGGAGAGGGGGGGGGGGGGGGGAGAAAGAGAGAGAGGGAGAGGGGGGAGGGAGGGTGAGAGAGAGTGTACGAGGGGGGGGGGGGGCCAAGGCCCCACAATCCACCGCCAGATTAAAACACAACAATCCTACCCCACTTTACCAGCACACTAACCCCCTAATGAAAACGTTCTGTGAGCAGAATTCAAACATATTCATCCTGTCCTCTTCCGCCCCCTACCGCCTTCCTAAATAAACTCCACCCTCCCCTTAACAATGGACGCTTGGTGCCCTCCCAAGATGGACGCCGGCGCCCCTGCTAAGATGGACGCCTCCTCGCGAGACATCCCGAGAGCCCCGTCATGCCATGACGTCAGCACAGTTAGCTTAGCTTCGCTAGCCACGTCGCGGGCCGTCAGACCGCGCACCCTTACGACGTCACAACCGGCGACCATTTTAGCCGTTAGCGCGGCTAGGTAGCATTAGCTTAGCTTCACCCATGATCCCATAAAAACGCTTCCCAACGACCCACCGACCCGTCCCGCCGCGCGGGCCGTCTCCTTGCAATGTTAATATAACACCACATTCCCCACAACAGAATCCTATTTCCCTCAAAACGCCAGTGTAGTGATCTAAATAGAAATATAAAAACATAACAGCAAAACACTAGTTTGACCCCTCTGTCGTCACCACCGGCGAGCTTAGAACGACTTCCGGGTCCCCGTCTAGATAATCCCAATCACCTTAAACATTACACATCTATTTTATCCGCCACGAATATGAAAACTTTTAAGTGCCTTACACATCCCCGTAATCTCAAGACACTATCGATCGACCCTATACATTTGACCCTATGCCTATTTGTCCTGCCGTATCCTCCGGCGCCTCAGAGGCTAATACAACAGCTAACTGCTGCTGCGTTCCACGGGCCCCGGAAAACCGGCGTTACCATTACACTTCCCCACGGCCAACCGGTGACTTAAATTACATAATAACACAACTATACTCTCACACGTCCCACCAATCACTCCTAACCATAGCCATCCGCCAACTAACCACAGCCATTCGCCAACCATACATTCATACACGCTTCCTAACACAAATAATCAGCATTAACGCACATTACCGTCTCTCGAACGCCGCACAGCAGCGCGACCAGTAAACACTAGACTAAACGAAATCGCACACACTTCCATACTGCATGTTTAAGCTTACCATATCGTTTCCTATAGCTTTTTAATCGACCTTTCATTAAGTACTATTTTTTGTTACAGCCTAACGCAGCCTAATTTTAACACGCCCGCCGTGCCCAAGGTTAAACTAGACCTATATGTGCTCAATCTCTACTTTAGAAAATACGACGCACGGTGTGCTTAAGCCCTTACTTTAAGACATACGACGCACACTTGTTTACCTTGGTTTAACTTTGAGCCCAAATCTAGACATGTTTCCTACTTAGCTTTCTTTCTTGAATGTTCCGACTGGCAGCGGCGCTCCGTTTATTGTGCTAAAATTTTACTTTAAAATGTACCACGCACGGTGTGCTTAAATTCTGCTACAGAACATACTACGCACGCTGTTTACAGAGCTGCCCTCCCCAGCCAGAACATTCAATTCAATTTTCCCTTACATCATGCTTACATGAGGTTAAATTCTTAGCAACCCCCTCCGTGGTTCGAATAGAGCACCCAAATACATCACACTCACCTCTTAGCAACCTCCTAGTCACTTGAAGACGATCGATCGATCAGTTGATTCCCTCGTTGACCGGCGTGAAGAAAGTGAGAAGAAAAAAAATTTCTTTTGTTGCGGTGATAAAATGAGCGCTCTGATTCTAAAGTACGGCACCAAAATGAAGTGGATTTCCCAAGCTATTTCGGTTCTGCTCTGCTCAGAACCGGGTTGCGTTAGTACTCTGCGTTGTGATTCAATACTTTAAAGCTCTGGGAATCACTTCTCTTCAAACTGAGCGGTGCAGGCAGAAGGAATTAGGAGGAAAAAGGTTATATAGCAGCTGTTTAATCAAAGTTTAAGAGTGTATACAAATTACAATAAGAACACTATAAAAGATTCAAGGTACCAGAGCACTATGCCGCTCGCCCTATCTAAGAAATCAGATTAAAGAATGATAGTTGATAAATTGTTGATGGCTTTGTTCTCTGGCTAGTGAACAAAGTAAAGCTATGTTTCTCCCTCCAAAAGTGATGTTCTTTGTTCTGTTGATTCTTCCTCTGCTTCCGCCGCCTTGGTGTGGATGGGTGGTAGGTGTTGTCCTGTCGGTTGGGTTTTTCCAGCGTCCCTCTCCCCCATCACACCCAAATCTTATAGCCAGACCTGCATACTCTTGTGATGTCATCAGAATGACATCACCAAATTCTTTCCTCCAATCCCAGGCCTGCTAAGCTTGTATTTGAAAATAGGGGTTTGGCTTATAGGCCAAACCCCCTTCACATTTACCCAGAGAATATTTTCCCTATATTTTTACTTAAACACATTACTTGACTTGTTAATACTTTTATGAACCTCAAGATATATTGATTACATAAACACAGATATATTTCTTTATCACTAAGTCTGCTGACTTTCAGAACATATCTAACAAATCTAATCATTCTGTTAGCTTAATAGAATACAAATCAATACCATAGATCAAGAGGATAGAACAATCAATTAATCATATTGAACATAAATGAAAACAGAACAGACACATTAACTAATTACCTAATTTAAGTATGACCAAACCTAATTATATTTTAACTTACTTCAATGACTTCAGAATTCAAGATTACTAGTACAATATACCAGGAAATAGTTAGCTTGTTTGGAGCTCAAATTAAGGATTTCAATAGTGTTCTTCTCTGTGTGTGTGTGTGTATGTGTAAATGTGTGTGTGTGAGTGTGTGTGTGTGTGAAAATGTGTGTGTGTGAGTGTGTGTGTGTGTGACTATGTGTGTGTGTGTGTGTGTGTGTGTGTGTGTGTGTGTGTGTCTCTGTGTGTGTGTGTGTGTGTGTGTGTGTGTGTGTGTGTGTCTATGTATGTGTGTGTGTGTGTGTGTGTCTATGTGTGTGTGTGTGTGTGTGTGTGTGTGTGTCTCTGTGTGTGTGTGTGTGGCTAAGGCTTCCTGCCCCCCACCCCTTGTCTCACCCAGGTGGCTGATTGCATAAACAGTGGTTGTAAACAGTTCCTCTATTGTCTTGGTTTGAACCTTGTCTACTCAGCTGTTCTCACAGGACCGATTCCACAGATCACACAGGATACAGGCTGTTGCCCACACTTTGTATGCAAATTCACCCAAAAGGGCAGAGTAATCTAATCACCAGCCATATCTTTGGCTGACTTGACTTTAGCAGCTGTTTTCTCTAAATATAACACATTATTTTGATTGTTGTTCCATTTTGACTGTTTCTTTAAGACTTTTACACAACAGTTTGATTAGATCTTTGATGATCTTATGTTGGGATTTTACCACAAACGTATTTAACACACCTGACGACCGGCGCTATTGATATGCAAATAGCGAGTGAGCTTGCACACCGTGCTACCCCGTCCCATGAACAACGCATGCCTGATACTGTATGAGTAAATTAACTATACTTTTGCTCACACAATATCTTGAATGAATGCGTTTATTTATATCGAACATAAATTGAAAATAAATAATAATAGAAAACAAGTAATAAACAGATTAAAAAACAAACAAGCAGGAGTAGGAGGATGAAGTGTAAACGTATGTATTCCTACCCTCTTGATTGATTGATTGATTGATTGAAAACTGTATTAACAGATTGCAGAATGGGTACAATACAGTACGGCTCAATAGACACAATTGTTAAGGGGATGCAGACCAGAGAAAGACTTTCGTCTTGTTTACATCAGGGTCCCCCATTTTCAATTCATCATAACATATAATGACATACATGACATACAGATAGTATTCAGTATACCTTCACACTCTATTATCTTATGCAACTCATATTCACTCCACAAACTGAAATATACATACATTGTTGAATGAACAGCCTGTTTCTTGAAGTTAGACTCTCCTCTAAATTGTAACCCCCCTCTCTATAACAGAATTTTTGGATGTTACCCGAGAGTGAATTGTTTCGTGCTTTAAACATGATTTGTGCAGTCTTAAATTCAGCCATCGTGAGAGTTTCATGGCATGTGATTTAAAAAAGAGTGTGTTTGTGTGTTCCAGATATCCTACCTTATAAAATCAAATGTATTTTTAAGGCCCGACAACACACGTTAATATCCCCATGGGCCGGACACATCTTCTTTAAACAAGTCAAGAAGCAGTAGCGGCTGCTGGTTCTCTCTCCACTAGGGGCGCTATACCAAAACATTTTGCAAACATGTACAGTACCACGCAACCGACTCATGGCAAGACGTGAGCGATTCGACTCACGCTCACGGCAATGAATCGGCTCTTATGAACGAGTCGCTCAGCTGTTACTACAACAACACACAACCAGTCAAATAAAGTATAGTCTAATTCACAACTTGAAACACAATATATAAATAGAAAAGTTAGAAACAAAACTCGCTCCGTCTCCAAACACACACAGATCTCTCCCTCTCTCTCCTTCTCTCTCTCACACACAGCGCGACGTGGAATCGATTCGTTACACAATCAGACCTAGTATATGTAGTATTATATACCAAGAATAACTTCAGTATGAGTACAGGGCTGTACACATATTTAGCATATTGTTAAACGAGCCAAGGCTAGCTATTAAACTATCGATATGAATCGAAAATCTGGGACCCTGATGTAAACAAGACAAACGTCTTTCTCAGGTCTGCATCCCCTTAACAATTGTGTGTATTGAGCCGTACTGTATTGTACCCATTCTGCAATCTGTTAATAAAGTTTTCATTCATTCATTCATTCAAACATAGACGATATTGAACAAGCCATAATCCACGTATTTTCAATCCAAAAGAAAGAGAGAGAGAGAGAGAGAGAGAGAGAGAGAGAGAGAGAGAGAGAGAGAGAGAGAGAGAGAGAGAGAGAAAGATCGCTAATCTACCTTGTTGTTGGCAGAAGGGCTTGTTGATAAAGTATATCCACTCCATGGCATTGTCCATCCAGCCTGTGTTGATGTCCATCCATTGTCCATGCATGTCCCTCCACACTGCATCCATAATATAGCTTGTTAATAGCCAACAAGTACTGTGAGTGCCTTTGTCCATGTCCGCCTCGAACAGCCTGCAAACTACCTGGTGTTCTATCGCCATGCTCTAAGACAAACTCTAACCTTAACCAACTTTGAAAGAGTGCCTAAGCCTAACCGTTGAAAGAACTTGCCATCACGCTCCAAGACAAATATCTGCATCACACAACACAACAACAGCATAAACTCACTTTGTTGAACTCATGTTGCAAACTGCGGTTACGGAAAGTACCGCGTCGGCCAATCAGAGAGCTTTTAGACGCTCGGCTGCTTGCTAGGTCGCTTCAAACCAGCGCCCGAGTTCCATCATAATACATCATATTCAACGCACAGCGCGTGGCTGCAACGGATACAGCGATGAACCAGTGCACGGCGGGCACGCGCACTCCAGGCGCAATTGCGCCTAGCCCAGAGAGAAATACGGCGAGGAGAAATGCCTGCGGCTACGGTAATGAAAAGGTCTATATCAGACAGAATCGTCACTTCCTGTTCAGGAAAACTATTATTAATCTTTGTAAAATTAAGTTATATTGTGCATTGGAAACACAAACATACTTAAAATGTGTAAATATTATTCATTTTAAACATGTTTATATTATTTATAGGGCTATAAAACAAAAAACAAAAAGATAATTTTTCTTGTTCTACTCTCATATAACCAGGGGCCTGAGGGGGGGCGGCGCTCGTGCGCCCCTAGTGGCGAGCCGCCACTGTCAAGAAGAAACATCACAATAGTCAAGAACAAAACAAGAACACCATAAAGTTGGACGTAGATATAAAAACAACACATCAATACAATGACACGACTGTGCCCTCGCTCACAAAAGAAAAATAAATGGAATTGGACATTTCTATCTCAACTTGAGTGAGTGAGACCCTGTCTTGGAGCACCAACACCGCCTCAGTGATCGGAAAAGCTCAGCAACGCCTATACTACCTAAGGAAGCTGAAGCAGGCTGGCCTGCCACGAAATCTCCTTGTCAACTTTTACCATTGTGCGGTTGAGAGTGTGCTGACCTACGGTGTGTCTGTGTGGTTCTCCAGCTGCACAAAGGCAGAGCAAGAGGCTCTACAGAGGGTGGTGAAGGCGGCAGGCAGGATCGTCGGGACTCCTCTACCAAACATCACCTCCGTCTTCACCTCCCGCTGCCTCCACCGCTCCAAATGTATCATCAAGGACCAGTCGCACCCAGCACATCACCTCTTTCAGCTCCTTCCCTCAGGGAGGAGATACCGGTCAATACATGCTAAGAGTACACGATTTAAGAACAGCTTTTTCCCCCAAGCAGTTAGACTGTTAAACACTCATTGACTGTCCCCTCACGTGTACCATGCACTTACCACTGCACTTGATAATCTTTGATTACCACCCATTATGCACTTTATTATTTAAAATATTCTGTTATGTACAGTGTTATGTGTTATGTGTTCATGTATGTATTATGTACTACGGTCTGTGGGAGCTCCCCTGAAATTTCGTTGTATACTGTGCAATGACAATTAAAAGTCTATTCTATTCTATTCTAACTTATGACCAGTGATGCCACAGATTACTTGTAAAAGTAATCCGATTACTGATTACTGATTACTCCTTTAAAAAGTAATCCAAGTTACTTTACTGATTACTTGATTATCAGAGTAACTTAGTTACTTTGAAAGTAACTAGGTTACGAAGTCGTCGTCGTTCCCCCAACAGTTTTTTTTAAACGCTTTATTGAAAGTGCATAAATTGTTTTTAACTTGTTTCTCTGCACATAACGTAAATTGTTAAACTAGTGCTTCAGCTTCTGTACCATCAAGTATGGTAAAGCAACAGTCTATGATGCTCACAGCATTAGAGCAGCCAGCCAGTGGTTTTACAAAACCAGTGTATCCATTCACATCTAACAAATGCAGGCTGAACTATTCAATTATATCAACTGTAACTATTAAATTGTTTTTATAAATGTCTCTCTATAAACATACAATCAGTCTCTCTTTAACATGTAAATTAACTGTAAATCTGGCAAATAAGAGCTTTTGCTCTGCCACCATCAAATATACATTAATCAATAGGGAAAGAAACAATCTCTCTCTTTTGCTGTTTGGCTGGCCTCCGAGTCCTCCTGTACCTAGTCGAAGCGTCGGCTAGTGTTGTGATTCCAGATGCTTTCAATGCAATTGGATGTGCTGTTTTTAGCGGTAGACAGTATTTTGACTGAGGCTACGTTTAGACGAGCGTTTTGGGGTGGAAGTCTGAACAGAAACCGCAAAAGTCTTCCTGCGGTTTCACTTCGTTTAGACAAGCGTTTTGGGGTGGAATTCTCAGACGAATGCAGACGAGCCCTGCTGTCACACGATTGGCGCATATGTCACATGACGTGCTGTGAAGACCCGCCCTACTCTGCCTCTGATTCGCAGACTGTGGATGGGGAATGTGATTGGGCCAAAGCAGAGTCACTCACCTTGTGTAACCCTTTCACTGCCACACCACGTCACTCCCAAATAAGAAAAACAGCTCAACATGTATTTTTGACTGTCGAAAACGAAATAAAATACTGCATTCCGCCTGCATTATGAATTTATGATGAGATAGTAACGAAATAGTAACGCACAGCCACTTGGACAAGTAACTGCAATCAGATTACTGGCTTTTAAAGATTAACGCGTTAGATTACTATTTTCGGGGGAAAGTAATCAGATTACAATAACGGTTACTTAGTAACGCGTTACCGGCATCACTGCTTATGACCATTTCTTTGAAAGTCATGCTCCACTACACACGAATGGGGTTTGCACTCTAGCAGAAATCTGTGATTTTACTGTTTCTTCCCTTGTTTTCCCATCGCCACCCAGGCCACAATTGTCGACAGAATTACACAATATCGCACATAACCCTTCAATTAACCCTTCAAGTGCTCATATTAAGATGACTAAGCTTCATCTCTTATCGTTTTGCTTTAATCATTGTGAGAGTGAAGGACGCCTCAGCCCTCATTGAAATACATTGGGTCCATAGTGTTGTGTCAGTTAGAATTCGAATCAATTAAGGGTAGCAGGTGGCATGACTCAAGCTGTCAATCAACTCAATAAACTCAATGACCTGGCAATGACCTCTCAGGGGATTAACCCTTTATCCCTAGGCCGTGCCCCCTTTTTGTATCTTTTGAACCGTTTGTCGTAGAGACTTGCGGGTTGTGGCATTGTACTCAGTAGGGATATCCTCTTTCATTGGTCTATGTTGACCACTCCCCCGATCCGTAGGCCACACCCCCTTAGGCCACGCCCCCCTTTTTGTATCTTTTGAACCGTTTGTCGTAGAGACTTGCGGGTTGTGGCATTGTACTCAGTAGGGATATCCTCTTTCATTGTTCTATGTTGACCACTCCCCCTATCCTTAGGCCACACCCCCGTGTGCCACGCCCCCTTTTTGTATCTTTTGAACCGTTTGTCTTAGAGACTTGCGGGTTGTGCCATTGTACTCAGTAGGGATATCCTCTTTCATTGGTCTATGTCAGGGGTCGGCAATTAGGTCTGGCCACGGGCCAAATTTTCCCCAAGCCATTGAATGGCAGGTCAGGACCAAAAACAATGGCTAATTTAATATAATGATAGTGAAGAATGCAGCACTGCGGCGGGTGCATACACATAATAATAATAATAATAATAATAATAATAATAATAATAATAATAATAATAATAATAATAATAATAATAATAATAATAATAATAATAATAATAATAATAATAATAATAATAATAATAATAATAATAATAATAATAACTTTATTTGTATAGCACTTTTCATACAGAGGTTGCAGTTCAAAGTGCTTCACAACAGTAAAAAATACAGGCATAAGCAAGCATGATGCACTCGCAAATGGGGGACCCTGATGTAAACAAGACAAACGTTTTTCTCTGGTCTGCAACCCCTTAACAATTGTGTGTATTGAGCCGTACTGTATTGTACCCATTCTGCAATCTGTTAAATAAAGTTTTCATTCATCCATTCATTCATGAACAGCAGATCAGCTGTTGCAGATCACCGCGGCGGGTGCATAAGTAACACATGAACGGCAGATCAGAATGCATGAAAACACAACTCACCATAACTGCCCTGGGCTTGTTCAGTCCTCCAAAATCCCTGCTAATGTTTGAAACATGTCAAATATCCACTCGCCGCCCTCCAATTCCAGATTGGCGTTGAATGCAGCTTCTTTATCTGCCAACTTGAACACAGTTGTCATCATTGCCTCGTTTGCTATCTTGTCGCCACATATTATGCAGAGAGGACGTCGGCACGCAAGAATCACAACCTGTTGCGATAAACCCGTATTTTAAGTATGACTCCTGTTTATTAAAAGAAGCTTTATGTGTCTTGGAGGTCGTAAGGCTCCTCTTCTGGCTCCTCAGTTGGTATTTCTCTGTTGCAAAGAAGCTATCCAAAGACGTTTGTTTTGTTTTTTTTAACACATTTTTGCTAACGTTAATCGCTCGCATCTCGAACGCGGAAGTGAAAGTGCGTTAGGGAAAATATACACGCGGCCCGGTGGGACTATTCCATTGGTTCTCCCAGTCCATGTGACCATTTCTAGCATTTCAATTGGCTATAGTGACAGACATAGATATGATGAATAGATAGATACAGCTTCACAAAGACACTCTGGCGTCACAAGTGAATATTTCCCACGCGTAAAATAAATATCATATTCTCAAAATAAACTGATGGGCCAGAAATGATTGCTGGCGGGCCAATGTCGGCCCGCGGGCCGCCTATTGCCGACCCCTGGTCTATGTTGACCACTCCCCCGATCCTTAGGCCACAACCCCTATTTGTATCTTTTGAACCGTTTGTCGTAGAGACTTGCGGGTTGTGCCATTGTACTCAGTAGGGATATCCTCTTTCATTGGTCTATGCTGACCACTCCCCCGATCCGTAGGCCACACCCCCTTAGGCCACGCCCCCTTTTTGTATCTTTTGAACCGTTTGTTGTAGAGACTTGCGGGTTGTGGCATTGTACTCAGTAGGGATGTCCTCTTTCATTGGTTTATGTTGACCACTCCCCCGATCCTTAGGCCACACCCCATTATGCCACGCCCCCTTTTTGTATCTTTTGAACCGTTTGTTGTAGAGACTTGCGGGTTGTACCATTGTACTCAGTAGGGATATTTTCTTTCATTGGTCTATATTGACCACGTCCTTAGGCCACGCCCCCTTTTTGTATATTTTGAACCGTTTGTCATAGAGACAATACAGACCCTCTCCCGTTGGCCGGCGGTGCACAGGCATCACCCACACTTTCACAATTTCCCCGTGCGGAATTGTTTATTTTTTGTCTATTTTCTAATTGTCTATTTTTTTAATTTAAATGTTTTAATTAAAAACGAAGGTTCGAACGTCCGTTCGAAAAACCCTGAGGAAGTTTAAATCACTTTATTCAAATTGAGGATTTAGTTTGAGGATATAAAAAAATATTATAATTTAAAAAGAATTGTTTTAATTAAAAACGAAGGTTCGAATGTCTTCGAAGAACCCTGACGAAGTTTGAATCCCAAAAACAGGCTTCGGGGACAGCCTTACCAAACATATTATTTATATTATTCAAATGGGACTCAAACATGTTCCGTTGTGATGTCACAGTATGATGTCATAATCAAACATTCTAGAACATTTGTGTATCTATTCAACAATGCACTCAGAAAGAGCTCATTGTGCATCTTGAAACAGTACTGAACAGTACTGATTAACAGATAGACTAAACAACATAGATTGCAGCCTGCATTTCTCAACCAACCAAGGTGCCTTGCCTACCGTTTTGGTGTGGAAAGAGACAATACAGAGACAATACAGACCCTCTCCTGTTGGACAGTGTTGTGCCAAAATCCTACTCCCTGCCACAATCCCACTCCCCCCACTAAAAGGGTACAAATTCAATAACTTAGATATCTCGATATCTCCATTGTTTACCTTACCTGTGCTGCATATAAGTACATTATTATGAAACTGTACATAATTATGTATATTAATTAACTACTCAGACAGTGACTGACGCCCCGCGGTGCACAGGCATCACCCACACTTTCACAGGCGGCCCTGAGAGCGCCGCTGGCTCTGCGGCTCTGCAGCTTCATACTATTGCAGTCAGTTATAGAGGAAGGCACGGACTGATCAGCGGCTGCTAGAGCACGTCGCAGAAGTAGCCTGCGTGATCATACAGAAAGTATAGGAAGATAGCGGAAAATATCCAAGGATCTTCGCTGTGAGACTGAGATGCAACCATGCACTGTTTGAAAGTGTTGCGTGGTGTGACAAACTCTGCAGCTGTGGAATTGTTCTTCAAAGATGCAACGAAGAAGGCTTTGACTTGCGTCTTGGCGGGTTGTAACAATATTCACCCGGCACGTGTACAACAGTGTCTACTACACACAAAGTCAACAATGCGCTACCATGCACCTCCTGCAGCAGACATGGACCACCTTCATCTCAAATCGTGAGTTTCCCCGGCTTAAGTTAAGTCTCAACTGGAGTGCTGCCTGCAGTCTGTTGCCATGCTGCTTGTAAAGTGGCTCCTTATTAACGTTAGAATCTATAATGCCATCAAACAGTGACCTCTCGGCAAAAGAGCCCTTCTTGGTACTTCGTTTACATTTTAGTTTTTGTCTAACTGGGTTGGAGTTGAGGTGGGTATAGGGCAGAGGTTGCTGCTGTGCTGTCCACACATCGGGCTCTGCCAAGAGATGTCTGAAGAAATGCACAGCATAATAAGTTACTCAACTCCAACCCACACATCGATCAGATCAATACAGATATAAATAAAGTGCATTAGCAAGTGGGGCTATTTTGTCTAAAGGTCACTCTTGGGTTGGGGTCGCATTTAATTTAATTTTTACGTGTCCTTTATTTAAACAGTTGAATCTCTTGAGACAGAGGTCTCTTTTCCAAGAGCAACCTGTCTACAATAGACATATAACACATATTGGACAAACAACAATCAACGAGTCTGTCAGACATCAACAACACATTATTGGGACGTTTCATAAGCAGAGCCATAGATAAATAAAATGCAATGCATATCCCTTGTTAAAGAAGACCATCTCACTTTCATACAAAACACAATGGGGAGTGAGAAATGTAAAATGCAATGGATTATGGACCCAGATTCAGAATATACCCTTTACTTGACTAATTTCAAGAGAGCTTATTTTGATACCATCAGCAACAAGAGCTTGAGTTCTCCCTGATAGATGATCATAAAACCAGTTTACAGAAAGCTCATCCAAACCTATGGAAGATAGCTAATTATCAAAATATCATGGTCAACAGTGTCAATGCTTTTGATAAATCAATATGATACATTTGATCAGTGCAGCACAGTGCCGCCGGTTATCAAGATAGTTTACAATATTAAATGATAAAGTGTTGCCACTGTAACTGTACTATGCCCTGGTCTAAACCCTGATTGCTGTGGTTGTAAAACGTTGTAAGCATCCAGGAAGGCCCGTAACTGAGAAGTAACTAATGATTCTAGGATTTTGGCAGAATCATTAGCAGCATCATTTTGATATTAGATAATTGGATAATTATAAGTCACTGGAATCAGCACCTTTATGTAATGAAACAATGTGAGCAGCTTTCCACATTTGGGACTTTACCAGAGATGAAGAGGACTGAGTAATGATCAGGGATCAACAGTAGATTTGGCTTTCGATAAAGCTTTATCTCTAACATGACATGGCAAGACGGATTCTACCTTTTAAAGGGATAGTACACCACATTTCTAAGCCTATAATTTGTCACAAACTGTGAGTCCTTTCATCCAAAATCACTAATGTTTTGGTTTGTGATGTACAGTAGGCTGGTGGAGGTCATTGGGGGCACAGAGCATGAATAGGCTGATTATCACAGATTTTGGAATGCTTCATGTCCCCAACACACCTCTACTAGCGTGATGCTAACATTTGCTGCAAAACCAAAACACTACTGGTATAAGTGCTTTGCCTCCCAGTTCATGACAAATATTCATCAATTTAAGTGGTGGCTCAATGCATACTGTGATTGATTATGAGAGCTTGACTTAGCTTAACATTTCCATCCCTTGAACCTTAATTTTATCGTAAGTGGCATCAATTCTGAACCAGTACGTGAAAACCTTCATCCTTATCCCAAGGAATTAAGGCCCCTGGAATTCCCACTTTTAGAACTTGTATTTTCTGTTATTTCTATTGAAAGGGGATAATGTGCTGCTCTGTTTCAAGAGCTTTCATCATTTTGTAATACTGCACTTTGAAACAGGAGTGTGCGCACAAAGAGTCTTTGCTCTGGAGTAGAAGACATGCTCTTCTCCACCATCACAGAGGGGCGTGAGCAGGTCCCCATCTCCCACTTCATCTCAGTAAGTGGCAACAGGAACACATACAAATATGTGCCCCCCCCCCCTCTCTCTGTCTCTCCTTCCTATTGCTGATAAAAGCACATGCTGATAACTGGAGTTATCAAGTTATGAGACACTTGGCAGGTTTCCCTCTGTACAAGCTATCACCACTTGAGCTATATTTAAATTTTTGCTGAGTGCAATTAGTCATGTGAGACCCAGTGATTCTGCATGGATGGCAGGGGTGGGGGAAAAAAAATCATACAGCAATATATTGCAATATTTTGCGTGCCGATATTATATCCATACAGTAGGGCTGGGCGATTAATCGATTTTATCGATGAATTCAAATTCATGATTTAGGACGATCTTTAAATTTTTTTATCGATTTTCAAATATATATATATATATATATATATATATATATATATATATATATATATATATATATATATATATTTCTTTTTCAAGAGTCACCTTTTATTTTACAAAAAGTGAAAAAGCAAGTTATTGCACTATTAATCCCAATAGGGACATTCATCAGTTAGGTTTGCACTTCAATCCCAATAGGGAAATTCATCTTGGTTTGATAATTAGATCATTTTTTTGTGTAAAATAAAAACAAACCTTGGCGTTTCTAGTTTTTAATACTTTCAGGGCTAACCAAGTTTCAAGTTCAAGTTTCTTTATTAGTTGTCATACAGAAGTACAGAATACTTTTATACAAAATGCTTCTTTCTGTTACGCTCCAGAGACTGTGCTAGACAAAATAAGTATAGCAAGTATAAAATAGAAGTCAAGTACGTAGACAAAAGTGTTCAGTATATACATATATACAATGTACAATGCAGAGTAGAAGTACCTGAGTTACAATACAATATACTATACAGTACAAAGCAGAAATGGGATGAGGTACAATTTAGGTACAATTTACAGTAAGGTGTAATGAGTTATGGTGCAAATTCTTTACCAATAAATATAAAGTGTGTTTAGGTGTTCTAAATTGGGTGCTGCAGTGAGTTGCAACCACGTCGTATATATATACGTTATTGGGCGCCAACGGTTAACGGGCAAAAACGTATATATATGTTTTTGGATAGTTTTCCCTTTTTTTCGATTTGAATATATTATTCAATGTCAAGGACCTGTGTGTTGCCGTTAAAAGGCATACTGGGTGGGAAGGAATGTGCAGTACCGGCCAGATCCTGCTAGTAGGCAGTATCGAGAGTGCAGTAAACCCTGTTCCAGACCGCGTGAAGCCTTTCTCCAACGCGTTCGTGTTTCCGCATCGCTGATTGGCCAGGTCATGTGACATGTACGCCCAATCGTGGGACCGCAAGTTTCTACACTGGTTAAGCTTAGGCGCTCTTTCGAAGTTGGTTAAGGTTAGAGTTTGTTAGAGCATGGCGATAGAACGCCTGCCCTGATTCCAAACTCTAACCTTAACCAACTTCGAAAGAGTCGCCTAAGCTTAACCAGTGATAAACTAGGCGTTAGGTAGTTTGCAGGCTGTTCGACCCGGAAATAGGCGCAGAACTTGCCGTCCCACGATTGGCGCACATGTCACATGACCTGGCCAATCAGAGCGCAAAACGGGAACCCGGAAACATGGACAGACCGGGTGCTACACTCAAATGTCTCCGGCCGCACTTTTCTAGTAATGGGAAACCTAGGGCTTCACCCGATCGCATTGAATCGTTTTCGGGACCCCCGATCCATATGTTGTGGTGGGTTATGTCGTGGACCAAATGGACATACGATGGACCAGATGGCGATCAAACAATTGGAATATTGTTTTTAGAATACCACCGACCACAGGTAAGGTCTATCTGATGTCAATTTCAGCTTGATCGTGCAAGGTTTTCATACCCATCCCCCTGATCGGCGTGTGTTGTGGTAATAACAAATGCCGTTACTGGCAATCAAATAATCAGAAACGACCCCCCCCCCCCCCTTTTCATGCATTCATGATGAAACATAATACCCAGGGCTGTACACTGCGACGAGATGATCGCAAATTGCCCCTTAATTTGGTCGTTGCGATTGGTAAATAATATTTGGGGGTGGGCTTGCGAGTAGTGATTTCAACCCTTGCATTCGCATTTGACTCCTAAATTATCCAAGGCGTGTGATGACGCCACTCACGCGAGCTGAGCACTCAGGTATGATCAGCGGGGAAAATCGACTGAGCACTCACTCTGATAGACTGGCTGACTGATTTAGCTATGAAGAAAAGTAAAGTTAGTAGTATTGCTTCATATTTGAGCTATAGGCTAACGTTAGTGTAGTGGTCCCGACTGTAGCAGGACGGCGGAGCTATAGGCTAACGTTGGTGTAGTGGTCCCGACTGTAGCAGGACGGCGGAGCTATAGGCTAACGTTAGTGTAGTGGTCCCGACTGTAGCAGGACGGCGGAGCTATAGGCTAACGTTAGTGTAGTGGTCCCGACTGTAGCAGGACGGCGGAGCTATAGGCTAACGTTAGTGTAGTGGTCCCGACTGTAGCAGGACGGCGGAGCTATAGGCTAACGTTAGTGTAGTGGTCCCGACTGTAGCAGGACGGCGGAGCTATAGGCTAACGTTAGTGTAGTGGTCCCGACTGTAGCAGGACGGCGGAGCTATAGGCTAACGTTAGTGTAGTGGTCCCGACTGTAGCAGGACGGCGGAGCTATAGGCTAACGTTAGTGTAGTGGTCCCGACTGTAGCAGGACGGCGGAGCTATAGGCTAACGTTAGTGTAGTGGTCCCTACTGTAGCAGGACGGCGGAGCTATAGGCTAACGTTAGCCCATTTCGTGACTGTGATGCAACGAGGGCTAGGCTAACGTTAGTGTAGTGATCCCGAGTGTAGCAGGGACGGCGGAAAAGCGGTTAAAGCGGACTCCACAACACTAGTTCCATTTGTGAGGAAAGGGGGTGGGTTATATTGACAACGCTTGACAACAGAAGTTTAAACATAACTTCACATTTATTGGTTATTCGTTTCTGTATATCATCCACTTTCCATCTCCGTGTGTTAGACTCTTCCTGTTTACATTCGAGTGTGACGTCATCACCTACGGCAGCTTAGACGATCAAAACGCGAACCTAGAACAAAACCAGAGGGGGGGGGGGGGGCTGGCTCTCTCGTTCGTTCTCGCCCCCTCTCTCTCTCTCTCGCTCTCTCTCTACATTCAATGATTTAAAGTAGCCAAACGTTACAGACAGTATAAATACTAACTGGATAGTTGATGATATAAACATTTAATTTCATTATCTGAAATATTCTAAAATCATTAAGTCTGCTATAAGCCATTATCCCGTTGTGTGTGATTATTATTTTCTCACAGTAGTGTGTGTATATATATATATATGTGTGTGTTTGGCTAAAGTGGATAGAAAACACTGTGCAAAAAAAAGGCACCCAAGAGTTTTTATATAAATGGTCTTAGATGTAAATAAAAAAATGTATTAGTGTGTCAGTAGACTACTCTTAGTACATTTTCATTAAATTATTTTTTAAAGCATCTTCATGGTTTAATAATGCAAACATATGTTGCAGGGACTTATTATAATCATCATATTGGCGTGACTGTATGCATCAAAGGGTTAAATCAAGCATTTTTAAGTGCTTTAGAGGAAATGTCAAAATATCGCGATATGTATCGTGATATGACCAAAACATATCACAATATCATTTAGAGGCCATATCGCCCAGCCCTACTATAATGGTAAAATAGTTATTTAAAAATTTGCCCCTAAAAAATATTCTTTGCCCCTAAATTTCTCATTTAGGGGCAAGTGTGCCCCTAGTGAAAAAGCTTAGCGTACAGCCCTGATACCTATCATATACATTTGATTTGGAAATAGTAGCGTGTCCAGGGACGAAACGCCAATGGTTTTAGTAGAATTCACGTTGCGCCCTATAACCAGCCTCCCAGGAATTAGCCCGGATCATTCCGAAATTATACTTATATTCACCACAGGATAACGCGTGAACGTATTTATGAAAATATTATTATTCTTTTTTGCATCTTGAACGGAAGATAGTTACTGTCAAATGACCATGGTATTGTATCCATAGCTATAATATAAAATATAGATTTAGCTCTACAAACAAGGTGACGCACAGTGAAACTGTAATGGAAACCTGGCCCAGCTAGAGCTAGATGGGGAAATCGAATGGCCGCGAATATGTTAAAATAAATAAATAAATATTTACGATTAAAATCGTAAATCGGATGTGGTGTGAAAAAATCTCAGAAAATTTTTAGGCCATATCGCCCAGCCCTACGATACAGTGACACCAAGTATCTATTTTTAAAAGTTACTTTTTAGTTTGACAATCGCATTTCATTGCAATGAAAAATATTTGAATGAGGTGAACAGACTGAAAACGTTATCTTATTAGATAAAACAGATGATAATAATAATAATAATAATAATAATGGATTGGATTTATATAGCGCTCTTCGTGACACCCCAGTGACCCTAGAGCGCTTACAGAGTCCATTATTCGTTCATACACAGTCATACCGGTGGTGGTAAGCTACAATTGCAGCCAGAGCTGATGTATATATATTTCTATTGCAAATGTTAACAAAGTTTTCCGTTGGGGACATCGTTTGCAGTTGAAATAAGGTAATATATTGCAATATTGTGATATTACAATATTGTGACTCTAGTATAGTGATAATAAGATAAGATATTCCATTATTGATCCCCTTGGGGAAATTCGGGATATGGTAATACCGTAACGTGGGGACTCTGGTGAATCCCACCCCTAATGGATGGACACTTTCTTCATTGGTGTGAGGAAGTCCTGGTTTAGAAAAAGACAGGAACAACATGAGTCCTTAATACTGTATTTTCTTTGTGTTATTCAATGAATGGGCTATTTTGGCTATTATTATTTTTGTAGTAAAAACAAATGTATTATGTAAAAAGATATCACAGTGTTGGTTGGTTATAATATTAGGTATGATCCAATGACATCATGTGGTCTGGTCCTTGATGCAGGCCCTGCGGAAAACTGGTCTCCATACGAACGACCCCCGTCTAAAGGAGTGCATGCAGAAGCTGCGGCAGGAAGTGAAGGATTCCGAGATGATGATGGACCGAGACCTCTTCCACAGGTGAGCTCCCAGTGCAGAACCATGGCCTAACTGGTTCTGAGCCAAAAGGATGGATGGACCTTTGTTGGGTATATGTTTTCTACAAAATTAGTACAAATATCAAGAAGAAACCTACAGTAGGGATGTGTGATATATATTGGTGACTATATTGATATCGACTGATTGTGATTTTTTTCATATATCGGTATCGGCCAGCATTTTCATATCTGTGCATCCTTAACCGCTTGAGCCCTAGCCCTATTTTCTGAAAATCGGCCTAAAAATACATACCTAAGTAAATGGAAGATTGCTCCACTTCTACAATGTCTATTTGCATGTTCTTGATATCTAGGGACATCTATGGATCTCAGGGAATGTATTCCCAGTGTCAGAAATATTGTGTCTGTTACTAGGCTTGAGTAAATTGTAATGAACCAAAGGAGAATATCAATTATATATATATCCTTTTTTTTCATTTTGACGGTGAATAACACCATGCTCAAAATGAAAAACTGCCAATGAGCTCGTTCAGCACCTTCTTGAGATCACGTGTACATGGCGGCGAGCATTTCTTTCCGTCGATATTCGCTAGTTTCACACTTTAACCTATTGGTAAACAAACGTATTGCTGAAAATATGCACTATGACTGCTGTTTTGACAGGGTTAGGGTCTTTACTCTTGGCTACATTTGAAAAGAAAACGCAACATTAATTCATACAGTCTGTAGAGATGGATTTATGACGTGATGTCATTTGCGGTCCACCGACGGACCGATCGGGCTAAAGAGGTTTTAAAGAAAATGCAAGTCGCCGAAATCAATCGCTGTAATACAACAATAGCAGCATCAAATCCTAACAAAGTAAGAACGTTCACAGAATAGTAGTACTAGAATGCAGAGTGTTCAGACTCCTTCAGTAATTGAATTCTCCTGGGGATGAAGGGTGTCATGCTTCTTAACCCTTTCACTGCCACACTACCAAACGGTTAACCCTTTCACTGCGACAACACAGAAGGTTAACCCTTTCACTACCACACTACACAGTGTGATAGTAAAGGGTTAACCTTCTGTAGTGTCGTAGTGAAAGGGTTAATGTTTTAATTCTGGTATTTAAAACAGCCATCCTGAGAGCAAAAGGGTATACTCCGAAAACAGGGGTGGGTGAGCCAGGCGTTAAACACTGTGATACCATCCTCACCATAGGTTCAAATCCCACTTTCTGTTTCTGGTGCCGTCGGCCCCCTCAAAAGACCTGTTGCTAAAGGTGACCAAGCAGTCAGCTTCCACCAGTAACCAGGTGATTTTATTTGACAGCAGTGAGAGATGAATAGCAACATACAGTGGATGTTTTGTTTTTAAAAGAAACATTTATAAAAAAAAAAGTTTTACAAGACATAGAAAATACTAAAACGTAACTAACTGAGCCTACACAAAACCACACTATGCTCATGGCTTGGGCCCTGCGTGTTTTCAGTTGCTGGTTTACAATAACAGCACCCTTGGGAAGTTCAATCAATCTAGCATACATTGCTCATCAGCCCAAATCCTCTCAGCTGCTCCCACATTGTGAGCATACTGATAGGTGTGTCGAGCTATTTTGTGGGCCAAAGTTGAACTACTTTTAACTTTTACCAAGCAAGCGAGGCAGCAAGTACCCGGCTATTTCGGGGGGGGGGAAGCAGACACTGCTCTTTTTGATCACTATTGTATATGGCCTGTCGAGTTATGTCAAGCAATTACTTTCCAACACTGGTCACCATTGAGCGTTCGTGCCATTGTGAAAAGTGAAGTGTGGTCTGTTTTAAGGCCCTTTAGTCTGGTCTGTTTTAACAGTACCCCGGAACCCCGTTGCGTGCCACCACCCACTTCAATGACAGAGCTCTCATATTTGCGAACGCATAAACTATATCTTAAATTATGGCTATGTGTCTAATATGGCCGTCGCTTATCAATGACTTGTTTGCAGTCAACATTGTCGAAACGGATTGTTTTTTAATCGGTTCATTTCCGTTTTATACCATTTTGAAAAACGCTCGTTTCTTGAAAGTTTCAGAAAATTTCAGAAGATTCTGTGATAATCGCCCTCTACTGGAATACACAAAACACGTTGTAATTTTTCGGCCTATTTATGAATCGTTTTCAAATAAACGCTAGATTATCGATAGTATATGTGTACTTATGCACGCTATAGAAGCGGGCTGAAAAATTATCTTATTTCCTGATCGCACACACACACACACAGACACACACATACACACATATGGCACACGCTGATATATAGGTGACAATAGCTCTGATTATCGCAAGACTGGTAAAATAGATTCCTTACCTCAGATCAGATGTTCTCCAAAAAGATTATTCCAATTCCTGATCGCCATTCCAAATATCAATCGCGTTTATTGATCCAACGCTGGATACTGGAAACACACATTTTCCGCTGTTCTGGTGGTGGGCGATTACTTGGATCGTCTCCGGTTACTTGTCTGACAAGTAAAATGTGGAAGCAGGACTTTTTTTCCTCCATGCGTTTCATTCAATCCAATCCAAAGGGGTACAGTACCATCCGGAGAGACGATAGGGGGTGGTATTTTCCCTGTTTGAGTTCAGACAGATCCCCACTGGTAACGTGAGGCTAGATTGATGAACAATGAATGGAAATCGATAATAAAAAAAATAACGATCAAAAACGAGATCTCTCGTCTCTCTGGCACTCAACGGTTGGCATGAACTAACGAAAAATCTCGTCGTTGGCACTCAAAGTGTTAAGGCGTGGCCCTTCAGTCTGGTCTGTTTTAAGGCCTTCAGTCTTCCCTATGGTGCAGGATATTTCGTCATTTCCCTACCTGGACATTTAATATTACGGACGTAATTATTTGATCCATTGTCGATTTTGTAGGTTTGCCCACTGACAAAGAAATAAATGGTCTATCGTTTCAATGGTAGGTTTATTTTAACAGTTGTGAGCAGTGTTACGACACTGGTTGCACGCACGCTAATGACGCCACGTGCACGCGCGCTCCCGCGCATGCTCATAAATGTTCCCTCGCATAAGGACAGACTAAAAACAGTGCCTAATTGCCTCTACGAATGGAATGTAACACCTGACGACCGGCGCTATTGATATGCAAAGTAGCCAGGTGGGTACTGCGAGTTGGCGCATCAGTCGAGTGCAGCGCATTCCTGTGTGCACGCGCTTCTGCTCACAAAACGTGCAACCTCGTCCCATGAGCAACGCATCACTGGTTGTGAGACGGAATATAAAAGAATATATTAAAAAAATCACACTATATAAAAGATATAAATGTATTTGCATTTGATTGAATGAAATAAGTATTGGATCCCCTAGCAAAACATGAGTTAATACTTGGTGGGAAAACCCTTGCTGGCAAGCACAGAGGTTAGACGTTTCTTGTAGTTTGTCACCTGGTTTGTGCACATCTCAGGAGGGATTTTGGTCCACTCCTCTTTGCAGATCCTCTCCAAATCCTTAAGGTTTCGAGGCTGTCGCTTGGCAACTCGAAGCTTCAGCTCCCTCCACAGATTTCCTATGGGATTAAGGTGTGGAGACTGATGACCCATCTTCAGTGTCCTGGCTGAGGGAAGGAGGTTGTCACCCAATATTTCACGGTGCATGGCCCCGTCCATCCTCCACCTCGATGCGGTCGTCCTGTCCCTTTAGCAGAGAAACACCCCCAAAGCATAATGTTTCCACGTTTCCATGGTTTCCACTATGTTGATGGTGGGGATGGTGTTCTTGGGGTCATAGTCAGCATTTCTCTTCCTCAAAACACAGTGAGTTGAGTTGATGCCAAAGAGCTCTATTTTGGTCTCATCTGAACAGATCAAGCCTCTGAATCATCCAGGTGCTCATTGGCAAACTTCAGACGGGCCTGTACACATGCCTTCTTGAGCAGGGGGACCTTGCGGGCGCTGCAGGATTTTAATCCATTACGGCGTAGTGTGTTACCAATGGTTTTCTTGGTGATCTATCTGTATGTCATGTATGTCATATATGTTACGATGAATTGAAAATGAAATTGAAATTGAAAATGGGGGACCCTGATGTAAACAAGACGGAAGTCTTTCTCTGGTCTGCATCCCCTTAACAATTGTATGTATTGAGCTGTACTGTACTGTACCCATTCTGCAATCTGTTAATAACGTTTTCAATCAATCAATCAATCAATCAGATCGATACCCCACGAGCCCCAGACCGAGGGCGATTGATGGTGTGATTATAAAAAATGGAAGAAACTAAATGACCAACAGTTGTCTCCTTCTCACCAAGCTGCTTGCCGATGGTCTTGTAGCCCATTCTAGCCTTGTGCAACTCTACAATCTTGTCCCTGACAGCTCTTTGGGCTTGCCCATGGTGGAGAGGTTGGAGTCTGATTGATTGATTCTGTGGAGAGGTGTCTTTTATACAGGTAACAAGTTTTAGGAGTACTTTATTAAAGCGAGATGCAAATCAAATGCAAATCATAAATATATTTTTTATAATGTGATTTTCTGGATCTCTGTTAATACAGGTCTGTACAAATGAGTACTGTACGGGGCACAGGGTAGTCATGACTTTACATTCTCTATTAAAATGTATTGATTGAATGATTAATGTAATTAGCTAATGAAAATAAATAATAATAAACAAATCACAAAAATACTATTTATATATATATTTATATATATATAAACATTTAAAACAAAATGCTTAACTGGACCATCACCAAATAAAATAATGTCAGTATATACATCTGTCATACCTGCACATATAATCCTCTTACATCATTTTAGATACTATATATATCCCCTACCTACTCTTACTAGTTACACTGTTGGCCAGTACGACTACTACCATACTGTCTTTATACATGTATCATTGTACATAGTAATACTAGTCTCTGTACATACATCTGATTAGCACTATACTCAGTAGTTCTAATTGATATATTTTATACCCAGTTGAATCACCTGTACATTGTATATTACTATTGCACTTTACACTGTTACATTTGCATTCTGGTTAGATGCCAAACTTATTTTTTATTTTTTGTGCTGTATAATGACAATACATTTGAATCTAATCTAAAAGGAGAAAATATGTGACAATAACGAACAAGATAACTTTTACGAGAATATTCTTTTACCAATTGAATGCGATAGAATAATGGAGACATTGGAAGAGAGAAAACAAATCAGTGGTTCTCAGGCAGCCGGCCAGGTACTTATGTTGCGCCTCTCTGTCTCTCACACTCACTCGTTTCATTCTCCATTTACCCCCAGCTGCAGTGATGAGACAAGACTATTTTTAGTCTTGACCTCTCCGCACGGTCTGTATTAACGAAGGATTTGAAGTGCGTTCCTTTTTCTCTCACTCTCTCTGTGTCTGCCTCGCTTGGCCTCTCCTCCTTTCTCCTCCTTGCTCTTTCACATGTGTACACTCTGTGTCCCTCTTTCATTATGACAGAGTGTGTTAACTATCACGTTTAAGAATACAATGCTTTAGCAGGGTATTTGGCAGTTGGTGTTATATAGGATATGTCGGCATACACATGTCCAATCCATGTCGTGGGGTAATGCACCCTTGTCAGACTGATGGCTTATAGCAGCTGCTCCTCACTGTCACATGCGGGGAAAGTAGGCAAATGCTCCCACTTACACAGATGCACGTAATGCAATGCCAACAACAACAGTTGGTTGAAGTGCCTGGCACATACGTACCTAGCCACATCACTATCATACCCATATTCGCATTGTGTAAAGAATTTATTATACATTCTATTATACATTATACATATACATTCATAATATGTAAAGTATTATTGCTTTAAATATCACAAACATGTGTATTCTTTTGAAGGGTTAATATCACCCTCTGCCTCAGTGGGTGATAATGGATGTTTTGCGGTCTTATTCTCAGGTGTTTTGGTGGAAATATGGTCCTGCTGATCCAGGCCTTCAGAAAGAAATTTATCATCCCTGAGTTTGATGCTTTTGTACAGAAAATCAACAAAATCTACGACACTGTTGCAAAACAAAAGGATGGACATGTAAGTGGCTCTTTCCTCTCTCACTGTTCCTGCTCTCTCCCTTCCTGCTATTTCCCTTTGTGAGGTACAACACACACACAATTAACCATTTAAAGGGCAGACCATTGCCATGTCTGAAACCCCCCAAAATGTAGCCTTTTCAGTATGGAGGTTCAGTAGCTTAGCTTGGTTGAGTAGGTATCTTTTTGGTACCCCTAAAATGGTCGGAAAAGTCTTCTGTTTTATTGAGCATGGCTACTTGCAGAATTTGGATTTATACTTTGCTCCCCAAATCTGTCTGATTTGTGTAGGTACTGAGGGGTAGTAGGGGTTGTAGCTTCTGTCTGATGGTGTAGGTACTGAAGGTAGTAGGGTTAGTAGCTTCTGTCTGATGGTGTAGGTACTGAGGGTAGTAGTGTTAGTAGCTTCTGTCTTATGGTGTAGGTACTGAGGGTAGTAGGGTTAGTAGCTTCTGTCTGAAGGTGTAGGTACTGAGGGTAGTATGGGTAGTAGCTTCTGTCTGATGGTGTAGGTACTGAGGGTAGTAGGGTTAGTAGCTTCTGTCTGATGGTGTAGGTACTGAGGGTAGTAGGGTTAGTAGCTTCTGTCTGATGGTGTAGGTACTGAGGGTAGTAGGGTTAGTAGCTTCTGTCTGAGGTCTAGGTACTGAGGGTAGTAGGGTTAGTAGCTTCTGTCTGAAGGTCTAGGTACTGAGGACTTTTCAGACATGGCCCATGAAATTATTTTCAGAAAAACAAGTGTTGTAGCTCCACTTCCTGGTTTTCTTTTGAGTATGCGCCATTCAGGATATCTTTCATCAGCGGTGCCTGCGGAAGAGAACAGACTGTTCTCCCTGTTACCGTCTGGCAGACGATACAGGAGCAGGGCTGCACGTACCACAGGCTCCAGGATACTTTTTACTGTTGTATGCAGTAAACAGTGAAGTTGTATACTGTTCTCTCATCCAACACATTTCATTGTACCGTTGACCTTGTGTTAACAAGATTGTTGGGTCCTGTCCTTTTGTTGGGTCCTGTCCTTTTCACTATTAATATTAATGATATTGTTTCTTCTTTGAATGACTGTCATGACCATCTGTATGCGGACGATACTATTGTGTACTGTATCGCTGACACTGTTCAGTTGGCCATTACGAACTTGCAGCTTTCTTTTAATGTTCTTCAGGAAACTTATCAATCTTAAATTAGTCCTCAATGCTAGTAAAATTACATTTATGTGCCAGAAATGTTGATTATAAGTACATATATCTATCTAAGTGGATTTAACATTGAGGGAGTCACTGAGTATAAATATCGATGACAAATCTTTTTATTTTAGTTCCATGTGAATGTTCTTGCTTCTAAGCTGCAACAGAAGTGGCTTCCTGTACAGAAATAGATCCAGCTTCCCTGTGATTAGTAGAAAGAGGCTGGACCGTTGAAGCTGATTTCTTATCATTTTTGGACTATGGCGATGTGATTTATAGTCTTATCATTCTGCCCTCTGTATGTAGATGTATTACTGGTGACAGGTATGATACCCACCACTGTCCTTTATGAAAAGGTTGGATAGCCTTCTCTGGTTGGAAGGCATAGCTATCATTGGTATTTGTTTATTTTTAAAGCCCTTATTGGTAAGCCTCCCCGTTACATCACAACACTGTTGGAATGGAATCTTGGAACCTACTCTACTCATTCAAATAACTGACTGGTTCTTTGCTCTGAACTCGTTAAGCTGCTTTTTCCTTTGATGCTTCCAACACCTGAAATGGCCTCCAACTGACTCTGAAGTAAACATTTTAAAGTATGACCTCCGACCACTGTCAACTTGTAATTGTATCAACAGATTTTTATTGTTATTCTTATTTGTTGTGCCTATATGTATGAATCTACTGATAACTGTGTTTTGTAAGCTCATCGTAACTGTAAATTAGGGTAACCTCAGGTCTCACAAGTTGAAATAAAGGTTTGAAATTAAATTAAACAACAATGTTGCCAGATGTATGATAATTATCATATTATTTGTGCAATCATTTTGCCTTCTGTACGATTTGGTTTTGCTCTCTGTACGATACAATTGCCCTCTCTATGCCAATGATGTTCTATTGTTTATAACTTGCAAACAATCATTTTGCAATAACATTTCTCATCTGGCAACACTGCCCCAACCTCCCATTGGGTGACTCGACCTCCAATCCATTAGCCTCGTCTCATGCACAGAACCCTTCCCTACAGTACCTACAAATATCTCTTTTACGGCAGTATCTCATCCTATGACTGATTGTCCTTCATTCTTGTTGGGTATGTGCAGGACACTGAATATGTGCTTCTCTTGTTTCATTTGGCTTTAGGTAGCAGACTACATTCCCCACCTGGCCAAGTTTAGCCCTGATTTGTGGGGGGTGTCTCTGTGTACCGTGGATGGCCAGAGGTAAGCCAAACACAGGACTGTACTGTAGGTTAATGATTATGTTATGTAGTCTGGCTGCTTTCTGACGATGACCCCCTATTCTTCATGCCACAGAATAGATTGAAGATGTTGTTTGTTGGTACTGATATAACATAATACCCCCCCCATTCCGTCTCCTCTTTCTCTGTGTATATCTGTTCCTCCAGGCACTCCATTGGGGACACCAAGCAGCCCTTCTGCCTACAGTCCTGTGTTAAGCCTCTGGAGTACGCCATCGCCATACATGTAGCAGGGACGGAGAAGGTACACCGGTATGTGGGCATGGAGCCCAGTGGGCTAAAGTTCAACAAGCTCTCACTGGATGAAGAAGGTGGGTAAGGCTGCTGTTGTCATTATCCTGTCCAGGACGATGTCATGTCGAGATCCATATAGGAAATACATCCTAAGCGCAGTCGGTGCTATTTTTCCAATCTGTTCCTTGATTGGTGTTTTTGTTGGGCCCCTAATCACTCGTCTTGTTCTCCTACCCCCAGACAAGCCCCATAACCCCATGGTGAATGCAGGAGCCATAGTCATCAGCTCTCTAATCAAGGTAAACAAACACACACGCATGCAAACCCTGGTGTGTTCTTGAATTGGCACACAAAATACACCCCTTAAAGCTCCCCTACAGCTGTATTTCAAACACTTAAAACTATTTGTATGAATATGGTTTTTTCACCAAATTGTCACAATACAATACTGAACATGGCTATTGAAAAGCACCCATTGATATTTAGCAGGAAGTCGGCAGCTTATCTGTTCAGACATGTCGGTGCCTACTCTGCTTTCTGTGTACGGTGAAGCTGAAGGTGTCGAGTTCCCTCAAATGTATATACTCTCTTTTTAGACTATTTTTGTACTCATAAACAGTACTATATATTTGTAGATCTGGTATGTCATAAATGTCTAGATGTAACAGTACTGTCTATCTGTATGTCATATATGTTATGATGAATTGAAAATGGGGGACCCTGATGTAAACAAGACGAAAGTCTTTCTCTGGTCTGCATCCCCTTAACACTTGTGTGTATTGAGCTGTACTGTATTGTACCCATTCTGCTGTTAATAACATTTTCAATCAATCAATCCCACATACTGGACCATGAGAGGTTTGACTGGTTTGTGTCATTACACATCCTTCTCCAGAAGAGGCGCTGTGGGTGACAATCAATATAGCCAAAGCCATGCCTCCAAGAGACACATTTTTGAGTGAAGGGGATCTTTAAAATATAGACGGCTCTGTGAAAGTCTGTCACTGCTAGATATTCATACCCTGATTTGCCAGGCCTCTTGTGCTTATGCAGGTGTTTAAACTATGTTATTATGTGGTACAGACTTTAGAAAGGTCTGACTTTTCTCAAGGAACCTATAAAGGCTGGGTAGATCAGATTAGGAAAGAAAGAAATTTGTTATTTTTCTTTTATTGTCACTGAAGCATAAAACATTTATATAATTAGTATATATTCCACTGTGTTTGTGACTGTTATTTTCTCATTTTCTTCCCTATTTGTATTAGTATGCCTAGTTTTTAACTGTCAAGTGAAACGGTGACCCACACCTAACACTGTGACACACATTCCCTGCCATGTTTGACATCTAAAGTAAATATAAACAAGAGTGACGTCAAAACCTCATGTGGCCTCATGTGTCTCTGACCCAAAGTTGACGTAGGTTAGTGTGCCCCCTGAAACGAGAGACCCGCAGAGGCTTTGGTCACGTGGAGCGTTTCCTTTCAAACCTGTTCTACTCAATCGCTGGGTTTGCTGTCACCAAGTGGGGGGGGGGTGGGGGGGGGGTGGGGGGGGGAGATGGGGGGGGGGCTTCCCTGGGGGCGGGAGAGAGTGAGCACCAGGAGAGCCAATGGGACTCTTTGATGTATGGGAGTGTGTAGTTGTGTGTGTAGTATCTGGAGATGAGGCGTAACATGAGGTAGACACATATAAGGTTAACTGATATGCAATATTGTACATATTGTGACTCTCGTGGTTCATTGACCAATGGTCAATAGATAACAAAAAAAGGTCCAAATGAAAACATAAAAAAATAGCAATTGCATGATAACAAAGTCCAAGTTTATTTGTCACATACACTTTAGACATGTACAACGGCACTGAAATGCTTCATCTGTGAGCCCTACCCTAGCCTAAACTGTGTGCATCAATAAAAAATATTATTTCTAATGAATACAGGTGTAAAAAATGTAAACAAAGCCTAACAAGCTGTCAACAGATTAAAAACACACCTGTGGGTAAAGGTAGGGGGGACATCATTTTTACAGTCGCAGTTTGAATGTAATAAAATTCTAACCTTTTGATTTTATTATGTCATTGTGCTCGTTCTCAGGTGTTTAGTGTCTGCGGTATCCGTCTTCACTGTTACTGAGCATTTGAGCCTGTTATCAGAATGACACTGGTATCAGTATTGGTGTGTCGTTCACCTCGCTGTACCAACTGATGATATAACGCAACTTATCTAATCACAAATATATATGTAAGGCATTTTCCATTGTGAAATCATTTAGTGCTTTGCCACAGGAACACTGTAAGATTTCTGTCACATCCCTGTGTTACGTTGACATGTACTCTCTCCTTCTCTTTCATTGTGTCACTAGCCAGGTTCAAACAAGGCAGAACGATTTGACTATGTAAGTATGTATGTATGTATGTATGTATGTATGTATGTATGTATGTATGTATGTATGTATGTATGTATGTATGTATGTATGTATGTATGTATGTATGTATGTATGTATGTATGTATGTATGACATTACCTTGCATTTTTACCCCGTCAACAAAAATGTGCCCCAATCCCTAGAATGCTAAACTAGAAGACTTAGTCCAGAAACTGTCTTTGCTACGACTAGACATCGGACTTTGTCCTCGTGTTCCCCAGGTTATGGAGTTTGTGAAGAGGATGGCAGGCCAAGAGTATGTGGGATTCAGCAACGCTACGTGAGTACACTGAGAAAGTGATAAAGACATGGTTGTGGGGCGGCTTTGGCTCATGGGTAGAGCGGGTCGTCCAATGATCGAAGGGTTGGTGGTTCGAATCCCGCTCAAGCCCATGTCCATCCCATCGCCGTTGTGTCCTTGGGCAAGACACTTAACCTACTTGCCTCGTATGAATGTGTATGCATGTGAATGAATGTTGGTGGTGGTCGGAGGGGCCGTAGGCGATGATTATTCCCCACGCTTCCGTGAGTCTGCCTCAGGGCAGCTCTGGCTGCAATTGTAGCTTACCACCACCGGTATGACTGTGTATGAACGAATAATGAACTCTGTGAAGCGCTCTGGGTGTCATGAAGAGCGCTATATAAATCCAAGTCATTATTATCATTAAGTCATTATGGTTTCCTGTGTCTTTTTGTAAATGCAGTACATCTTTTCTTTTCTTTTCTTTGCCACGTCAGAGCGGAGGCAGTGCTGGCTCGTTTGCCCCGGCTGTCCTAGGGGCATTGCATTATTGATGTTTCAGTATTGACTCATTTAGCCTCTCTGTCTCAGGTTCCAGTCAGAAAAAGAAACGGGGGACAGAAACTTTGCCATTGGATACTACATGAAAGAGAAGAAGGTCGGTTACACAGGTTCATGTAGTGCGGAGATCCACTACTAGAGGGGGATTCAAATAGATCTTCTCAATTTTATATATATATAGTTGTTCTATTACATGCTATTTAGAAATCGATGTATATACTTAGTACTTTATGCCTTTTCTCTACCACACTTAAAAGGGGCACTTCACCACAAAACAATGCTGATTTATTTTGCACATAATCTCTCACAAACTATATACAGTTTTGCACACATTCATTTAGTTTGATTATTATTTAGTTATTGAGAGTAAACAAGTTTGAATATGGCCACCAGTGATCAGGGACATTGAATTCTTGTGTTGTGTTAATTACAACTCAATGAAATCATAAGGTAGCAGTCCCTATATAGACAAGGTATTGCTATTTCTCATCGACATCATTTCATGGAGCTGTAATTGACGCAACACAAGGATTCAGTGTCCAAAATTACATCACTGGTGGCCATATTCAAACTCATTTACTCTCAATAACTGTCAAATTAAATTAATGTGTGCAAAACTGTTTTGCAAAAGAGTGTGCGGTTATGTGCAAAATAAATCTGCATAGTTTTTTTGGTGAAGTGCAACTTTAAGACACATACTCTTGTTTCAGTGTTGTGGTCATGTTCATATTTTCATTCCCCAGTGTTTTCCTGAGGGAGCAGACATGATAGATGCACTGGACTTCTACTTCCAGGTAAACTGTAGTCATGTTTTATTTGATGGAGATTGGATGATGGAATACATTCAAATGTGCAGGATTTTACCTCATTTGAATACCTTTGTTGTGTAGTTTTTAAGAACATAATTTCTATCTCAATAACTACTCGCCCCTCAGCTTTGCTCCATCGAGGTGACTTGTGAATCAGGAAGTATCATGGCCGCCACTCTGGCCAACGGCGGGATCTGTCCAATCACGAGCGAGCGCGTGCTGAGCGCAGAGGCCGTCCGGAACACCCTGAGTCTCATGCACTCCTGTGGCATGTACGACTTCTCTGGCCAGTTGGCTTTCCATGTAAGTAAGAGTGGATCAGTGGTTACCTTCTCTCCCTGCTTGAAATAAATCACACTGTTTATCAAACAATAATAACCCCCCCCCCCCTTGGTGTTAGGTGGGCTTGCCTGCCAAGTCAGGGGTGTCTGGAGCCATACTGCTGGTCATACCCAACGTCATGGGCGTCATGTGTTGGTCTCCTCCACTGGACAGGGTGGGGAACAGCGTCCGGGGAATCCACTTCTGTCAGGTAGGCTGCCCCGGAGTTTACATCCTACCTTTTCTTCCCCTCGCCCCAGGGTTTGTGCTATTGGATGAACGGTGTAAATGATCTAGAGACGAGAGACGCCCAACAGAATGCAGGAATAAACATTCCGTGATTTAGGTTTGTTTGGACCAACTCGTCCCATCAGTGGTCTCTCTGAAATATCTGCGTTTCTTGCTGCTCTTAGGAGCTGGTGTCACTGTTCAACTTCCACAATTATGACAACCTGAGGCACTTTGTGAAGAAGGAAGACCCTCGCAGGCAATACGGGGATGACCAGGTCAGTCATTTTTCTCAGTACGTTGCGTCACACCGCTTTGTCACCGTTTTTATGTGACTTGACTGGATATGAAATGTGTTACGTGTTTCACCTTCCCGTCTTTGTAGAACAAGTCTATTTTCAACCTGATGTTTGCTGCCTACAGTGGGGACGTGTCAGCCCTCAGAAGGTAAATTAATCAGTCTTTATTAGATTCGATTAAAATGTATTGTCATTATACATCAAGTACAGCACAACGTAAGGAAGTTTGGCATCCAACCAGAGTGCAAATGTAGCAGTAAAGTGCAACAGCAATATACAATGTACAGGTGATTAAATTGGATACAAAATATACAAATTAGTACTACTGACTGAGTGTAGTGCGAATCAGATGTATGTACAGAGTTGTAGTATAATATGTACAGTGATACAGGTATAAAGTATGGTAATAGTCATACTGGCCAGCAGTGTAACTAGTAAGAGTAGGATATGTAGATATAGATATAGTAAAGGGCTATGTGCAGTATATAAGTCTTTGTTTGAATACAAAGACATATATATTTTGAATACATACCCCCTAAGTAGCTAAAACCATTCATAAGATGCTAAACATTCAGAAGGATGCCTATCAGAATCTTCCTCCTGTCCTGCAGGTTTGCTCTCTCATCAATGAACATGGATCTGAAGGACTATGATTCTCGAACAGCGCTGCATATCGCTGCATCGGAAGGTAAGCTTTGATTAGCGCTAATTAAATGTGCTCCTTTATTTATTTATTTATTTATTATATAAATATGACTTAATGAGCAGCACTAGTCCAAAGGCAACCTACTGGAATGCAACACAACCATGACCAACGAGGGAGTGCTCAATTCACATTTTTATTATCCATATCTGCCATACGTCTGGTTATGAGAGACGATAGAGTATATTTATGTGTCGTGTTTATTCTCAGGTCACGTAGATGTGGTGCATTTCCTGACTGAAACCTGTAGAGTTAATCCCTTTGTGAAGGACAGGTAAGATCTCTGCCTCTACCTCCATGTTGGTGCTCTCTGGCTTTGACAGTCCGAAGTCAACGTTACCCTTCATGTGCTTTTGGCTTTATTTCACTCCATCCAAACATTTAATTTCACTCACTCTCCTATCAGTCAAGATCAATACCTTTTACAGCTTACTTTTTCAGTCACTACTTTTATCCAGAGAATTGTTTAAAGGTGCTGTAAGTGGTATTTATTTTGTTTAAAAGGAGTGGTCTACGTGTTAAAATGACAGCCATCACTGATATAGAGTGTTTGGTCAGTAACATGGGTCTCCTAGTCCCTCCGCTCTGCAGTAAACGGGAAATACATTTTCTGGTATCCCCTTCCCACTTTATCCTCCTGATTGGATAAAGTGAGAAGGGATACCAGAAAAGTTATTTTGTGTTTACTGCAGAGCGGAGGGACTGGGATACCCATGTTACTGACCAAGCACTTTATATTAGTGATGGCTGTCGGAATGTAGAGCTATTTAACACTTATTCTAACAAAAAAGGAATACCACTTATAGCAATTATTTTTATCAATGCATCTCTTCAGAAAATTTGCTTTCTTGGATTGAAAACGTTACATTTACATTTTTACATTTAGTCATTTAGCTGACGCTTTTATCCAAAGCGACTTATAAGTTCTGTACGACAAGTCATCAGGAATGGCACAACTTTTTTTTCATTTCAGATAACGTTACGATAGAAAAGAGGTGTGTTTCTTTTTAATTCAAGTCACAACGTGTCACATGAATAAAATCGGAAATTAAAAAAGGAATCTGAAAAAGGTTCTAGTTGATACAGTGTCTCTGCTTCCTCCGTAACCTGGCGCCTCTATTCCTCCTCTCTGTCTTCCATCGCCTCTGTTCCTCCTCTCCGTCTTCCATCGCCTCTGTTCCTCCTCTCTGTCTTCCATCGCCTCTGTTCCTCCTCTCCTTCTTCCATCGCCCTGCAGGTGGAGCAACCTGCCGGTGGACGACGCCATGCAGTTTGGCCACGACGCGGTGGTGAAGATGCTGAAGGACTACCAGCAGGTCTGCAAGCAGCGGTCTGAGGCTGAAGACTCCACCAAGCTGGAGACCGTGGAGGCAGGGGCGTAGCTGGAGATTCTGGGCCCCATGAAAGAATGTATTTGAGGGCCCCCAATCCATGCGAGCGAGTGCACGAGCATAAACAATTTGGGGCATTTATTTATTGATGAAAACGCATAATATGGTTTTTACCTATACATTCGGATCAGCAGTTCAGCACCTGAACTGTTGGGGGGTGAGCCTAGTAAAGGATGTCGCATTGCGTTCATCTTCAATGAATGGACTGAATGAATGAATGAATTATTTTATTTCGAATGTTTACAAATAAATAAACAAACAAATAAATAATTTTTCGAACATTTTCACAAATAAACAAACGAAAAGGATAGGTTTGAAGCCGAAGGCTTATAGAGCAACCTACCCCTAATTCAAAAAACAAATTCAAAAAAGTTAAAGTTTTCAAAATATAACAAACAAACAAAATAAATCAACAATCAACAAAAAACGTTCCTGAAGAGAACATAAGCCAACATAGGAAAATCTAAAATTCATCTGCAATACCAGAGTTTCATGGTAGAAATAAAAATAAAAAAAAAGATTGTCGGTAAAATTTTACTATAAGATTCTAGAACCCTGTTTTTAAACATATTTTTAAACTTAAAAATACTCCTGCTGTTTTTTATTTCATCCGGTATATTGTTCACTCCTTTAACCTGTTAATCTGTAGACCGTTTTCGCCTAAAGGTACATGCCTAAGTAAATGGAAGATTGCTCCACTTCTGCAAGGTCAATTTGCATGTTCTTGGTATCTAGGAACATCTAGGGACCTGGGGGTATGTATTTCCAGTGTCAGAAATATTGTGTCTGTTACTAGGCTGAGTAAATTGTAATGAAGAAAAGGAGAATATGAATTATGATTTATGATTTTTGCATCTTTGATCATGTTAAATCTGCGGGGCACGAGAAAATGCTCACTGAGCTCATTCTTCACCACCTTATTGAGATCATGTGTACAAAAAATCTAAGCAAATGAACCGCGGGAAGATGATTAAACAGAAGGATTTGTAGATACAGTAATTAATGATAATCGACTTTACTTATAAATTCATATTTGACCTTGAACTTGACCTTATTATGGCCAAATCATACATCTATGGATAGGGAAAATGCTCCTCTTTCCAATGGCAGGGTTGAATCTGGATTTAGTAATTTCTTGCGGTTTTTACAATAATTAGCATTTTCCGATCAATTTGTATTTCCGATAAAACATATAAAACATCAGTAAAAATGAAAATATACACTTTGACTACTGTTTTTGATAGGGTTATGGTCTTTACTCTTGGCTACAAAAAAAAATATTTAAAAACATTGACCTCTTAACATCCAAGGGCCCACATGTGGACGATTCTTTGCCGACCTCTAGTGGCTCGGGTGTGCATTTCTTTTAATACAATATATAGATAGCCCTATTTGTTGCCTGTTGATTGCCCTTTCAGGTGACAAAATCCGTTCAGCGGTTCTCGAGTTACATGCCGATATGTGAGGCGTGCCCCAAAGTACGCAAAAGTACACATTACCACCCCCGACTCCCGGGGCTCTAGCTCCGTCAATCATTTGGCGATCTCGAAAATCTTTGCACAGGGTTGTAGCCAATGAGTGTGGCTTTCCAATGACACCCCATGATATGATAATTGGGGATCTAATACGGTCTCTATTGATTGATTTATGATAAAGAAAAGCAGGGTCCTCCTGTAGGGGGACCTTAAGGCTTAACACAGACATACTTTTAAGTGTGGTTCGAGCTTTAGGCTGTTTCAAATAGAGTGTTCTTCTTAAATTATACGTCACCTCTCGTTCTTTAAACAAAATTTGTAAGTGACATGGCAGTTGATAACTTCTAGCTTTAAAAACTATCTGCTGTTTTAACACATTCGGGACGGGCCACGGAGATCTCCGTGTTTCGAGTCCATGCGTTGTGGACAGAGGCACAAATATATCCGTGGGAAGTTGTTATTGCTTTTATTCCATTTTAATAACCTATTCAAGGTCGCCGAGCGGCACTGCAGATTTACCCTACTCTATGAATTCGACAAGGTGCAATACCGGCCAGATCCTCTTAGGGGCGCTATCGCGATAATGCAGTGTGCCCTGTGGCTGAACGGATCAGTCTTTTTTTTTTCTTTCAATGGAGATTTCAGTAGCAGGATTCTGGATGTGCAGCATGTAGCTTGGATTACGTTTCAGATTGCAGATTTCACCATGCAATAAGGGGATTTATCATCAGCCAATGGACATATCGATCTACCAGATGGCGATCGATAACGGGGAAATGCTCGGGGGGATCAGCCCGGACCACGGTAAGATCTTTTTCGCGTAAATTACAGCCCGATCGGGCATTGTTTTGATAGCCATCCAGGCGATCGGCCTATGTGGCTAGTTAGACGAACACGGTTATTGGTAATAAATAATAATAAACAACGTCCCCCGCCCCCCCCCCCCCCTTTCATGCATACATTGCTTTGGGAGCGTGCCGATCATATGCAGTTTGAGTTATTTCTGTAGCATCTGTAAAACGGAAATGCCATTGGATATAACGTTAGCAGCTATTAGCCCTATAACGCTAGGTTATGACTATAACCAAGTTCTGTTAGTTAGAGGTGACGCTTGGCATCACACTGCACTATCTCGCGTACGTGCACGCGTACTGAATAAATTCCACAAATGTACCTCTAATACCAGTATTAGTCTGACCACACCCCTCATCAGCTTACCTTCATAAGCAGGTGTGTGGTCACCTGCTCTCCTCCTTCCCAAGCTTTCACCACAAGGTGAGGTCAAGGGCTGCAGCGGCCGTCTGATGCCAAGCGTCACCTCTAACTAACAGAACTTGGTTATAGTCATAACCTAGCGTTCTGTGCCGTTAGAGGCTCTGCTTGGCATCACACTGCACAATGGGAGGCCAAGCGGAGCCGCTGGCTGACAAATACACCCCGCTGACAGCCCCCCAAAACCATCAGAACAGGGAGGGCCGAGCCCCCCCGACCCCCCCTAATGGAGGGTATCCCCCCTATTAGGGGCTTCACGGGAAGGCGACGGACCCGACCGTGCGAAGAGGCACTCAAGCAACTCAACGCACAGGGTGAGCAGACCGTGGCTTGACCCCACGACTACACACACGCACAACCCGCATGCCACCCGGGAACGAACGGAGGAACAACCTCGTTACCGCCCCCAGAATCACGGGGTCAAGGGCAAACCCAACCCCGTGGCAAGGCCGTAGCAGCGGAGCGCGAAGGAAGACCCAGACCCACCAAAAGGACTGGACTCCCTGGAATGGGGGCCCGGAGAAGTCCATGATGCCAGCATCAAGACCCCACCAGGTGGGCACGTAGTGCCCCGCCCCCCACATCGCCAGCGTATTCGGACAAAGGCCCCCCAGTTACTGCACCTGGTAATCCCAGGCGGTATCCCAACCAAGTACTAACCAGGCCAGAACCTGCTTAGCTACCGAGATCGGACGAGATCGGGCGTGTTCAGGTCGGTATGGCCGTAAGCCGAGCGGGCCCCGTCCCCCCAATAGTACACCGCCTGGCACACTGACCCTGCAGAACAGGCAGTCAGCATGGCCGTAAGCACACAAAAAAGGTTAACCAACGGAAGCAGGCAGCGCACCGGGGAAAAACCAGGCAACAGGCTGTTAACCCTAGCCTGGAGACTGCGGACGAGACAGGCGCCAGAGGGGACAGCTGAACACAGCTGCCCCGGCGGAAGGGGCGTATGCTGGCGTTGTTGCATGACCAAGCCTCCATTTAAAAACCCCCACCCAGAGGGGTCGAGGCAGAGAAGGCTGACACGATTGGCAGACGTCATGAACGTGCAGGGGCACCCTCAACCGGTGAACCCGGGAGTTGACACTGCTCCAACACACCAGGGAATCAACCACCTCGGTGTTACCCAATGCGGTGGTTGTTCCTATAACCCCTCAAGAAAAAACTCCAAAACACACCTGCGGGTATACACCGGCTATACCGCAGTACAAGTGTTTCAGTTTTCAAAAAAGGGTTAACCCAGGCCTACGGGTCGCAAACATCACTTCGGACCGGGCCTGGCGGTACGGGAAGCACAGGGTCACCAGAGGAGGTCAAAAAACCACCCCCACAGGCCCCTCTTCGCCATGCGTGAGAGAGGAGCGAAAAATAATAGAGAACCAGCCCCTAAGCACACCGTACTTGGTATTCCCAGGCGGTCTCCCAACCAAGTACTAACCAGGACCAACCTGTGTAGCGGCCGAGATCCGACGAGATCGAGCGTGTACAGAATGGCATGGCTGTAAGCCATTACGACAGTGCTGAGTAAAAACATACCCAACCAGGGTCTCCATAGCGCTTAACCCTGTGACACCCAGACCGACCTGGCATTTTTCCCCCTGAAAAAAGCCCAAGTCCCTCAGGGTACCAGAACAGCAGATCTGCATCCCCGGCGGACAACGGGTTCAACTGACCTGGACCAGCGTGACCAGAACCAGTCCCGTGCCCTAACCACGCCGACATGCCTACTCCAGGAGAAGGGCAGATATGCGTGTCGATCTTAACATGAAAAGAAGGCGCCACCCAGACGTTCGGGCGAACCGCGCCTGGTGGCCCACCCCAAGGGCGTGAGACCCCTCCACATATGTTCAGATCCATTCCGTCATCATCCCCCAGACATGAACGAGAATCCGTCGACAACCCACCCAGGTCATGGGATGTGGTCGTCGGAAGAGGAAAAACCCCCATCTCAGTTGCTTTATAAAAACGCTGTTTCAACCACAAGCAACCAAGGCGTGCCAGTCAATCGCCTGTTTACAGCGAGCTAGCACTATACGTGCGTCGGGACACCCCCATCAATGAACAGGCTATTTAGACCTGTCATTGAATCCCCAAGGCGCCCAGGGGAACGACAAGAGGGGTGTGACACTCCCTAACTCCAACACTTCTGGAATAGAAAAGAAGGAAGCATCAACAGTATGTATCCCAGTCTACACAGCCGGGGTAAAAAAAATTCACATTTTTACATCCCACCACCCTCCCATAGGAAGGAGACGGGGATCCCCAGAGAGACTTCCCACGCGAGCTGTACAGATTGAAAAGAATATATTGCACCTTGAGCCATGTAAAAAAATTGTTTTAGGGCTCTCCGGGGAAGAGGCACTGAACCCATACACACTCAATAAACGAATTGAATCGAATACACACACAATAGAAAAGGACCCTTCTAGAGGGTCCACTCACTTTGACAATCTGAGGAGGAAGGCTCTGTACTCTGATGGAGGCTTCCTCACATGGAAGAAGGAGTCCGAACTCACAGAAGGCCTGAATAGGCGCTTGGTGAGGAGGAGCCCTGACCACCCCCCCTGAAAACAGATCCATCACATGGACCTGAACAGCACACGGAAGTCCTACCAACAGAGACACGCACGGTGACGTACTCTATGGCGGGGGAATTCCTGCGGTGCACACTCCCAATATACCAGGCCGTGGGACCAGGAACTCCCTCCCCCCCCCCCGTAACGTGCCGAACCGCCACGTGACGGGAACCTTGAAGGACAGGGGGTGTACCCCTGACCGACAGAAACAATGGGGAGAGGAAAGGTTACCAGTTCACCCCTTTACGACCCCACACCCATGATACGATGTAATGACAAAAAGAGAATATGACACAGTCATAGTCAACTCTATGAAGCGTTTTACAGCTCCACACAGCGCATGAGCTAACCTGCTATCTGATTTTTACTAAGGAAAAACACAGAATAGAGAGGGCTCTAAGAGCCCCGGTCCAACATACACATGTGCTTCTGTGGCCAGTCCAACCCAGTTGTAGGTCACATGACACACACAACCCATCATCACCTACAAAAAATGGCAAAAACACTCAACAGAGGAACGCCGTTTTTTTCACAATGAGAGAATACATCATTCTCGATTAGTATCGGCCACAGGCCTTGCTAAGCACACATGACAGCAACCAAACCATTTTCTTTTTTTTAGGAAAATAAGTCTCTCCAGCAGATTTAGCACAACCTCAGCAATCAAGCTAAGAGTTACATCTCATCCCTACCACACAAAAGACACAAATAGTGCACAAACATGTCTGATAGGAGGATGAAAAAGTCCCCAGGGAACCGGGGGGGAAAACACAATCCTCCTATTTTACCCTCAATACGGCCAGTTAAAACAGGAAAACCTGTTAATATGTGAACACACTGTTCATTGTCATCACAGTCTGAGAAAGAACATTCTTTTACTCACTTGTCACCAAGCATAGCTTCATAGGTTAGTTGTGAGTACACGGTACATATAAACACCATGATGTTTCTCACACAACAACCAGATCATTACATCCCGATTTGCACGGAGAAGCTAACTGCCAGTGACAAAAACAGCTCACACATAACCCGCAACGTATCCTAAATGCATTGTAGCAACACACGTTTTGGGAAAAACACCGTTATTCACAATACATTTAGCAAAGTAAAACCAGAAGACGTGTTATGAGGTCTGGTCAACCCCGTTCCTACCCGGAACGCAGATCAGCGAAGTGCAGTCACAGACACCGTAGGAACACAGCCGCTCCTGTGTTGTCCGAACTGGGCAGCGTCACCGCCCCAACCCGCACTACAGTCCCCTGTTGATGCAACCTTGCCGTCCTGGCTCAGGGCAGGGTCGACAAAACATCCCCTGTCAAGGATGACGTCGTGGTCAAGAGTGTAAAACATGTTAAAATCAAAGCACGTTCAACAGAATAGCATCAAGCTAACGACCGCTCCAACCGTTCGGGTGCTACTGCTTTGCTCGCGAGACGCCGAGCTAACGACGCACGCGATCAGAAGCGAGCTCACGGCGGCGCGCGAGAAGCTAAGCTACCCCGCGCCAGGCCATGGCCTATAGCAGCAAGCTAACGTTACCTAGCGACCACGACATGCTAGCCCCGCAGCTAACAGCTGACTGGCTAATAGTAGGCCCAACCTAAGCAGGCCATGCAGCGATCCAGCAGGCTAACGCAGCAGTTAACAGCTGACTGGCTAACCGCAAGCTATGAACATGTAAACAATGACATAACACTCACCCAGACAGGCCGCCGTTCTGAACCTCTCCTCACTTTTTAAGAGAAAAGAGAAAACAAGATGTCAACACCGCTTCACAACGGTGATTTTACCACACCCGACGGAATCAGCACAATACCAACTGGCCTGTGTAGCTGACTTTGAACATGAATCTGCCGCTACCGCACATTCATGCACATATCCCCTCGTGAAGGAATACTCTCATTTGGATATGAAAGATGGGGCCTTAACACGGTGACAGAGAGAATCCACTCGTCCAAAACACACAGGGATCACCAGTGTCAATGGTCGCGGCCCACTAGTTAAAACTATAATGGTCTTCAGACCAAGGTCTCCTGTCGCCTAGGTGGCTGAACAAAGGACCCTAGCCTGGGGCCGGTTTCCATAAACATTGTCAAGTAGCCCCCATAGCACTAACAGACAAGTGGAGCCTGCCAGCAAACACTACTCACCCAACCTGGAACGCACCGCTTCTCACAACAGCGGCATGTCCGACAGTTCAGCTGTGGCCTGACAGGTTTCACCCCAACAAACACAGCAAGGAACTGCAGTTGAGAAGCATGCAGCGGCGTGCTCCCAATACGAAAAACCGGTGGAGGGTTTTTAGAATGATCATCATCTTCTAGACACTCCAGTACGAAGACAATATCGCCGTATTTTCTCGAAAAATAGTGAGAGAGAAAATAAAGATATGATGTCAACGTATCCTTGTTTCCCAAAGCTGTTCCTAATCCAATTTCTTCCATCATGGTGTCAAGTGTGGGGATCTACCGAGGCACTTATTCCTTGTGGTGAAAGCGAGAAGGAGGAGAGCAGGTGACCACACACCTGCTTATGAAGGTAAGCTGATGAGGGGTGTGGTCAGACTAATACTGGTATTAGAGGTACATTTGTGGAATTTATTCAGTACGCGTGCACGTACGCGAGATAGTGCAGTGTGATGCCAAGCAGAGCCTCTAACGGCACAGAACTAGCCTTCCAGAAAATATACTAGTCCCAAATCCCGTATAACGCTTATATTCACGGCGCTATAAAATGAGAACCTATTGATGATTTTTTTCTTCTTTAAGCCATTTTGAAGGGACGGTTTATGGACTCAATTGACAATGAGAATGGACAGATAGCAATACTATAAAGTATAGATTTAGCTCTACAAAAAGCCCCACGTTTGTTAACATTCCCCGGTCCTCTTGACATTAATTAGACTCAGCCCAATGGCCCCGAATGTGTTAAGGTCAACTAAGTCGAGGAACTTTAATGCCCGTAGTTCAAAGAACAGTGTGTTTGTAGGATGGAGATAACTAACATTGTTCACAACCCTTATTGCCTTTTTCTGTAAGATGATAATAGGATTCAGATTAGTTTTGTATGTGTATGAATTTGTATGAATGAACTTACTTAAGGATAATAATAAAACCATATTAATAAAAAGATAATAACAGTGTTCTCTGGTCACCCCCCCCCCCCCCCCCCCCAGTGCTGGGCCCTTGGAATCATCCTAACCCCCCCCCCCCCCAGCTACTCCCCTGCGTGGAGGGCATGCTGTGATCTCCTGTTTAGTGGAAGAGGGTCCTGGATGTAAATTCACAGGGGAGTTTCTTTCTGGTCATATGACTTAAACGGTGATCGTAGATAATTAATCTTAATCTTAGGTCAGTAAGATGACTTATGGGATATGCAAGTGTTGCTGCAGATGGGACATTTTATGGACTGAATAGATTCTTTATCCTTAGTACAGTACTTGCTAGGTAGGGTCTATTATGTTCTTTTTCTATCTGCATCGCATAATGTCTTTCTATAGCAATCTATAATTTATAGATGCAGTTGTGCCTAATAGTCTGCCTTTACCTTTGCTATAAAGGTGAAGAGTATGATTTGATACTATAATGTTACAGTACAGAGGATTTATTGGTAATACAAATTGTATTTTTCCTCATATCCCAGGAGTTAAGGTTCTAGTTGCTAATATCTATTTTTAAAAGGGAGAGATGGTGGAGATGGTACAGTGCAGTTATACATACTCTCTGTCATTGTAAATAGTTTATTCCTCAAAAGTAAATAACAGAGTTCATTTATTTCCTGATGCTGATATTTTTATTGAAAAGATTCTCAACCAAAACTGTGTGTAATACATTTTTAACTTATTATTCATCCCTACTTTAAATAATTTAATGTATTATACCTAGGGATGCACCGATTTTGGCCGATACCGATATTACCGATGTCGATATGATCTGTATAAATAAAACGCATTTCTATGATAATCTAATTTTGTACATACTATTTTTGTATATACTGAAACAATGTCTTTGTCACATGCAAGTCATTTTACCCAAACAAACTGCGTGGCCAAAAAAAGAAACACACACACTCACATAGTCATCAGTTGCTCAGTTTTCCTTATCAGACAGACCCAATCAATAAAATATCACTATCACCAACCAATATATATTTGCCGATATATATCTGCTCAGTTTTGCTCATCAGACTGATACCCGATATACAGTATGAAAAAAAAAACTATTATCGACTGATACCGATATGGTCACCGATATACCGTGCATCCCTAATTATACCATATGTTTAGAAATTGTAAAAAAAAAAATATATGTATTATCCATTAAATATGTTTTATGTTTTCATTTATATGCTGCTGAGGGCTGGAGGAATTCTGCATGTTGCCCAACGAGGGGGCGTGCCGTTTTTCTGCTTCACGCACCTGAGAGGAGTTTGCGATCAGCTCGGGAGAGTACTAGTATTGCAGACTCCCCTCCACTCCTTGTCGGGTCGTTCTTGTTACTACCATCTACTGCCGCGTCTCCGGCGTGAGACGTCGTGCCACCCCTGTACATCACCACTTGTCGCCGTTTCCTGGAGTGTGGGACACCGTCTTCGCTCTCTATTACTCCATGGGAGGATCCCAATGTTCCCACTCCAGATGTCCTGCCGGCTACTTCCCAACTCCCTCTACATGGACCCGTTCCTGGGGTGAGGCTCGCCATCGCTCTATTACTCCACGGGAGGATGCCCGTGTTCTCACCCCATTCCCCTTGGACCCCCTGGTTGCTGCGCTGCCCGTCGGCAGCATTCTGGTCGGGAGGATGCCCGTGTTCAATGAAGAGTCCTGTGTATTTTTGCCCGTGTTTCTGGAAGATTTCCCGTGTACCTCTTTGCCTGTGTGCTAGAGGATTCCTGCCTGTGCGCCCCTTAAAGGCACAGTGTTGTGAAGGATCAGATTAAACCGAATATATATATTTATTTATGGATATATATTTAATAGTATTTGTATATCGTTTGATATCCCTTGTATATTCCTTGTACATATACACGGAATATCCCTTTATTCTACTACAGCCCATAATAGTTCATTCTCTTATTGGACAAAAGGACCAGGCGCCGGGGACCGGCCCCTGGCGTTCAAGTTCAAAGGTACCGACGAGACATGCCCTTACTAGCACCAGCTCCGCGCAGGAATACGGCTACCGAAAGCAGAGCGGCACTACTTGTCCACTGTGCATATAAATATGGCGCAAGAAATGTAGAATTCCTCTTAGTCCTTTACCCTTCTACCCAACTAAGTAACAAGACGTGAAGCCTCACCCCACGGTACCGCGTGCGGTGTAGTACGGCCTGTTTGGCCTTAGAATAGCATTGAGACCTCGTGCGAATTAATAGCTGAATTGCCAGAGTTTGGCACCGTATTTCTATTAAGTAATAATAGTCTATTATGTATGGTGCATCGTACGGTTAGAGTTCTAAAGTGAGCAGCACCCCCATCGCTTCCTCGCGTTATCTAGAGTCTTAACCAGGTTGGGCAGACCACACGTGGTGCTTTCATCCGAGGAGTTCTAGGCGAGGACGAGTGGACCTGCACATTGGATTACCTACCCCGACGACTGCTGAGCCCTATACGGCATGGAATATCTATTTGCTTTGGTGCTTTGATTTGTGGAGCGGATAATCGCCAACACCGGTGAGTGTTGGATTTACCCCGAGAGGAGCCAAGGTGAGACGGCGCTCAGACCAGACTGAGGTCGCCTCGCTTCTTCTTCGTTGTGGACCGACAGCTACAGCTACAGCTATCGTCTACAAGAGAGCCCAAGTGTATTAATCTGCGGATCAAGATTCTACGGGCACTGTGTTCTGTACCTGAATTCTCCCTAGAAATCGTTGACCAGACGGGATACAGCCGACGGCTCTCCTACCCCCCCTACTGGCTTACAACCGGCGGGACCCCTTCAGTATATTATCCAGCTATAATCATTAAGTGACCATCGTTATAATTCCCTAAGAGCCAGGTTGTATACTTGCTTCCTGTGTAACCAGAGATTGGACATTCAGTGTTGATTTGCCTACGAATACTCATTTGCCTTAAAAGTGCATTCAAATCATAAATGTAATAAGTAACTATTATATGTACCCTTTGCTATATATTAAATATTTGACTATTACCTTTGTGTGGACCTGATTTCATATGTGGGAAAGTGTTCATCATACTTAGATATCGTGTACTGTATGGCCAGTAATTAAAGTACATAAAGCGGTACTGGTTTAATGATACCATACTTATCAATACAGTCAGGGAATTGTACCCCTCAGTTACAATTGGTCCTTCGAGCCGGAGGGTAATTAGTGTAATATTAATATAGTGGTATTAATATTGAAATGGCCTATGATGAACACTCCACGAAACGGTCCTCCTAAAGTAGAACGCCCGCAACGTAGACGACAGCCACCTCAGTACTTAGAGGATTACGCTGTCAGTAAACTACCTAGTCTTCTACAAACGGTAAACGCGGTAAAAGTAGAAAGTAAAATTATGTCCGACCCTATCAACCAGGATACCCCGACCACAGAGGCCCTAGTGGGTTCTAATGTAACTGACCAAGCTCACGGTGGGGACCAGGAGGGAACTGACACGACTTTACCCCCCGCCAATACCGAAGAAGTAGTCCCCCCAGAGCTCCGGGAGGAAGACAACCCTCCAGAGGTGGAACTCTGCACGGAACAAGATGAGGAGAGCGCCGAGGAGATAGAGCTCCAGGACTCCCCAACGAGTACAGCCAGGAGCGGCTCACCTCTACAAGCGTCTTCCCCCAGCGAGGCGGAGAGGATGCTGTCACAGGCGTTCTTCGCCAGCCTGACAGCCTCTACCGAACGCGATCGACTTCAGGGTGAACGCGATCGACTTCAGGGTGAACGCGATCGACTCCAAGCACAGACGCTTAGCGAGCGCGAACAACTCCAAGCGCAGCAACGGAGCGAAGAAGAGCACATACGTCTGGAGCTGAGACGCCTTCAGACGGAAGAGAATATGGCAAGAGACCGGGCCGACACCCAGCGTGCCGCTGCCGGTGCCCAAAGAGAAGCAGATCTCACCAAGCGCGAAGCCGAGCGCGACAGACTACAAGCCGAGCGCGACAGACTACAAGCGCAACTAATGGAGCAGCTGATCACCAGGGCAACACCCCCCCCCTCCACAAGGGGTTCCAGAGCCTCGTCAAGACACGTGTCAAGGGCACCCTCCCCTGACCGAGCAGGCGACCTTGAACTCGGCCACCAGAGAGAGTCTACACCCCCCTCCGAACTCCTTCCCCGACCGGTCCAAGTGAGACCCAGCTACAAGGAAGGAACGGCGGACACCGCGGAGAGGCTAAATAGACGACTACAGGATCTAGGTGACCTGGCAGAAGAAGAAGAGGGAGAAGAGGAGAGTCAAGCCCGACAGCAGCACATTACTCCACAGGACCAGGAGGTCCAGTACAGCCCAGGCTATACCCCCGCGGCTCTGCGCTACAGACCCCCGACTCGACTCACGGGTGAGCATGACGCACGACCAGTCCCGAGGAATAGCACCTGGACCAGCGGGCCATGGTACCCTGCCAGTACCAGCCCACCGAGAGGCGTAAGAAGAGACTCGCCCAGGAGGCCTCTCTTCCAACGCTCACCGATGTGCCAGCCATCCATGGCGTCATACATTGGCACACCGACGTTTCCAGACTTCACCCATGAGAATCGAGCACAGTACACGGAGCTCCGGATGTGCTTAGAGACAATGATGGTGGATGTCGCTGATGAACGCCACAAGTATGCAATATTATTGAAGCACCTGAAGGTGCCCCGAGCGCACAACATAGCGCTGGCCTATGCCACCTCTACGACCCCATACACCGCGGCTCTAGCAGCGCTGGACCAGAGATATGGACGTATATGGGATTACGTAATACAGGAGATAAGGCATATTGACCGCCTACCCCCAGCAACAGACAATTGCTCACTAGACGACCTGTCTATAAAAGTACAATCCCTGGTAGGGATGCTGGGGGCGCAACGAGAAAAGGGTATGCACGAACTATACGCAAACTCGAACGTCGAGAGGATTTTAGAGAAGCTGCCGCCCGCCCGACAGGAGCGCTTCAGGCGGCAAAGAGACCACCGTGATCCTAACGGTCCCGAGCCATCCCTCCTAGATTTAGCCGACTTCCTGGCGAGAGAAGTCAGCAGCCTACGGCTGGATACGTTCGTGCGGAGCACACCAAGCTCCAGAGAGGGACCTAGGAGAGTAAACGATGGCCGAAGATCGGTGACTGTCATGCACCAATCAGAATCAGTACCGAGCAGCAAGAACCACAGTACCCCCTCGATGAAAGAGAAGTGGAAGATGGTGTGCCCGTACTGCGAGAAGGAACACTGGTTGTCACAATGTGACCAGTTCAAGAAGATGACCGCTGAAGAAACAAGTCACTGGATAAAGTCCAACAGGCGCTGTTACCGATGTGCGCGCAGTCACATGGCAGCCGAGTGCCGCCTAAAGAAGAGGTGTAGTCGGTGTGACAGAGCCCATCTGGATGTCCTACACGACAGTAACAAAAGAAAGCCTGCACCATCCAACAGCACAAAGGCAAGTGTTATGTACATTGACCCCGCTAGCAGCAGCGGCGCCCAGGTGCTCTTAAAGGTGGTTCGTGTAACACTGAGTTACCAAGATAAGGTCATGGACACTTACGCCGTCCTTGACGACGGGTCAGAGAAGACCCTTCTCCTCGCGTCCGCTGCGGCCCAGCTGGGGCTGCGGGGGAGCGAGAACCAGATGACGATTCGGACAATAAGAAGAGATCTAAAGACGATAAAGGGCGAGAATGTCTCCTTCACTATCGCAGCAAGCGGGCAGCCAGAGAGACGGTACAGGATTACTAATGCTTTCACCAGCCAAGAAATAGGACTATCGCAGTACACCTACCCCATCGCCAAGCTGATGGATAAATATGTGCACCTGCGTCAACTTCCTATCCCGCTCATAGACGGCGCCACCCCGACCCTGCTGATAGGCTCCGACCATGCAGACCTCATAGTCCCGATAGACCGGGTCCATACAGGACCCAGAGGTTGTCCTGCAGCAGTCGAGACCCGCCTAGGATGGACATTACAAGGCCCCCTCGCCAAGTCTCTTAACCGAACAGCAGCCACTAGCTGCCTCCACTCCAGAGCGACAGAAGGAGACACCACACTCCTGCAGCATGTCGAGAGGCTATGGACACTAGAGACAATGCCCTTTAAGAACGAAAAGAAAGACATTCGTTCTAAGGAAGATACCTACGCTATAGCCCTCGAGCACGGGACAAAGAGAGTCAACGTCAACGGAGTGATGAGATACGCAACTCCACTCCTGAGGCGAGAGGGAATGCCCACCTTTCGTGCTACAAAAGAGGCGACGGAGCGGTATCTATTGAACACAGAGCGGCGCCTAGCCAAAGACCCCGCTCAAGAAGCTGTGTACCGCGCTGAGATTACCCAATTAATCACAGCGGGACACATGAGGAAAATTGACTGGCGACGTCGTGCGCTGCTCCGCGCCTCCCTGATCAAAGACGGCTTTGATCTCCGGCAGCGGGCCAGCAGCGACCCCCCAGTATTGCGAAACCACGTCGCAGAGGACCCAGCAGCAGATGAAGAGGTCCAACAAAGTGTGACAAATAGTTTCTACGTGGACAACTGTTTACAAAGCGTCTCGACGCCAGAAGAAGCCGAGGCTCTCCTACTCAAGCTGCGCGCCTCCCTGATCAAAGGCGGCTTTGATCTCAGGCAGTGGGCCAGCAGCGACCCGCAAGTACTGCGCCGCCTCTCCCCCGAGGACAAGGCAGCGAGCAGCGAGACCTGGATGGCGACCATCCCAGGAGAAGCCCAAGAAATGACACTAGGACTAGTCTGGCGCTTCAAAACAGACTCGCTCCATTATAGACACAAACCCCTGACCAAGGAGCAGGGAAGGTCGACGGCAATACCGACCACCAGACGGAGTGTATACAGAACACTCGCCAGACAATATGACCCGTTGGGATGTATTCTACCTTACACCACCAGGGCAAAGATGATTGTAAGAGCGCTTAGGGACAAAGACCAGGGCTGGGACGATCCCATACCCGAACACCTTGCATCCACATGGAGAGAGTGGGAGACGGAACTCCGCTCACTCCCAGCTGTTAATATACGCCGCAGCTACTTCCCACCCACAGTGAGGCCAGAGACATGCAAGATCGACCTGCACATATTCAGCGACGCCTCCGAAGTAGCCTACGGTTCGGTGGCTTACTTGCGTGCCCGAGAGGAGGGAGGAGAAATACATACTGCTTTCATCCTGGCTCGCTCAAGAATAGCCCCACGCAAGCAACAATCTATCCCGCGCCTAGAGCTCTGCGCAGCCCTAGCAGGAGCGCAGCTCACCACGTTAATCCAACGTGAACTCACCATCCCGGTGCAAAGAACAATCTTGTGGTCAGACTCCACGACCGTACTCACATGGATCCGGTCTGATTCGTGCAGATACAAGGTCTTCGTGGGAGTCAGAGTCACCGAGATTCAAGAGCTAACAGAAGTAACCAGCTGGAGGTATGTGGACACCAAACACAACCCAGCTGACGTCATCACCCGGGGAATGTCCCTGGATGACCTCACCCGTCACAACCTCTACAGTGACGGGCCAGAGTTCCTCAAGCTCCCCAAAGAAGAGTGGCCTACACCCACCCCACGGGAGGCGAGTAAAGAGGAGGCAGAGAACAAGAAACCTATGTTCTGTGGGTTGACACACACACTCGTCCCCACAGACCCGGTTCTAGACGATTGCCTCACCCTAGAGAGTGCGCAGCTAAAGACATTTCTGTGGCACCACCCAGAGGTTCAGCCCACAACTGACATTTCAGCAGCTGACTACGAAGAAGCAGAACTCCTTCTACTACAACGAGCCCAGAGAGACTCGTTCCCCGATGAGCTAGCCTGTCTACAGGGAGCAAAGCCCGTCCCATCAGACAGCAGACTGCTTCACCTAGCCCCCGAGAGCGACGCCCATAATCTCATCAGAGTGGGTGGTCGTCTGCGGAGAGCCCCAGACTTACCGGATGACGTTAAGTACCCGATAGTCTTGAACAGCCGACACAAGGTCACAGAGCTGATCATAAAGAAATACGACGAGGATGTGCACCACGCAGGGGCAGAGAGAGTCTTCGCGGAGATCAGACGTCGTTATTGGATACTGCAAGGGAGAGAAGCAGTGCGGCGCTTCCAGCGAACCTGTCTAGACTGCCGTAAGTGGCGCGCGCAGCCCAGTATACCCCGGATGGCTGACCTACCTCCCTGTCGCCTCCGACTCGGCGACAAGCCCTTTCACTCCACCGGCATGGACTGTTTTGGCCCGCTGTATATAAAGAGAGGAAGAGGAACCGAGAAGCGGTGGGGTATTGTATTCAAATGCATGACCACCAGAGCGATACATATCGAACTCCTCCCAACCATGAGCACAGACTCATTCCTTATGGCCTTCCGAAGATTCACATCACGGAAAGGAAAACCGTCTACATTGTTGTCTGATCACGGGACAAACTTCAAAGGCGGAGAAAGAGAGCTGAGAGAGAGCTTCCAAGCTATGGGCCCAGAACTTAAGACCCACCTCGCTCCATCCCAGATTGACTTCCAGTTTAATCCCCCGAACGCACCTCACTTCGGTGGAACCTGGGAACGAGAAGTACGTTCCATAAAGACAGCCCTGTACGCCGTGCTTGGGGCCCAGACTGTGGCGGAAGAAGTCCTAATGACAGTCCTCACGGAGATCGAGGGAGTATTGAACTCAAAGCCCCTCGGTTACGTCTCAAGTGATGTAGCAGATGTCGACCCAGTCACCCCCAACACACTCTTGATGGGGCGGCTGGACCCCGCGCTACCCCAGACAATGTACAGGCCTGAAGAAGCGAACGGCCGAAGAATGTGGAGGTACAGTCAAGTACTGGCTGACAAGTTTTGGAACAGCTTCCTACTCCACTACCTACCGTCTCTACAGACCCGCCAGAAGTGGGTAAAAGAGAGAGACAATTTGACAGAAGGAACAGTCGTCATGATTATCGACCAGTCACTACCCAGAGCTATGTGGCCGGCTGGCCGCGTAAGCAAAGTGATCACCGGTACCGATGGAAAGGTCCGAGCAGCTGAAGTGCTCGTCCAAGGACGGACCTACACCCGACCTGTGGCGAGGCTAATAGAACTGCCAAGGCTCCCCGATACTATTGATGACGACCATGACCCTATGACTTTGTGAGTTGACTGACCTTACAGCGGACATTGAGTAGTGGACAGTGCGGTTAATCTGTCTCTGCTCAGCTAATTAGGTGGGACTAATTAGGGGGCGGCTGTTGTGAAGGATCAGATTAAACCGAATATATATATTTATTTATGGATATATATTTAATAGTATTTGTATATCGTTTGATATCCCTTGTATATTCCTTGTACATATACACGGAATATCCCTTTATTCTACTACAGCCCATAATAGTTCATTCTCTTATTGGACAAAAGGACCAGGCGCCGGGGACCGGCCCCTGGCGTTCAAGTTCAAAGGTACCGACGAGACATGCCCTTACTAGCCCCAGCTCCGCGCAGGAATACGGCTACCGAAAGCAGAGCGGCACTACTTGTCCACTGTGCATATAAATATGGCGCAAGAAATGTAGAATTCCTCTTAGTCCTTTACCCTTCTACCCAACTAAGTAACAAGACGTGAAGCCTCACCCCACGGTACCGCGTGCGGTGTAGTACGGCCTGTTTGGCCTTAGAATAGCATTGAGACCTCGTGCGAATTAATAGCTGAATTGCCAGAGTTTGGCACCGTATTTCTATTAAGTAATAATAGTCTATTATGTATGGTGCATCGTACGGTTAGAGTTCTAAAGTGAGCAGCACCCCCATCGCTTCCTCGCGTTATCTAGAGTCTTAACCAGGTTGGGCAGCAGTGGCGTCGTTAGCCCTGGGCTTCCGGGGCTTTAGCCCCGGATGTTTTTCTCCTAGCCCCGGACCAAAAAAAAAAAAAAAAAACCCTTTTTTTTTTTTTTTTTTTTTTTTAAGATGTCAGCATCCCCATTGTCTGTGCTGAATGTTTGTTAGTGTTTGGTATTTTTTGTTGGTTTTTAGTACTTTTAAACATCCATTTTTAGTAAGTAGTTTTCATTTGATCCTATAATTCTTTCATTCACCGATTTGTGGACTTTTTTTTTAGTGTCCTGAAAGGCGCCTTATAAATCAAATGCATTATTCTTATTATTATTATTATTATTATTATTATTATTATTATTATTATTATTATTATTATTATTATTATTATTATTATTATTATTATTATTATTATTATTATTATTATTATTATTATTATTATCATCCAGGAGGGAAAAGACACTTTGGATAGTAGGGACTGCATCTCTGCCTGTCCTGACCAGGAAACACTTTGCAACTGTGATCTCATCTGGCAATAGTTGGATATTGTAATGTGTGGCGAGGGGTTGCAGCAATTCCACTGAGAGAAACTGGTCTGAGGCTGGATAACATGCCTGTGTATGCCTCTTATAAGTTGTTATCCAACTCATGAGAACCTGCTCTCAAGCTCTGGATAGAACAGTCTCTGTCTCAGCTGATCTCCTGAGCTGAGGTCTGAGCTTGTGCCACAAGATGCCATTACATATGGCCTTTGTCCTGTCATACATGTCCACTGCCATCTCTGAGGTGCGATAACCTTTGAGTGTGTCCTGCACTGTGCTTTTAAATAGTACAGATAGGTATTGAAGATGTGCACTTTAACGCAGCAGCACCTGGAGCCTCCATACCCATGTCCAGTGTCCACTGACAAAGACATGCTCATGATACTGTGATAAACTATAATAAGCTTTAATCGAACCCTGGTTCATTTCCTCGGATAGTCCGGTTGGTTTGGGGTGGTGTGAAAGCTCATTCACTCTTGCAAGTGAACCCTGCATTTGAGATGTGAATGCAAAGCGGACCAAAGGCAGGAAAATACCCAAAAATCGGATATCTTTTTTATGAGACTTTTTTTTTCGATTGCTTAAGCATGATTTTTAAAACGGGGCCCGGTGTTTCAAAACACACAATTAGCACAACCACACACACAATTATCAGAACACCTCAGATCCTTTGCTAAATTAAACACTTGTCAAAACCATACACTAATTTAAAAAAACTACATTTTGTTACTATATGAAACACACGTTTTATATGACTTAATTCTGTTTGAACCAGTTACTCACACTGCTGTGCTTAACCTAAAACACATTTAGCAATTCTACTTCTCAGTGATTAGAGTACTGTAAGTGAAGTATGCAGAGAATGTGCAAATATACAATAAATTCACCAAACACTACACAAGACCAATGCTGTAGAGTGTAGACTGATGAAAATATAATTTATTTATCTACATATACCCAAATCAATGATGCAGACTGCTGAAAAAAAAAATGTTCTCTCCATATACCCAAATCAATGATGCAGACTGATGAAAATATAAATTTTCTCTCCATATAACCCAATCAGTCAACATTTCAACATGGAGAATCACAACAAAACATGTCCCAGTCCTGTTAACTTTGAATTTTCTATGGGGACTGCCCAGATCCCTCTCATGGACATGGACCTCACTTTGAGAACCTCTAATGATTCTAGTTCTTCAGTATTCATCTCTAATTACTCTAAAATTGCGTATTACTGTGTTAAAAAAAAAAAAAAAAAAAAAAGGGGGGGGGGGGGAACCCCCCTCCACCCCCCTGGGCTGAAGCCCCCAATGTTTTCTAACCCTAAAAACGCCCCTGTTGGGCAGACCACACGTGGTGCTTTCATCCGAGGAGTTCTAGGCGAGGACGAGTGGACCTGCACATTGGATTACCTACCCCGACGACTGCTGAGCCCTATACGGCATGGAATATCTATTTGCTTTGGTGCTTTGATTTGTGGAGCGGATAATCGCCAACACCGGTGAGTGTTGGATTTACCCCGAGAGGAGCCAAGGTGAGACGGCGCTCAGACCAGACTGAGGTCGCCTCGCTTCTTCTTCGTTGTGGACCGACAGCTACAGCTACAGCTATCGTCTACAAGAGAGCCCAAGTGTATTAATCTGCGGATCAAGATTCTACGGGCACTGTGTTCTGTACCTGAATTCTCCCTAGAAATCGTTGACCAGACGGGATACAGCCGACGGCTCTCCTACCCCCCCTACTGGCTTACAACCGGCGGGACCCCTTCAGTATATTATCCAGCTATAATCATTAAGTGACCATCGTTATAATTCCCTAAGAGCCAGGTTGTATACTTGCTTCCTGTGTAACCAGAGATTGGACATTCAGTGTTGATTTGCCTACGAATACTCATTTGCCTTACAAGTGCATTCAAATCATAAATGTAATAAGTAACTATTATATGTACCCTTTGCTATATATTAAATATTTGACTATTACCTTTGTGTGGACCTGATTTCATATGTGGGAAAGTGTTCATCATACTTAGATATCGTGTACTGTATGGCCAGTAATTAAAGTACATAAAGCGGTAGTGGTTTAATGATACCATACTTATCAATACAGTCAGGGAATTGTACCCCTCAGTTACACACAGTGCCGCGTTTTTTGTGTTCATGGACTTTGGTGTTTTTTCCCCCTTAAAGGCTGAGTGCCGCTTTTTTGTATATAATAAATCATGCCCTTGTTTTGGCTAACTCTGATTACCTGTCTGTGTCGTGCAATTGGGGTCGCTATACAAACCATAACACCCTGTCTTGAACGTTGCTCACATATACCCCCCACTGGTCGGTTGTAGGGAGGATAGAAGCCTTGCATCACGTGTCTCCTCCGGTACACGAGGAGGCAGCCTGTCACATATTTTCACCAGCCAGCGCGGACTCTCATTGGCGAGATTGATTGATTGATTTTTATTGTGGAGTAAAAGACAGCATCCAAGGGATAAAAACATGAGAAAGTGCAAGCACTTATTTCCATCATGGTCCCTGATTTTGGACATGGACAGACATCATAAAACATAGAGCATCATAATAAAACATAATAAAACAGAGCATCATAATAAAACATAGATCATAATAAAAAACAGCATCATAATAAAACATATAGCAACCCCATAAAAACACTCCCTACCCTCCTTCCTAGACGTGGCTATTCTATACTTCACTGGCTAGCCATTTCTTTGTGGCACGTCTAAAACTTCCCCCCTCTTCGATGTTTTTCAGGGCCACTGGAAGCTTGTTCCACTCCAGTGCTGCAGAATATAAAAAAGTATTTGTGCCCATTAGGGAGTTACATTTTGGCAGAATAAAATCCGTACTGCTCCTTCTTTCTAGTGGAGTATGAATGATTGTCACGGAATCGATTAAAATAATTAGATCGATATTTCGGACCTGTATTTTTAACTATCTTGTGTGTGAGACCTAATTTGATGTGAATTACCCTTTTATTGACAGGAAGCCAGTTTAGTTGCCTAAAGAAAGTTGGCCCTAGGTGAGTGCGTGGAGGTAGCTTAAGGACTACTCATTAATTTGTTTTGAGCTGTCTGAAGTTTGTTTTTCAGGACCTGTGGAGTGCCACTAAACCAGGAGGTGGCAGCATAGTCAAAGTGTTGCCTGGTCCAGTAGTTCCCCATGTCTAGCTAGGAATTTCGTTTTCTGGCAGATTTTAGTGTGGGCTTTTTTAGCCATGGCCTCTCCTGTAAGATGTTTGTCCATTATGCAGCCTAGATATACTACAGAATCCTTGTTTGTTATTTGCTTCTCACCTACTCTTACCTTCATTTCAATTTCTTTACCAAGCCGTTTCTTTGATCCGAACAGGATGGCATCTGTTTTTCCTAGATGAAGAGATAGTTTGTTATCTGACAGCCATGTCTGCACATTTGATAGCTCCTCACTAAGTGTGGGAGGCTCACACTACCCCCGCTATTTCCTGTCTCTGCTGTGCAGGCGTCCCCCAACGGGCCCAACCGACCTGTAGGAGTCGCTGTCCACAACGTCCAGATTACCACCCATCGACTTCCACCCGCTGACTCTGCCAATTGAGCCAGTATGACGGCCGGCCCAAGGAGGCAACGCCGAGAGCCGGATTCGAACCTGGTGTCTCTTGCGTTGGTGACGAGCGCAATGTCCGCTGCGCCACCCAGCCGCCCCTGGAAATCCCCTTTTGTTCTTTTTTTTTAATCCACTTTTTCTCCTGTTTTTCTCCCATCCCAATTTAGTAGTTATGCCAATTCCCCCATCCCCTTCCTGGTCGTTGCTCGCATGTGCCCCCCACTGGTCGGTCTAGGGAGCCCTGAATTCTATCAGATGCTTCCTCCGAGACATAGGAGACAGCCAGCAGCATATTTTCACCTGCCAGCGCGGACTCTCATTGGTGAGGTGTAACGTGTGGGAGGTCACACTACCCTCACCATCTCCCTCCCTCGCTGTGCAGGCGCCCTGACCGACCTGTAGGAGTCGCTGTTTACAACAACCAGAATACCACCCCACCGGCTTCCCTCCCACTGACTCTGCCATTTGAGCCAGTATGACGGCCGGCCAAGCCGGAGGCAACGCTGACAGCCGGATTCGATACCAGTGTCTCGTGTTGGTGACGAGCGCTTAGTCCGCTGCGCCACCCAGCCGCCCTTTCCCCTTTTGTTCTTGAACTGTATAATGCGAGTTATCCCACTGTAATGACAGCTGTGCTGTCATAGACAACACTGATGCAGATTGTATTATACACTCTTAAAAAAAGATCTGTTGAAATATCACAGGGTGTCTAGTCCCTAATATAACTATTTTATAACTACTTGATTTTATGCCTTTTTAATTATAGTTATATTAATTATATATATTTATTATGTGTAAAGTTAGAGACAACTTTGCTGGTTCCCAGCTGTGTATGTACTGTTACGCTTTTCACAGCCGAGCTAATGAACATAGACTGAAAATAACTTCAGATACCCCGGGCAATACATCATGTGAAAGCATTTTATTACTTGAACATAAAATCCATATCCATACACACTAACCCTGAAGTTGTTGAAATGGTCCAACTTCTCAAAATGTCAATGGAGAGTCTGTTTCCTGGGGGCTGACATCTTGATTAGAACGTAAAAATCGTTATTTTCACTCCAAGTTGCATTCGATTCATCACAGCAGCATCCAGTAAACAGAAAGACTCCGTTGAAATCAACAACTTTTGGGCTAAGTGTTTGACAAATAAATGGCCCATATTTTATGTTTAGGTAATATAAAATGCTAAATAAAATTGTATTTGCCTGGGATCTAATGTAATGTTAATTTCAGTGTATTACAGTTTTTTTTTTCCGATTGCTTAAGCACGATTTAGAAAATGGCCCGATGTTTCAAAACACTACACACAATTAGCACAACCACACAGGAGAACACCTCAGATCCTAAATGAAACACTCTTGTAAAAACGATACACAAATTTATAAAAACCTAATTTTGTTACCATATGAAACATGTTTCATATGACTTTTTTTTATCTACTTTTTCTCCCTATTTTTCTATTTTTCTCCCATCCCAATTTTCGTATTATCCAATTCTTCCCTCCCGTGTCTCGAACGTTGCTAGACCATGCCTCCCACTGGTCGGCTGCAATGTGGACGAAGCCTTGCATCACGTGTCCCTTCCGGTACACAAGGAGGCAGCCAAGTCGCATCTTTTCACCTGCACAGCGCGATCTCTCAGTGGCGAGGAGTAACGCGTGGGAGGCTCACGCTCATACTTCCTGATTCTGCTGTACAGGCGCACCAACCGACCTGTAGGAGTTGCTGTCCACAATGTCCGATCCCCACCCACCGGCTTTCCCACCCCCTAATACTGCCCAATGCGCCACTTAGCCGCCCACGTTTCATATGACTTAATTATGTTTTTGGTAGGTATTTTATTGTTTTTTTGCTACTGGGCAGTCCGGTAGAGAGAGAGAGAGAGGAAGTATGGGAGATAGAGGGGGGAAGACATTCGGCAAAGGTCGCCGGGTCGCCTGTAGCTGTTCCGCAACCGTTGCTATTTCCGGGGTAGGCCTGATTGGCCCCGACAGGCACGTGACCCGCCGCGGCCACGCCCCGTGGCAGCCTCAGGACGCGGCAACGAGGCTGCTGTGGTTCACAGGCGCTTTCCGCCTACAATGCCGCCCGCAGCATTAGGAAGGAGTTCGCGGCGCCTTTCACATCGCAGTCATCAGTCATAATAATCGCGCCGCAGTCGGCAGTCATGCAATCATTTAACATTTGAAAGGCATACATTGTTGTATGAAATAAAATAGTATAGAGACATATGTACAGCGTCGCGCCGCAGTCGGCAGTCATGCAATCATTTATCATTTATTTGAAAGGCATACATTGTTGTATGAAATAAAATAGTATAGAGACATATGTACAGCGTCGCGCCGCAGTCGGCAGTCATGCAATCATTTATCATTTAACATTTGAAAGGCATACATTGTTGTATGAAATAAAATAGCGGGGAGAATATGCTCACGCGAGCGACATCGCTGAGCTCTGGTGACGGTCTTATTGGGGCTTATGCCGAGAACAGCAGTAACACAACATTGCAACTGTTGTGTTACTGCTTTCTGACCGAATTAGTCATTAATTTGTAGCTATAAAGACATATTCATAATCCAACATATGTGTAAAGAAACAACATATTCCGATTGGAAGGACTCCCAGCTCCTTCCTGCTCGCATCTCACAGGGCTGAGCTGTGCACGGCTTTAGTCTCACTCGAGTGAGGAGGAGCGGAACTTCGGAAGACCGCTGGTTCTCCAACATACAGCGGTGTGCTCTTCAGAATGTACCGGGAGAAACGTTTACTGTACCCCGCAGACATAATAAGCATATAAGCAGTGCTTACTAACGTTATTAGTTACGTTATTTCTGACCGAATTAGTCATTCATTTGTCTAGCACAGTCTCTAACAGTGTAACAGTAAGAAGCATTTTGGATAAAAGTATTCTGTACTTCTGTATGACAACAATGTATGCCTTTCAAATGTTAAATGATTAAATGATACACAGCGAAATCTACGCTCTCGCCTCTCATCCTGCTTTCGCCAACGGCAGCGATGTGAAAGGCGAAGCGAACTCCAGCAGTAGCGCGCTTGCCGCTGGGGCTGCCGCGGGGCGTGGCCGCGGCGGGTCACGTGCCTGTCGGGGCCAATCAGGCCTACCCCGGAAATAGCAACGGTTGCGGAACAGCTACAGGCCGCCGGGTCCGGGAGTCTAACCCGGGACGCGTCTATTCGAATACCAACCGGTTCATGCTTCCGCGTTCGCGTTTTGCGAATCTGATTGGCCACTGCCGTTTCTGGTGCGATCTGATTGGCCACGGACATTTCTGGTCATGTGACATGTGCGCCCAATCGCGTGACGCGCCCATTTCCGCCTCGACCAGCAGCAAACTACCTAACGCCTAGTTTATCACTGGTTAAGCTTAGGCGACTCTGTCAAAGTTGTTTAAGGTTAGAGTTTGGAATCAGGGCTGGCGTTCTATCGCCCTGCTCTAAGACAAACTCTAACCTTAACCAACTTCGAAAGAGTGCCTATGCTTAACCGGCGAAAGAACTTGCCGTCACACGATTGGTGCGACCAGAAACAGCAGTGGCCAATCAGAGCGCAAAACGCGAACGCGGAAGCATGAACCGGTTGGTATTCGAATACAGGCACCCGGGACCATAGATATATTGTTCTATATATATCTATGCCCGGGACGGCCGTGTTGCACTGCAGCGCTGTACGTGGTGCGCCACCCTGGTGCCCACATAAGACCAATTCTGCAGACGGATGAAAATATAATTTATTTCTCTCCATATACAAATACAAACATGTCCCAGTTTTCATGCTACTACAGTAGTGTGCATAACACTGTAAGCTCAGCAAATATCAGACAAACAAAAAAAATACTGTATCCAGTACAGGTTACAATTACAGTAAAACAAAACAAAAATTAAATAGAGAAAAGAAGAGAAAATACTACATTATCTCTTCACAGGCGCCTAGCTGTATCTGGCAAGAGAATTTATGGGAAACTGGGACATGTTTTGTTGTGATTCTCTGTGATGTTGACATGCTGACTGAATTGGGTATATGAATATCAGTCTGCATCATTGGTCTTGTGTAGTGTTTGGTGAATGTATTGTATATTTGCACATTCTCTGTGTACTTCACCCTCCTTCCATTTTGGTTGAAGACAGGTGAACTGCTGCATTTCTATAGTGCTTAAACCTGATTGGTGTGTCTACAATTAAGCAATCATGTGTTTGTGCACCTGATGGCTGTGTTTAACCAATTGGCTCAAATGTGTGGTAATTTGACATTCTGTGTCTAATGTAATGCAAGTGTGTTTAGTGTTTTGCAAATCACTGTATTGTTTTTCAAAAAGTGTGAGGCTGACATTGTGCTTATAGTGGTGGAAATCTGGGCCCATGTTTTGCTACTTGAGTGTAAGGTTTTGATAATTGTGTAATACTTGAGAATTTTGTGTTTATGCAATCCAAATAAACTGTAAGCGCAGCCATTTGCCATTTTCTCCTCAATTTAGTCATTCCAAGTCCGGCCGTGATACCCCGTGTCTGTGTATCTCACAGTCCTGGTCATTGTGCTACCCAGGCTGTCGATATGGGGAATGTAGACTACCACATGCCTCCTCCGATACACGTGGAGTCACAAAATCCTTTTTTAAAGGGTGTATAAGAAGCACATTTTGAACGTTTTGTGTTTTCTCCCTTTGGAAAATATTTGATGGTAAAGTATGATTCAACATTCAAGAGTGGTGATGACTCTACTGACAAGTCCATCACAAAGTCCAGAGGGCCACCGAGATCTATGCCAGCCAGTGATTGGCTTGTGTCCATATTGATATTGTGAAGGCGGGTGTTCATTCCAATCTATTCACATCACATTATTTTGTGCCACCCTATGACTCCCTATTTCCTATCACCCCATCATCCACTAGATGGCACTGTACAACCATTAAAGAATCCCTTCATTCACAACTAATGGCTCCATCTCACTGTGATACACTGAATAGAACACCCTAGGTCCCCACAGAGAAGAGCACAGGTTAAAAGGAATTACGACTCGCATGGCAGCATCCAGAGTTGTCCCCTGCACAGACCAGACACGACTAGAGCAGGGCCTGTGGTCGATAATGGCCAGGTAGGCCTGCTTCAGCTGGGCAGTCGGCTTGCCTCACATCTAATGAGAAATTATTGATAATGCAGAGAAAGATCATGAAAACCTGCATTATAAAACTACATTTCTTCTGTGCCCACTTTTGCCATAATCGTGTTCTACTATTCCATCTCGTATAGTAGGCCTATCATTCTCTGTAAGCTATTTGGTGAAGCCAGTGGTTCTTCCAGGAACCAATCTGTCTTTCTGCAGGAGCTGTGATCGAACTCGTTATATGATATGTTTCCCCATGCGGTGATAAAGTATGGGTTGTTGTAGGGCAGGAAGGACCTGTAGAGAGGAAGGACCTGGCTAGAAGAAGGACCTGGCCAGAGAAAGGACCAGGCCAGAGGAAGGACCAGGTCAGAAGAAGGACCTGGCCAGAGGAAGGACCAGGCCAGAGGAGGGACCAGGCCAGAGGAAGGACCAGGCCAGAAGAAGGACCTGACCAGAGGAAGGACCAGGCCAGAAGAAGGACCTGGCCAGAGGAAGGACCAGGCCAGAGGAGGGACCAGGCCCCACACGGAGCCGGCCCCAGCGACACGGGTTCCTTGAATTGATTGGGCCTGGCCCAGTAGAGGAGAGTGCAGGGGGCTCCCCCCCACCGAGCCAAGCCCGTTACCTCCCATGTCCCCAAGAACCCCCCCCCCCCCCCCCCCACGCACACCGATCCCACAACACACAAGGCCCCCCTGGGCAAAGCTCATCCGCTCTGACCACCCCAATAGGCCTCCCCAAGAATCAGAACACCCCCATATCCCAGGCCCACTAGTAGGACTCCCCCATATCCCAGGACCGCTATACACGGAGCCGGGCACCTGCAACACGGGTCCCTTGAATTGATTGGGCCAGGCCCAGTAGTGCAGGGGGCTCCCCCCCACCGAGCCAAGCCCGTTACCTCCCATGTCACAGATAACCCCCCCCGGCACATCGACCCCACAACACACAAGACCCCACCACCGACCCCGCAACACGCAAGGCCCCCCTCTCCCGGGTCGATCCACCGATACTATGGCCCCCCCCCCGAACTCAGCCCACCCACCTCTGCACCTCCCATGCCACCGATACCACTATAATACATTCATGACATTTATGCTAACATGACTTAAAAAATAAAACTGACAACACAATAAGAATTTTTTTTATGAAAATATAATCATATGATTAGCACTCTTTCCCCCGTTGGCGGTTTGGAGGGGAATCAGCTCTCCTATTGGAGAAGCCCCCCCCCCCCCCCTAGTGACGGAGATACCCCCCAAAGGAGATTATCCAAGCCTCTCTTCATGTCCAACATTTAGAATTCTTGTCCTTCACAATTGTCCATGTGCACATTTAAAGCAACTGCTATTCTAACATAACTCAGAAAAAATAAAAAGACTAAAGACAATTGGCATTTCCCAGGTTTTTACCCCCGTTGGTGGGCTGGAGTGGAGGGATAAGGCTCTCCTGAAGAGGCCCCTCCTATAACGACGGAGATATCCCCAATGGGGATTCTCCAATGCCCCTATTATTGTCCAACATTTTATTTGAATTTTTATCTTTCATATGATAGTACAGTTCCAGAGCTCCCGGTCAGGTCTCCGAATGTGTTTCCCCATGTTCCCCGTCGTCTCAGTTGTGCGTCATGTGTGTTGGTGTTTACAGTTTAGTCTAGTACGTGTTATTTATATTATATGTCCCAATCCCAAGACCCAATTTTCCCAATTAATGTGTTTACCTTGTCTGTATTCCCAGTGGTCTGTGTGTTATCTGCAGTGTGTCTCGAGTCATAACATCCATTCACTATCAAATAATATGCATAATGTGGTATTGACAGTGATGCAGTGGTGGTCCCACTCGGTACCACGCCGTCCCAGCAGTTTTTTCTGAGCAGACGTACGCGCACGGATGTGCACGCACGTGCACGCGCGCACACAAATATGCGTTCACAACTTTCACTGACTCGTCGCGCCGTGCGCCAAGTACCCGGCACTTATCACCTAGACTTTGCATAATAATAGGATACCAATAACATAACAAAGAACGAGAAGTGCAAAACCAAAATACAAGCCCTGTGGGGGTTTGCTTGATCTGTGGAGCTCTCATATGTGACAAATGGTCCCGACTGGAAGGATGAGGCATTAACACTTTAGTGCCAGGGACGTCATATCTTGTTTTATTAGCCCCCCCACTGAGTGCCGATGACGACAAATATCGTTTTATTGTTTTATTAGCGATCTGAAATCATATTTCATCAACCGAGTCTCCCGTTGGTACAGCAGCCCCTACAGGAGCTCAGTATGGAAAAAAGCGCCCCCTATCGTCTATCCTTGTGTAACTGCAGGTCAGTCGCTTAGACTGACCTGGGATCTGTAGATATGTAGGGGCGGAGCCAGCTGGTTCCTTGTGCTGGTAAGAAGTCTGATCAACAAGGAAGTCATCACGGGACGGGAATCAGCCTGGAATATATCAGGCTGGAATTGGAATGATCTTTTTGGAGAACATCTGATCTGAGGTAAGGAATCTATTTTACCAGTCTTGGGATAATCAGAGTTGTATTCGCTGAGATCTCAGCGTTTGCCCTATGTGTGATGTGTCTGTCTGTGCGCGATCGCTGATGAGGAAATAAGAGAATTGATTTTTCAGATCGCCTCTATAGCGTGCATACGTACACATATACTATCGATAATCTAGCGTTTATTTGAAAACGATTAATAAATAGGCCGAAAAATTACAACGTTTTTGTGTATTCTAGAATATTCCAGTAAATGTCTTTTTATCATGGAATCTTTATATTTTCCTTGAAAACTAGGGCTTTTCAAAATGCTATCAAACGAAAATGAACCGATAAGAAAACAATCCGCTTCGACAATGTTGACTGGAAAACGAGTCATTGATAAGCGACGGGCAGATTAGACACATAGCCATAATTTAAAACATAGATTAGGCGTTTTTAATGCTAACATTGAAGTGGGTCGCGGCATTCAAGGAGGTTCCGGGGCACCAAGCTCCGGCACGGAAAGTGTTAAGTTGTGCTTCAGAAGGAAACTGTCCTTCTGTAAACTAAGTTACATTGTTAATTTAGTTTGTATTTACTTTTCTAGTTTAAGTTAATTCAATTAAAGAAATTGTAACTACAATATTGTATCTACAATTACATTTAATACATTGTTTGTTTTTCAATATAATTTCTTTATATATTGAAGGCTACATCCTGCTACCTTTTTCAGCTTCTCTATTTCAAGGCAATATTTACAAAAACTAAACTAAAACTAGTAATTTCCTATACAAACATGTTTCCTACTATTTATGCATAATAATCATCTGTTCTGTGCGCACGGGAGGGCACATGTATGCGCATGCACGGTAGCGCGCGTGCACATGGCGTCATTTAAACAGCGTACAGGCAGTTCTGATATTACGACTGCACCCCTGGGTATTGAATCTTGGTCGGTGTGTGTGGCCTCAGTGCTCGAGTCCTGTTTGGTGTGTGAGATCTCGTTATTTGAATCCTGGCTGGTCTGGTTGATCTCGGTGCTCGAATCCCGGTTGGTGTGTGTGGCCTCAATGCTCACATCTTGGCCGGTCTGGGCGATCTCCTTGCTTGCATCTCGGGTGGTCCAGTTGACCTCGGTGTCCGAGTCCTGGTTGGTCCGGTTGTATCCAGCGTCTTTGTCCTTCTTTTGGGGGTCATTTGTTTTATTTCTTTTTAATTAGCCTCCATGCTCCTCTGAATGTTCTGTATTGCATCGAGTCCAGTCTGCGTGTTGGTTTGCATGTTAGCATCATTAGCGTTCTGTATTGCTTCTAGCCTGAACCGAATGCTAGCTTGCATATTCATCGTGTTAGCTTCCATGTTAGCTTGTAGCTTCGTCTTCAGCCTCGCTGTTGTCTAATGTTTTTATTTCTTTTGAATTAGCCTCCATGTTCCTCTGAATATTCTGTATATCATCGAGTCCAGTCTGCGTGTTGGTTTGCATGTTAGCATCGTTAGCGTTCTGCATTGCTTCTAGCCTGATCCGAATGTTTGCTTGTATATTCATCGTGTTAGCTTCCATGTTAGCTTGTAGCTCCGTCCCCAGCCAGGCCTCGCTGTGGTCTAATGTTATATGTTAGTTTGTATTACTTGCTGCGTCATCCCCTCGTGTTGTACCTTTCCCTTTGTCGTATTTTCTTTGTCGGGGTTATTCTTCTCTCACTTCTCCTCGAGTTTTATGCACTGGGTCTTGTCATCGTTCTTTTATCTTCGAGTTGTTACTTTTTATTGTGTTTTATAACTTTTTATTACCTTTCTTGAATTTTGGACCGGGAGGCAGCTCTGTTCTGCAGCTGCTCACCCGCTCCTCGCCAATCCGGAAGTCGCACACACACATTTTACATTAAATGTATTATCATTGCACAAGTACAGAGTACAACGAAATGAAGTTGGCATCTAACTAGAGTGCAAAGTAGCAGTAAAGTGCATTGCAGTACACAGTATAACGTGAATATGTGGAGTATATGACTAAGCTACGGAGTAAATATGCTAAGCTAATGCATGCACAGTATTATTATATACAGCGGTACAAGTATGAATACACTATGGTAATAAACCATACTAACCAGTGGTTTAAGTAATATGAGTAGGTATGAATATGTATACCGATATAGATTAAATGTATAGAATCAAGAATCAAGAGGTTTATTTGTCACATACATACCAGGCCATCCAGTGAAATGCGGGTGGTCATGCCTGCATCGATTGTGCAATAATACAATAATAAAATATACATAGAAAAAAAAAAGTAAGACACAAGATGTGCATGATAAAAATAGACATGCTAAGTTCCTGACAAACTGGTTCCTATGTACACTACTATACAATATACAATTTTAACTCCGTCATTATTATACTTAATGTATCTAAAGTGACATTTTGTTTAACGTGATTGTTTAAAGCGGTTGCAGCATGAGTATTGTGTGTGTGTGTGTGTGTGTGTGTGTGTGTGTTTGTGTGTACTTGTGAGTGGAGAGTTCAGTGTTCAGTGTTCTGATGGCCTGGGGGAAGAAGCTGAGCCAAAGTCTATCTGTTCTCGTAACATGTGTACGTAGGTGCTTGCCTGACCGCAGCAGCTTGAACAGGCTGTTGTTGGGGTGGTGAGGGTCCTTCATTATTCTTCAGGCTCTGGATTTGCACCTCCTGTTATATAAGTCCTGCAGGGGTGGTAGTGAAATACCCGTAGTACGCTCTTCTGAGCACACCACTCTCTGGAGTGCCTTCCTGTCCTGTGCCATGCTGTTTCCAAACCAGGCAGTGATGTTTACAGTCAGAATGCTCTCTACAGCCCCGGAATAGAAGGAGTGGAGTATCTTCCCCGATACTCTGAACTTCCTTAACTGTCTCAGGTGATAGAGGTGCTGTTTCACCTTTTTCACCACAGAATCTATGTGTGTTGACTATGTCAGGTCCTCTGTGATGTGGACTCCCAGGTACTTGAAACTGCTCACCCTGTCCACGATAGCCCCGTTTATCCACAGTGGCGTGTGTGTCCCCTGCTGTATTTTCCTAAAATCCACAATCAGCTCTTTGGTTTTACCAATGCTGTTATCCCGGCACCAGCGTGTCAGTTCATCAACCTCCTCCCGATAGGCCTTCTCGATCAGCCCCACCACCGCGTTTCATCCGCAAACTTCACTATGGAGTTGGAGCTCAACCTGGCCACACAGTCATGTGTGTAGTACAGTGAATACAGCAGGGGGCTCAGAACGCAGCCCTGGGGGGACCCGATACTCATAGTGATTTTGCTGGAGGTATGACCCCCCACCCTGACCGCCTGGGGCCTGTCACTTAGAAAGTCCAGGATCCAGGCGCTCATGGCGGAGCTCAGACCCAGATCGATCAGCTTGTCAACCAGTCTGGTGGGGACTATGGTGTTGAAAGCTGAACTATATGTAGCAGGGTGGATTATCCCTGCTTTATGAGAGTAGATGTAAGCTGTCACCAGGTAGTGAGAACGCAGCAGATCTGAGTCCGGCTGAATCCCCGACTGTAGTGCAGGAGTATTAGAGTGGAGCTTTAGCAGAGGGAGTGGATGGGGCCTAGGATTTACTAACCTAGGGGTGGTGTGCTGGTCCTTCTTGCCCTCCAGGGCGACTCACAGCAATTCCCCACACACCCACCACTTCTCCTAATACTTCCCGCACCCTCCCACACCCGGTGGCAGTAGTGATAGATGATATACTTCCTCCCCAAAGCAGTACCTTTCCTTGCTGAGGAGCAGAGACCGGTCCCAATGATGCTTAGGCAAGGGGTGGGGAAAGGGTTAAACAATAAAATGCATTACCCGGGCAGAAAGGGGTTAATACAACAGACACAATAACAGACACACACACAGTGCTCCCATTCAGTGTTCTTTACTGAAGAAATTATATATGGTTCTTTACACAAGGCACAAGGACTAAAGCTCTTCCCGCCTACGCAACCCAATGAATACAGCTCTTCCCACACCGGTCAATACACAGTCATGGAACCTGTCCCTTTAAGGATTGAAATGCTAGGCACCTAGTGCTCTCACTCTATGGTAGGGAACCAAAGCTCTTCCCACACTAGTCAAGATACAGTAATGACACCCGTCCCTTTAAGGGTTGAAATACCTGTTCTTTCACCCCGTAAGTGGGGAGAGAGGGGATAAAGAGGGAGAGGGGTATGGGGCTACTGAATGGGATTTTATAAAGAAACACACGTTATCACACCACACATTTAACCAAAAGACAGTGGGCCCACGTTGAAAACAAAAGTCCTATCTATAGCCGGCTCCCCAAAATAACAAACGTCGGGGCGCCCCTAAGTACTGACTGCTACCAGTGTCGGTTCAAAGTACTGCTTCTCTTCGCCCTTAAAGGGCCTGCGCCGCACAAAGAGAATGTCTACCGATAAAGTTCCAGCACTTGGAGCGCTCACGGTAACTGGCTTGAGTGTACTTAACCAAGAGCGGGCCTGCTCCCACCACCGAACGTCCGTGTGGTGAGATTGCTTTCGAGAGGTACCATGATAGCAGGCGGCGGGGCTGGGTAGACGTGGGGCCTCTACTCCTGCTCCACGCGACTTCTTCCTTCTCTTGGAAAACTACGAAGAGGGTGCTCCGCTGTCTGAGCTCCGCCTTCAGCCCATCCTTCTTCACCTGATGTCGGCACTCCAGTGCATGCTCCACTATTCACTGTCAATGTTAGAATATGGAGGATCAAGAGGAGTCAGTGGGCACAGTAGAGTAAAAGGAATTAGGTTAGACACATTGAATTATCGCTAGACATATTCAGGTGTCTACATATAGTCAATGAACAGCAATCTCACATAGCCCCCCTTCTGTCTGTCAAGGTGAGATAGGGTGTTGTTTGGTACTTGGGAAACCGCATCGTCAGTGTACCTGTTTGTCCTATATGCGAACTGCAGTGGGTCCATGTTACTAGGGAGAGAGGCACATATGTGGTCCTTGACCAGCCTCTCAAAGCATTTCATGACCACAGAGGTGAGTGCCACCGGTCTGTAGTCATTTAGGCCTGCTGGAGAGGAGTTTTTTGGTACAGGGATCAGGGGACGTGAGCGGATCGGAGCGCGAGCGGCGCGGGGCGCGGAGTGGCCGGTTTTGACGTGAGCGAGGAGTGGGTTTTAAAATGAGTCGGCGCGACGTCCGGAGCGAGAGTTCTCCTCCGCTCCAATCCACTCCAGGCCGCTCACAGTGGTTTAACACTGATGTAATATATACATGCAGTACAATGCCAAAGCAACAGATGGCGATGTACAAACATGAAGGCCATTTTCAACCAATGAGAAGGGTGAACCTGTGATAGGCTGTTCGTTCAGGCTTTGTCACTGTAGAGACGCCCACACTCACTCCAGTTGAAAAAGTATATCGACGCCATTGTTGTTGACGTTAGCTTACATGCTAACGTTAATGGCAGCGACCATAGCATTGTGGCTCGGCTAGCCTATCATCGCTTAATAGAGATAGTGAATGGATAAACAACGTTATTTAACATTGCAGAATGGCTACAATTACAATGCGGCTCAATACAAACAATTGTTAAGGGGCCCAGGGGGTGTAGACTGTTGTAGTTTGAGCTCATTTACACCATGCTCCAAAAAAAGAAGAAAAAAAACTGCCGAGCGATCTGGCGCAGGGAGCGGGGAGCGCTCGATTCAAGGTGAGCGGGGAGCGAGCGGAGAGCGACTTGGGGGCGGGGTCAACATGAGTGATTAGCGGAGCGGACCAAGCTTTAAAGAGCGAAGAGCGGATTTCTCGGCCGCGCCGATCCGTTCACGTGGTCTGACAGGGATTATAGTGGACACTTTGAAGCAGGCAGGGACCACGGACTTAGCCAGGGATAGATTGAATATGGTTGTAAACACTGGGGCCAGCTGATTTGCACAGGACTTTAGTATTCGTCCTTTTATCCCATCTGGGCCTGCAGCTTTCCTAGTATTTACTCTAGGGCTGACCTTCGAATTATTTTTTGGCATTCGAAGCTTCGGGGCCGAGATTCGATTTTAATTCGAAGCTTCAAGATTATTAAAAAATATTATTAAATCTTTATTTTATTTTATTTAAAAAAAATTTATTTTGTGGGACTTGTACAGCACTTTGTTCAACTTTGTTGTTTTTAAATGTGCTCTATAAATAAAGTGGATTGGATTGGATTAATTAATTAAATTAATAATGCGTCGGGAGCTGTGCTGCCTGGGCGGCTGCTCTCCGTTACACAGCCAACAACATTACATAATTATGTTGCAACCTTCGTCTATAAAGCAAACAATTATATAAATATTTATATAGTTAATAGAGACAAAGGCAGAATTAGACTTAGGCTACGTTTAGACGGAGAGAGTCTGAACAGAAACCGCAAAAGTCGTCTTGCGGTCTCAGTTTTAATTTTGCGTTTAGACTAGTGTTTTGGGGTGGAATTCTCCGTGCAGACGAGGCTGTAACGACTCGAGACGACTGAGCCCTGCTGTCACACGATTGGCGCATATGTCACATGACGTGCTGTGAAGACCCGCCCTACTCTGCCTCTGATTCGCAGACTGTGGGTGGGGAATGTGATTGGACCAAAGCAGAGTCACTCACAGACAGTGGCTCCAGTCACTAGTTGTGATAGCCGCGGGACAGATTCTTGTGTATTTAAAAGTACTAAAAGTACTGCCAATGTAGCCTTCAGGTGATCGCCATGGATAGAAGATATGCTTTGTTTACGCTTCTAGGCCAGTGGCGGCCCGCCACTTGGGGCGCTAGGGCGCCGCCCTCCCTGTTAAAACAGAGAAGAAGAAGAAATATTTTTTGTTTTGTTTTTTGTTTTATAGCCCTATAAATAATATAAACATGTTTAAAATGAATAATATTTACTAATTTTAAGTGTTTGTGTTTCCAATGCACAATATAACGTTAAAATATCAAATATTAATAATCGTTTTCCTGAACAGGAAGTGACGATTCTGTCTGATAAAGAACGTTCCATTACCGTAGCCGCATTTCTCCTGCCGTATTTCTCTCGGGCTAGACGCAATAGCGCTGTGAGTGCGCGTGTACGACGTGCACTGGTTTCATCGCTGTATCCGTCGCAGCCAATCAGTGCGTAACGCGCTGTGCGTTGAATATGATGTATTATGATGGAACTCGGGCGCGTTTTGAAGCGGTCTGCAAGCAGCCGAGCGTCTATAATTTCCATAGCATAGCCGCATTTCGCGGAGAAGCTCTCTGATTGCCCGACGCGGCGATGCCAGTACTTTCCGTAGCCGCAGTTTGCAACATGTTCGAGGCTGTGTGTTGTGATGGAGTCTGGAGTCTGGACAGTGGGCAGTGAGTGGATATACATCGACAACAGTCTGGGGGACAGTCAGTGGACATACACTTTATTAAGCCCTCCGGCTGGACCACGTTTCAATTAAACAAAGTGAGTTAATTCTCTCTCTCTCTCTCTCTCTCTCTCTCTCTCTCTCTCTCTCTCTCTCTCTCTCTCTCTCTTAGCCAACTCAGCTAACGTTAGCTGCTGTTAGCCACTCAGCCAATGCTTAACTAACGCTCTCTCTCTCTCTCTCTCTCTCTCTCTCTCTCTCTCTCTCTCTCTCTCTCTCTCTCTCTCTCTCTCTCTGTGCCTATGCGTGTGTTTGGAGACGGAGCGAGTTTGTTTCTAACTTTTCTATTTATATATTGTGTTTCAAGTTGTGAATTAGACTGTACTTTATTTGACTGGTTGTGTGTTGTTGGTGCCACGGTTTGGTAGTATTGTGGCCCACAACTTGTGGGGAGTCAGTGTTCGCTTGGTCAGCTGTTCGCTGCCAGTGACATGCCAATGCGTGGTACATGTTTGCAAAATGTTTGGTATAGCGCCCCCTCTGGAGAAGAATTCACGAGCCGCCACTGTTCTAGGCTACTGGCGCATGCCTGTGATGTAAGCAGTACGCGCGACGAGAGCCTTGACAACCCTTTCGTCATCGTTTTATGCGGTTTGACAGTTTAGATGATAGCGCAAAGGTTTATCGTTTCTAGGAATTCCACCCTGGAAGGTAGTCTCACTTTTTTGCGGTTTCACCCCGTAAAAACGCCGTTTCCGTATAAACGAAAGGCACATCCGAAAAAATATTTTTGCGGATTCACCTGCTAGCGTTTCCGTCTAAACAGGGCCTTAATTTTTTATTGAGACATTTTTATATGGGTCGGCACACTATAAAAAATACTATTTGTCAGTGCTGTAAAGTTTAAACCTTTTTAAATCTTAGACAAACGAAACACTCTGCTTTCATGAAATATTGTAAGCCGTCATTTGAGGCTTTATAAAAGCAGCACAATGAACACAAATCTGTCAGTGCCGAAAATAGAATTTCTTTAAATTTTTTTTTTTAATATATTCAAATTGTATTTTCCCATTCGAATCCCATGCCCATCGAACGAAGCTTTGAAGTATTTAAGAAAGCCCTAATTTACTCCCATAAACGCTAATCTCACGCTGTGTTCCCTCACCGCGGCAGTCGGCGCGTCAGTGACGTCGTTAGCCGGTGAGCTAACGTCGCCACTGCTCGCCCCAAACCTGCCGTAAAAGGAGTTGAGTTCATCCGCGAGAGAGGCATCGGC